>NC_137673.1:13655493-13675493 GCF_963422515.1 Blennius ocellaris | reverse complement strand
TAACACATGCTCTGCTTTCAGAAGTGGGATTTGAACCCACTGCTGCTACTACTGCTACAATAGTAATGCTACAATAGTAATGCTACTATAGTAATGCTACTATAGTAGTGCTACTATAGTAACGCGACAATAGAAACACTGCAATAGTAATGCTACTATAGCAATGCTACTATAGTAATGCTACAATAGTAATGCTACAATAGTAATGCTACTATAGTAATGCTACAATAGTAATGCTACAATAGTAATGCTACTATAGTAATGCTACTATAGTAATGCTACAATAGTAATGCTACAATAGTAATCCTACAATAGTAATGCTACAATAGCAAAACTACAATATTAATGCTACTATAGTAATGCTACTGTAGACATGCTACAATGGTAACACGACAATAGTAACACTACAATAGTAATGCTACTATAGCAATGCTACAATAGTAATGCTATAAAGCCCCGTTTCCACTGCACAAAAGTGCGGGGACGGAGTGGAGAGGTACGGAGCGGTACGGCAAAGCCAAGCCGGAGCTCGGTCTGGTACCCGTTTCCACTGCAGAGAGGAGCTTAAAAAGTGGGCGGGGCTTAGGAGCTCCGCAGACATGTGACGTTACAGCAGAAAAGAAAGTCGTCAGATCTACATCTTATGAATCCTCTGTTGTTGTTTACATCCTCCACTTTGCACTTGTTGTTTAGTTCACTGTTATTTTTTGCAGCGGCCATTTTTTGCAGCGGCAGCATGAGATTATGAATTTCATGCTCTACCAACTGAGGTCTCCAGACAACTTGCTCTCTTACAATAGAGGAAGTCATATTATCATATAAACCACATTGGTTAGTTTGATCGTACTGATGATGTCATTCTGCAATAGTCATCCTGCTCAGCATCTTTTCACCTGTCAAGTTTCTTCACAAAGAGCCTGAACAGGGACTTGAACCCTGGACCGTCAGATTAAAAGTCTGATGCTCTACCATCTGAGCTCCCCAGGCCTGCCAACACAGTGTTGTGTCTCCATATGATTCTCACTTCTGATGAGACGAAGCAGACACTAATCCTGACCACCAAGGTGCAGAAGTGGAGACTCTTCTGTTTTGAAACTCAACAAATTCTAGTCCATTGTTCCTTCCTGAAGATGCTGAAAAGCTACGCTCTGGATTTGAAAACAATCAGGAAACATGTGAGCAGACTGCTAGCTGTATTGCATCATATTTTCTCAGTGTCTGATTGGCTGCAGGTGAGAAGTTTTCCAGGTGTCTCCTGTCCTGGTGACTCCTGTCCTGGTGTCTCCTGTCCAGGTGTCTCCTGTCCAGTTGACTCCTGTCCTGGTGTCTCCTGTCCTGGTGTCTCCTGTCCAGGTGACTCCTGTCCAGTTGACTCCTGTCCTGGTGTCTCCTGTCCTGGTGACTCCTGTCCTAGTGTCTCCTGTCCAGGTGTCTCCTGTCCTGGTCCACAGTCAGCTGGGATTGGCTCCAGCACAGGATAAAGTGTAATAGAAGGACTGAAAGAAGGATTGTCTTCTTAGTCTCAGGAGAATGATCGTCCTCATTCCTCTCCTCTGTCCCCTCACCACAACCAGAAGAGTAGAAAGACTCTGATTCTGGTTCTGCAAAGTTTTCTTCATGTGAGAGGGAGTTTTTTCTTTCCACTGAATATACGGTCATGAACAATATCAAACTTGGCACTGGGACTTTAACATGTTTATCCTGATTGATCAGAGTAAAACAGCTTTGAAAAAGTTACACGAATCTTCAAATTAGAACCAGAAACAGATTTATTACTGTGTTTTCTATAGCATGAAATACTTTTTAGTAAATGTGGGGAAGCTCCTCCCACTTTAAGTTTGAAGTTACATTCTAAACACAATTCCAACCAGTCATCAGTGACATGACTGGTTCATTAACAGAACTGGAGTGTAGTGAGATGTTAGTGACAACATGGTTGAATGTTGAATGACTAGAAGACAAGGCCAACACCCAAGATGGGACTTGAACCCACAACCCCTGGCTTAGGAGGCCAGTGCCTTGTCCATTAGGCCACTGGGGCAGATATTTTCATGACCAAACAGGTCCTGAAAGACGCGTACGACATTTCCCACGCAAACTTTGAACTGACTGGTGGTGAAGTGGTGAATTATACCAGTCCAGTCCTTTAGCTTCTGAACATGTTGGCTCGTTGGTCTAGGAGTATGATTCTCCCTTTGGGTGCGAGAGGTCCTCCTCCCAGACCAACCAGTGACATCTTCAAGATGTACTACAGTACAACATAGTAATACAGGGGGATCAAGGCCTCCATCACCAGCTCTGACTGGCTCAGGCCATCCCAGCACAGCAGGGTGCAGGAACATGATCACAGGTATGAAAAGCAGCAAAGTGAAAGAACAAACCCTCTTCAGGACAGTTTCTGTCTTCAAACTCAATTTAACATGGAAGTGGATGGAGAAGAAAAAGTGAACTCCTTCAAATTTGAACCCCGACAGCTTGGTCAAACGTTCAGCTGGAAACGTGGTGTGACTCACAAAACGTTGCCGCTCTTGTCGTCTTTTCAGAAGTGTCACCGTCTTTTTTCTATCTGTCACCAATTTTAAACTGTGAGCCTTCAAGTTTCATCAAGTTTTGAGTGGATTTAGGAGTTTAACATGGGTGTGTATTGGAGGCTAGAGTGCAGAGACTTGGGTGAGAGTGAGGGAAGCTGTTGGATTACAATGGAATTTTTAACTTGGACACAAAACAGATTTTCGTTCAGCCTGTTCTCAGTTTAAATGATTATTAATTCAGCCTCTTTTACTTTGTGATAACAAACTGCTGAAGGTGCTGTGGCCGAGCGGTCCATCCACTAGCTTAAGGCTCCAGTCTCTCAGATGGTGTAGGTTCAAATCCCACCACTGCCCCTTTCAAAGCTCTGGATGAATTTAGTTCCTCAAATCGAGAGTGGTCTGGGTGCAGACTCTCATGCTTCCTTCCTCTATTGTCAGACAGGAAATTATGACATTTTATACCTGAATGCACAAGCTACATATTAGCGATAAGTTGCTTTTTTGAACTTTCCAGAAAAAGTTATGAATGTATGGTTTCTTGTGTGTGTTTTCCGTTTATATACCTGCCATAAACTAACATACATTGATGCTTTTATCATATCGACCTCATGGGCCCTGAGGTCCTCGGCAGTAGCGACTCCAGGTCTCGTGGAGCCGAGGATGTTCTGGGTTCTCTAGTTCCTCTCATCTCACACCTTCACTCTGATGATGTTGTTTGGTCGTCCAAGAATTTTCTCTCCAAGCCAACACTGTCAACAAGTCCAAAACCACACTGGAAACAAATGGTGCTCCAGTAAATGGTTGGGGATCAATTCAAGTAGACTTTCATGTCCCTCATACACCTAAACCAGGACCTCAGTGGGGAACAAGATCCTACAAGGAAAGTTGATTTGGGAAGAAGCAGTCATGCACTAAGCAGAGTGGCGCAGTGGAAGCGTGCTGGGCCCATAACCCAGAAGTCGATGGATCAAAACCATCCTCTGCTAGTGACAGTTCAGGTTTTCAGGATCTGACTTGGGATCACAAGTGTGTGAAGTCAGCAGGGATTTTCTCTTCCCAGTAAGAAAACAAGGCCTGTAAGAAAGTGCAAGTCCAGTGAAATAGAAAGTATAGAGTTTTACCTTAGAGAAGCTCGGAGCCTCCGTGTTCTGGCGCTGAGCTGCTGGAGTGCGATCAGACACACTGTTTCTCCCAGTTGCAGCACACCTGAATCCAATAAAGGGTTTTGTTACTTGGCTTGGTTTACAAGCTGGATGTTCCTGGTGCATTCATGATCTCTGCCATGAGATTTCAACGTAAAAGAATCTAGAATGAACTATGTTCTGCTCGCTATGTTAAGTGACTCTACAACTGGAGGATCATTATCAGCCACCATGAGATATTTGGTGTTTGGTTCTTTCTGGTTCTGGTTCAGGGAGACCCCAGTGGATTTCTAGTCCATCACCTTCACCTCTGGGCCACAACAACCTGCTTCAGGAAGCTTTTCCATCAGAGTGAACCTGAAGTTACCTGGATCAGAGCAACTCCAGCTTTGTAGTCCAGGCCTCTGGTCTCTGTAGTTCAGGTTCACTATGAAGAGCAGAAGATAAATGAAGAGGGGAAGTTTCTCCTGGAGGATCAATAAAGTATGTTTTCTTCTTTTATATCACACTGTCTCACATGAGACATGAACAAACAATATGAGCAATTCTTCACTCCATGGTTTATGAGATGTTTCTGATCGCCCCCCAGTGGCTCAATGGTGTAATGGTTAGCACTCTGGACTCTGAATCCAGTGATCTGAGTTCAAATCTCAGTGGAACCTGACTTTTCATGAACAAAAACACAATGTGAGTAGATCTCTATCCTGCACTGAGTGCAAACACTGAAAATAACCACTGACAGCAATAATGACTCTCTGAATGAATCAGCTGTTCCTCACTCTTCAAGGAGAAGACACATTGATTGGAGGACATCTTGGCAGGACAAGACTCAGGACATGAGAGACAATTGAAGGAAGCTTCACTTGTCTGGCTGGAATCTCCATCTTTGAACAAGTGGGGGACAAAGACAACACACTCAATCCACACTATTGTTCCAGACCAGATGTTTTTAGGCTCCAGAGCACAGAAGACGATGTAAAGTCACACCCAGCAGGCTGTTCAGGCATGGCACGCCGGTCAGCAACAGGGTTGCCAGATGTGACTCACTGTTTTCAGCCCAAACAGCCCCAACAGTCATTTCAAGGTGCTTTTAACAAAGAAAAGAGAAAAACCCAACAAACCCACATGAGCAAGCAGATCTAATGCTTTACACAGAGTTATCATGTTTGCTGGTTATGTAACATCAGGAACTTTTCATACTTGATGGCATTAATATGATGAAGATAAACAGCAGCTCCACCAGAGTATTTCTCTACTGGACAGCAGCTCCTCAGGATATCAGTGATTTGACAATTGGGTGGAGATCATGAAAGCAACACTCCTCTGGATGGAGACTCCAGAGAACTGTTCTGCATTGACATAGACCATCAAGAGACACCTTAGTTTGATCCTATTGATGATGTCATTCTGCTCAGCATCTTTTCACCTGTCAAGTTTCTTCACAAAGAGCCTGAACAGGGACTTGAACCCTGGACCGTCAGATTAAAAGTATGATGCTCTACCATCTGAGCTCCCCAGGCCTGCCAACACAGTGTTGTGTCTCCATATGATTCTCACTTCTGAGGGAGACAAATTTTAGTCCATAGTTCCTTCCTGAAGATGCTGAAAAGCTACGCTCTGGATTTGGTGTGGATGACAGGGGCCGTCCACACCATGAAACCAGTTAACCTAAACCAGCTGTTTTTGTCCTATCATCCACATGAGGCGGTGTTTTAGGAGCGTGAAGACGGGTTTGTTTGAACATGGTTCCCAGAGTGGGGAAATGTTAAAACGCCGGCTCGTGACGTCCAACCTCCTGATAACCATCAGGCCTGAACCCTGGCCAATGCAGTGGATGGTAGGCAAAGTCAGGCTTCCTCCTGTCTGGTGCTCATGGCTAATTTGCATATTGCAGGACTGACTCCAGCAGACTCTAACCTTCAGTTGTGGATGAAGTTCATCTGCAGATCCTTCTGGACCAAAACCCTTGAGTTATGACCTCCTGCTGTGATTGAAACTCCAGTATTTAAAGCTTGTAGCTCACAGGTGTGTTTAGTTACATAATCAGAGAGCAGCAGAGTCCATCAATGTCTCATTACCTCCTGTGGATTCAATTCAGATGAGAGAGGCTCCCCATGGAGATCATAGGAGATTAAAGGAGATCAGTGTCTGTTGCCATGGAGATGCTCCCTGCTCAGTGTTGTAGTTACATTGCCTACCCAGTTAGCATTGAGATGACCAAATGGCTATCATGCTAGCAACACTAACTCGGCTCATTAAAGAAATGTGGCATTGATGAAGATATTGGCTCTACCGAGTGTAGCTCTAGTTGAAAGTTTATTAGTACTTTTTCACTCTTACTATTCTTTTTTTGATCTTTTTCCATTACTAATACTTTATTGAACAGTCTTCACACAGCACACATTGACTCACATAGCACCTGTTAGCTCCCATACATACTAGCATGTTAGCTTGGGTGCATGGATGTAAAAAAAACACATCAAAATATTCAATATTGTTCTGTCTTTCAAACCGACAGGCCAAAGTACCAGTGGGTGTAGTGGTTGGCACTGGTGTTCAAAGTCTCACACCACTGATGAGTTGTGTATGGCAACTAAAGTAAACCTTCTTGCTGTACAACGAGACTCCTTCCATGAAGAATTAGATGTTCTCTCCAAGGGAGCTGACATTTGCAAAAGGAGCTCACTGACCAAACTAAATCCGACTGTAGATTCAGACGGTCTGCTGAGGATCAGAGGCAGACTGAAGCTAGCTGATCTAAGTGACAAAGAAAAACATCCAATCATTCTTCCAGTCAATCGCCATGTGTCATCAGACACTCTCCTTTGATCTCCTTTGGTCTCCATGAGGAGCCTCTCTCATCTGAATTAAATCCACAGGAGGTAATGAAACATTGATGGACTCTGCTGCTCTCTGATTATGTAACTATACAACAAGAATCAATGGGCCAGTGGCGCAATGGATAACGCGTCTGACTACGGATCAGAAGACTCCAGGTTCAACTCCTGGTTGGCTCGTAGCTTTAAACAAAAGTTTATACAAATATAACATTCTTTCATGTTTCAAGTGAATAAAAGCCACTGTTCAGAACCATAACAAGCTCCCATGAGGCTGATCAAAAACTTATCAGTGATTAAATTGACAGGTATGGACTCTTTCTCCAAACATCTAGGCTCATGTAGAACAGGCTGTATGGTTAGTGGTACAGTGGTAAACCATCTCATATAGAGCAGTCTGTAATCTGCCTTTTGTTTCCCTCCTCTCCTCACCTCATGTTGTCCTTCTTTCCCCCAAACTTTCTATGCAATTTCGTTGTGCCTGTTACAATGACAATAAAGAGGATTCTGAGTTGAAAAGGAGCAGGAAGAGCGCCCCCTGATGATGGGAGGAAAAACTTACAGCACCTGGTATTCCCAGTCAGTCTTCCATCCAAGTACTAACCAAAGAAGGTCTGGTATCCATAACTGTCTCGCTGTATCGTTCCCATCACAGCTTGGCTGTCCAGCAGGTGGAACCATCGTTCTACTTCCATTTGGTTCTACTTTTCAATACATAGTCAGGTTGCAAAGACTGCTGCACAGAGCTCTGCTTTGACTGGTTAGTTAGCCTCGGTTTTTACAACCCCCCCTTTCTGGTCCAGTGGTGTGAGCTTTCCCTTCGATTCCACCAATCTGACCTGGGCGCCTTGCTTGGTTTCCCAGCGGAGGTATACCACAGCTCCAAAGCTCTTGTCACTTCCATCTGAGAATGTTATTCCCCAAGGTTTTCCAACCCAGCCAGCTGATGTGAGGCTTCTATGGAACGTGATCTGGCCAAGATGAACATATTCCTCAAACAAGTTGAGGGCATCCCTCCGGAGGTCTCCAGAAAGGGGCTTGTCCCGAGTGTCTCGGGTCATACTTCCACCTCCAGCCTCCTGGAATGCTTTCCTGACAAGTATGGCTCCTTTCACCTTGATGGGTGTAACCAATCCAATCAGATCATAGAGGCTAGCCACTTGGCTTAATAGCGCTCTTCTGGTCAGTGGGTCAGGAGTCTTTCACTTTCTTTTCAAGAAGGTCTTGGCCTGTTCTTGTTTTCTTCTCCTTCTTGAGAAGTTGATTGAGGATATTATGTAAATCTGGTCCTTGTCTTGGCGAGATGATTTGAGAAAAAAAGAATGATTAAAATCACCTTAATTTACACAAAAGGATGGTTTTACTTTGTTGGGATCTCACAAGACCACAGAGAGTTTGTTCATTTCCAAGGAAAGACATTTTTCATTTGTCATGATGCAGTCATAACATGTGAATTCTGACTCAGGAATGAGACTTTTTGCCACTGAGATCGTCCATTAATCATCGATCGGTAACAACCATTAGTCATGTTTTCAAGCCTCGTTGGTGCAGTAGGCAGTGAGTCAGTCTCATAATCTGAAGGTCGTGAGTTCGAGCCTCACACGGGGCAACAGGTTTAGCTAATTTGCTCAGTGTTGAACAAGAACAGTAGAAAGTCTGATCACTTTCAAAAACCACAGACAATCCAGTGACTTCAGTCAAATGTATCACTGAACGTATTAATTCAATATCAACATTATTGACACATTTCAAAGCAGGAAGAATAGTAAAAGTACAAATGGTGGTATTCAACAGTAAACATCAAGAGGCTGAGAAAAAGCGTCTTGCCATGCAGGGTAAGTAACCACAACCACTGCATGAATGATTGAGACCAAAGAGAAGCAGAATGTTCAGCATCTTAGCAAGTTTTCCTGGAGAAAGATTCTTTCCTGAACGGTTCCATTATTTCTTGCAATAGTGATTGTTGGTCAGTGAGACTCACAACAAAGACACTTTGGAGGTTTATTCCAGGGGTCCGTTTCACGAAGCAGGTTTAAGAAGCCATGGGCTTAACACCGAGCTCTGAATTGAGTTACACTGAGACAGAAAACGCGGAGTTTTCGGTTTCACGACGCCGGATTTTGATCAGTTTGATGAACTCGGAGTAGTTTCACCTGGAGTCAAGCGCGTGCACCACGACTCTAAAAAGACCGCATCAATGGAGCCCCGATTCAACGAGTCACCATGACAACTGAGACGCAGAGGGCGGAGTTTTTGACGCCAGTGGAGCAGGAAGTATTGATCCCATCATATGATGAATATGAACGTATTAAAAAAAAAAATGCAACGTTGCAGCGGCTGTTAAAGAGAGGGAGGCGGCGTGGAAGAAGATTGCTGCTCAAGTGAATGCGTAAGTTCAAACGTCTTTGTCATCACAATATTATTGCAAGGGAATACTGCTTGATGGGAGCTTATTAATTTATTTCTTTTAGGTGCAATTCCGTGGGGAGAAGCCTCTTGGCAGCAGCTGAAAGTGAAATATAAAAACATTGTCCAATCGGGTAAGACCGCTGCTAATTTAATTGTTAATCAATACATTTCTTAACGTAATGCCGATCATGTGTGACATTGTACAGTAAATATCAAGTGGCCATTGGACTGTGAGGTGTTTTATTCCAACATAATGATGTTTTCAAACACATAAATGTCTTCTCACCCATATCATGTGCTGTCAAATAACTCAGGCTAAACTAACGCAGACTTTACTCAGCCAACAGAAAGAAGGCAGATGTAAAACGGGTGGTGGCCCAGCACCTCCACCTTTAACAGAGGCAGAATGTTGGGAGGCCAGTGGCTGAGGGAATCCCTGGAGGAGCTCCTCTTCAGACCTCACCCCTCAAGATACCACTTCCTTCATAATATAGAATATGCCGAGGCCTATATATCTCTTTAAGCCTATTTCTCTTCATCTTTATTTCCCCATCATGTCTTTGTTTTGTCACCCAACAGATTGTGATGGTGCTCTCTGCCTGCTGGACCCCCTCATGCCACAACAGACCTTGTAAGTAGGCAACACTCCAAAGATCTTGCTAAATGGTAGTTTAAATATACTGAAACATATTCATGTAGGATGAAGAGTACGAGGAAACCCTGTCTGCTGCCTTTACAGAGGAGGATCCACAAAGGCCTATAGAGGTATGATAGTTCTCATCCCGTTTACATTTCTGAAACATTGTGGTGGAATAAAGAGTGATGTTTTGTCTACACTGAAGTATTGACACATTATTTTTAACAGGGCCTGGCTGGGCAGCAGCAGGAGGGTCCCTTAACATCCACTGCAAGGACTGACACAGTGAGACAGATGTTCAGTAAACACCAGAGGTTCATTCTGGGGAATTCATGTCCAACTGTAATCATTGAATGTCCTCCTTATGTCCTCCCAGTTATCTGTAAAACACATCTATAGACTCCACCTGCTCCAGAAGATGGAAAACACTGCTAAGGAAATGCAGATGTGTAAATTGAACTACTGGAGCACAAGTTAAGGGTGGGTGTACAGTCCCAGGTGAATTATGCTAACTACTAACTACATTAACTAAACTAGCTCTTGTATTTGTAGGAAATAAAAAAGACCAAATGAATTGTGCACCATGTCTTTATTTGGTGGTGGTGGTGGTGATCAGACCCCGAAGTGATGATGGCATATGGTGTCTCTGACAGCTCTGCCATTTACGAGGAAACTCAGCACAACACACAATATCTGCTATGACGTCAGGGCAAGGCTCAGCTGGTGATGTTGCTAATGTACAGAGCGATTAAACTGTGGATGTACATAATGGTCTCGGCAGTAAAACGGTACCGCTCAAAAAGGAAGGTGTCTGCAAATGCCAGTACATCTATGCGCGGTCTGATGATGCGAATATTAAATTCTAGGCGAAGTAATGCTGCGCCTTCATCAATCGGATCATTATCAAAAGCACATTCCATATTGAGGGAATAAAGTTGACGTGTAATTTGCCTCTAGAATAAGGCACTGCAGAACTGTTTCACCAAAACTCCCCCGCTGAATGAGGAAATGAAATCCCGTGTCCGTCTGAAAGGGGGCGGAGCCAGAGCAAAACTCTGTGTTCACTGACAAAAACCTGCTCCCGACCAGGTTAGTTCTAGAGCGTCTGTTGCCCCGGTAACTGACCGGGAGTTGACGTTACACCGCTTCGTGAAACAGGCTTGAGTTACCCCGCTTCCTCCGGTTTGAGTTACCTCCCTTTGTGAAACGGAAAATCCCGGATTTCCCTCAACTCGGTGTTCAATAACCTGGGGTAATCCTTAAACCTGCTTCGTGAAACGGACCTCTGGCTGGCTGCGTTCACTCCAGTGGAAGGTCACCCATGATTTGCTGACACTTTCTCACCCTGACTCTTCTGTCAACAACTTTCTCAGCCAATCTCTGAGCCCTTCTAACCCAGGCTTCCTTCCTCATCTGAAGGAGTGTTCCTGCTTCCTCTTCATGGTTTGCTTTGTGGGCCTCCTGATCTAGAAGTGTTGATATCCATGCTTCATATGGTAGGATAGGTACTGCACTTTCCTCTTTATTGAAGAACTATTCTTCCTCCACATAGTAACAATCCTGACTCATTGTCTTTGTATACAGCCAATGTGTTGAGAGTCGTGTCATAAAAGGTAGAAACCTCCTGGTCTGCAAGGAAAAGGTCTTGAAGCACATCTTCACACTCTCCAACAGACAGAACAGCTTGCTTGTCTTTGGTCTTAGCCTCCTCCTGAGCCTTACTGACAGCTGAGCCTTTCATTTTTAACCTTGTGGCAGCTCTCCACACCGAGGCAATGACTCTGGCCTGTTTAGATAAACGACTGAATCTCCTTTCATCAACAAGTAACTTAACTACCGAGTCAGCTTGGGTTCTGTGAATTCCTCCCAGACAGTCAAACGTCTTTGGATGAGCCACAGGTTCATTGCAGTCATGGGTTTGCAGTGCAGTATTCTGTTTTCTCTCCTGGATTCTGGTCAGTACTGCTGAGAAAGCCTTCCTTTGAAGTTTTTCTATGCTCTCCTTGGTAATTACTGAAACCTCTTTAGCTGACTTTTTCGGCCACTCCTCCATTGGCTGCCTCAGGAACCGAGGTCCATTTTGTCATTCTGAAACCTCCTTGAGATCCTCAGGAGGATCTTCCTCTAGGTATGTCAGCAATGTTTCCGTCTCCCGGGATCTACCACCAGTCCTCAAGTGGTCCAGCCTTGCAAACCCTGTTCACAAAGAAGGTCTGGTATCCATAACTGTCTCGCTGTATAGCTCCCAACACAGTTTGGCTGTCCAGCAGGTGGAACCATTGTTCTACTTCCAATCGTTGTGCTTTTCAATACATTTTCCAAGTCGGGTTGCAAAGACTGCTGCACAGAGTTCTGCTTTGACTGGTTAGTTAGCTTCAGTTTTTACTATTTATTTATTTATTCAGTTTATTACCTACACTACAAATCTAATACAACCCCCAATAATTACATTTAAAACACAACAAACACCAGCTCCCATAATGCATTGCAGCTATCAGCTACTTTATCGCTACACATTATTAAAATGGAAGATAAATGTGGGAGATCTGGGAATGTTAGAACCATGAGTGTGATGGTGTGTCTTTAATGTCCTGTAGTTGTTGTGTGATTCACTAGAATGTTCCGTCACTCTCAACAACTCTGCAATGAATCTCCTGGAACTGCCGGATTTTACTGTGAAAGGTACAGGAAGCTCCCAGCTTCAGACACCAGTTGAGCCGCAATTCTACGTTCTTCATGCCGTTATTGTTTGTTGTGTAATGACGTTACATCGCTGCGTCGTTCACGACCCTACATTTTACTCTTCTCTTTGTAGCACTCTGGGTGGCTTTGCCTCCTTACGTCCCTCTCTGGGTGGCTTTGCCTCCTTACGTCCCTCTCTGGGTGGCTTTGCCTCCTTACGTCCCTCTCTGGGTGGCTTTGCCTCCTAACGTCCCTCTCTGGGTGGCTTTGCCTCCTTACGTCCCTCTCTGGGTGGCTTTGCCTCCTTACGTCCCTCTCTGGGTGGCTTTGCCTCCTTACGTCCCGCTCTGGGTGGCTTTGCCTCCTTACGTCCCTCTCTGGGTGGCTTTGCCTCCTTACGTCCCTCTCTGGGTGGCTTTGCCTCCTTACGTCCCGCTCTGGATGGCTTTGCCTCCTTACGTCCCGCTCTGGGTGGCTTTGCCTCCTTACGTCCCTCTCTGGGTGGCTTTGTCTCCTTACGTCCCTCTCTGGGTGGCTTTGCCTCCTTACGTCCCTCTCTGGGTGGCTTTGCCTCCTTACGTCCCTCTCTGGGTGGCTTTGCCTCCTTACGTCCCTCTCTGGGTGGCTTTGCCTCCTTACGTCCCTCTCTGGGTGGCTTTGCCTCCTTACGTCCCTCTCTGGGTGGCTTTGCCTCCTTACGTCCCTCCAGGATGAACTGCAGTAGGACGGAGGCTCAAGGAGCCACAGTGTAGGGACCAAAGAGCCGCGGGGTGCCGACCCTGTCATAGAGGCTAGCCACTTGGCTAATAGCTCTCTTCTGGTCAGTGGGTCAGGAGTCTTTCTCTTTCTTTTCAAGAAGGTCTTGGCCTGTTCTTGTTTTCTTCTCCTTCTTGAGAAGTTGATTGAGGATATTATGTAAATCTGGTCCTTGTCTTGGCGAGATGATTTGAGAAAACAGGAATGATTAAAATCACCTTAATTTAAACAAAAGGATGGTTTTACTTTGTTGAGATCTCACAAGACCACAGAGAGTTTGTTCATTTCCAAGGAAAGACATTTTTCATTTGTCATGATGCAGTCATAACATGTGAATTCTGACTCAGGAATGAGACTTTTTGCCACTGAGATCATCCATTAATCATCGATCAGTAACAACCATTAGTCATGTTTTCAAGCCTCGTTGGCGCAGTAGGCAGAGCGTCAGTCTCATAATCTGAAGGTCGTGAGTTGGAGCCTCACACGGGGCAACAGGTTTAGCTAATTTGCTCAGTGTTGAACAAGAACAGTAGAAAGTCTGATCACTTTCAAAAACCACAGACAATCCAGTGATTTCAGTCAAATGTATCACTGAACGTATTAATTCAATATCAACATTATTGACACATTTCAAAGCAGGAAGAATAGTAAAAGTACAAATGGTGGTATTCAACAGTAAACATCAAGAGGCTGAGAAAAAGCGTCTTGTCATGCAGGGTAAGTAACCACAACCACTGCATGAATGATTGAGACCAAAGAGAAGCAGAATGTTCAGCATCTTAGCAAGTTTTCCTGGAGAAAGATTCTTTCCTGAACGGTTCCATTATTTCTTGCAATAGTGATTGTTGGTCAGTATTTGTGAGACTCACAACAAAGACACTTTGGAGGTTTATTCCAGGTTGATTTCAGACGAGCCTGATTGACAACAAATGCCACAGTAAATGTGTTTTCAGTGTAAATCCAACTCTAAAAAGATCCTTCCTTCCTGTTGCTGTTGCTTACGGCCATACCACCCTGAACACACCTGATCTCATCTGATCCTGGAAGCTAAGCAGGGTAGGGCCTGGTCAGGACTTAGATGGGAACAGCTCATGACCCCCCAAGTCCCTGTTGCTGGTCTTGGGGTTGAGCAGAATCCTGGATCAGAGGATTTTATGGGCTTGTGCCACCTGCTGGCCAGTTCATGTCACAACACTTTCTTTTAATGTAATTTCAGCTCATTGAAGGAGATTTATTATGTATTCATTCAGGACAATATAATTCCTGGGATTGATTTCATCCCTTTAACAATATATTCTGAAGTCTTACATCTTAATGGAGAAGGCCAGAGGATTCCAATTTACCAGTCACATTTGATCTCCAACAGATCAGAACTTTTGTAACTCAAGACAGATTCTTTTCAGGTCTTGTTCTCCTATTATGTGATTCTTTAAGATCTGTCTGGAGACACTGTTTTCACACTCACTACATTTTTACTGACAATAACACACATTTTAAATGCCAACAACATTTTATTAAGTGTATTTAGTATACTGAAACCATTATGTATTAACACAAACATTTAGTGTTTTGATATGAAATAATAACTACTATGAATTTACAAATACAATATAACAATAGTTAACAATGTAAAGATTTACTGTTTAAGATTACATTTGTTAATGTCAGAAAATGTGAAGGCAAATTTACAAATAACAAACATAAATACAACGATGTAATGCAAGACAAGTCACAACTATTTAACAATATACATATATAGACTTTTCATTTTCTACAAACACACCAAATGGAGGTGTTAATCATTCCTCCTCTTCTCCACCACAGTTTTAAAATGTTCACAGCTGGTGTACACCACACCCTCAAAACCAGGCGTGGTGGATTTTCTTGTTGTTGGGCAAAAGGTAAACATCTTCTGGTTTCCACGTACTTCTTCTTTTGATGGCGTGTACCTTGTGCGCAGGCCACCACACTGCGGTACTCGGCACGCCACACAGGGTTTGTTAGATTCCTTTGGCATGACGGTCTTGACGATGGGTGCAGGGGGGGGGGGGGGGGGGACAAACACCTGACTGCTGGACGGCCCAGCAAACTGAATAGACGGTGCCCGAGGCTGTGCTGGGACCACCAGCAGTATTGGTGCTGCTGAGACGGAGGTGGGGTGTGGGAGGTGGTCCTGGTGGCCTTGGGCTGGATGGTCCACTTTGAAGGTCCTGCCACCGGCTCTGGTTCCTCAGGCTCCTCAAAGTCCAATCTGCAAATACACAATAGACCATGAGGATTCAGGGACGAGGATTAGCCATTTAACATCATTCAGAAGTAAAAAACATGCTCCCTGCCAAAGAGCACCTCGGCCTGCCGGTTCATGCGCTGGATCTGCCGGGCCTCCATGCACGTCGTGTGGCGCCCCTGGACACCAGCAACCTGGAGGGATTCCACTCGGCTGTTTCACTGAACAGCAAACGCAATCAGGTACACCTGAGAAACACATGATGAAAAAAATATCTTATGTGTATCTGATGAATAATTTACAACCAAATGGTGTAACGGTTAGCACTCTGGACTCTGAATCCAGTGATCTGAGTTCTAATCTCAGTGGAACCTGACTTTTCATGAACAAAAACACAATGTGAGTAGATCTCTATCCTGCACTGAGTGCAAACACTGAAAATAACCACTGACAGCAATAATGACTCACAAGTAGTGATGCTCAATGAAGCCTCATGAACCACTTCTTTATTTTCTCACCACCAGATGGCACTGTTGGTTTGAAGGTTGACACTGAAGGACTGAAGCAGTGGAGTGTGTTTTAAACAGTGTTTTGTTCCTGCAAGTATTCAAAATACAAGATTAAATAGCAAGGGAGCCGTGCTTGTTGCACGGCGACTGAAGCGCTTCAAATGATTTGGCATGAATGTGGATTAAGCATAAATGTGATAACTTATGTACAATTGTTCCAACAGGTCTCCCTGAACCAGAACCAGAAAGAACCAAACACCAAATATCTCATGGTGGCTGAAAATGATGCTCCAGTTGTAGAGTCACTTAACATAGCGAGCAGAACATAGTTCATTCTAGATTCTTTTACTTTGAAATCTCATGGCAGAGATCATGAATGCACCAGGAACATCCAGCTTGTAAACCAGGCCAAGTAACGAAACCCTTTATTGGATTCAGGTGTGCTGCAACTGGGAGAAACAGTGTGTCTGATCGCACTCCTGTCCTTGAGGACAGAATGGTGGACTTGAGATGTGAACCTGACAGTTGATATGTCACCAGTGTGGATCTAGAGTTCTCAAAGTAGTGATGGTGGTATAGTGGAGAGCATAGCTGCCTTCCAAGCAGTTGACCCGGTTTGATTCCCGGCCATCACAGAGGAGAGACTTTCCTCTACATGTTATGATGTTGGATATTTTTCAGTTCTTTCAAACCTTTATTCAAAGGCTCAATGTACGTCCAAAAAGTCCCTCCTAACTCTTTCTTTTCCTTTTCTAGGGCCAGGAGTGTCCACTGCTGGAAACTCTGCTGGAGGTCAACAGGGTCATGTGACACATTTGACTACAAGCAGCAACTCAATCCAGAGACTAGAGAATCTGCATTTCCCGCGGCAAATGCATGATAGTGTGAATGCTGCAGGTAAACTGTAATGCTTTGTCCTGCCGGCCCGTCTCTGGTCTGGAGTGAGAGTTTAAGAAAGAGTTTAAAGACTGGCAGTTTAAAAAGTGTGAAGAGGAGATGAAGAAGAGGGTGAAGAGCACAGATGAAGAGGAGGGTGAAGAAGAGAGATGAATAAGAGGATGAAGAGGAGAGATGAAGACTGATGAAGCATGAAGAGATGAAGTTAAAACAGTTTAAAACATTTTTAAAAAGGTAAAAGTTTGGAAAAAGTTTTTAAAGTTCAAGGTTTAAAACAAAGTTTAAAGCAGAAATTTGAAAAAAATGTGGAAAAAAGTTGAAACAGTTTAAAACGTTAAAAAGTTAAAAGTTTGGAAAATGTGGAGTGAGAGTTTAAGAAAGAGTTTTAAGACTGGTAGTTTAAAACGGGTGATGAGATGAGGAAGAGGGTGAAGAGTAGAGATGAAGAGAAGGGTGAAGAAGAGAGATGAATAAGAGGGTGAAGAGGAGAGATGAAGACTGATGAAGCATGAAGAGATGAAGTTGAAACAGTTTAAAAA
This sequence comes from Blennius ocellaris, assembly GCF_963422515.1. NCBI lineage: Eukaryota > Metazoa > Chordata > Actinopteri > Blenniiformes > Blenniidae > Blennius > Blennius ocellaris. The sequence goes on along the minus strand of NC_137673.1, from coordinate 13,658,327 downwards.
GATTTAAAGAACATACAAGTTTGAAAACAGTTTAAAGGTCAAGGTTTAAAACAAAATTTAAAACAGAAAGTTGCAAAAAAATTGAAAAAAATTGAAAAAGTTGCAAAAAGTTGCAAAAGTTTAAAAAAGTTGCAAACGTTTAAAAAAGTTGCAAAAGTTGCAAAAGTTTTAAAAAGTTAACTGTTTTCAAAGAGTTTATAGGTCAAGGTTTAAAACAAAGTTGAAAAAAAGTGGGAAAAAGTTGAAACAGTTGAAAAAGATTTGGAAAAGTTCCAAGTTTGAAAACCGTTGAAAGTTTCAAACAGTTTAAAAAGCTGACAGTTAAATAACAGTTGAAAAGTGGGCGTGGCTTTGCCTGCTGGCAGCCTGATTAGTGCAGGTGAGTCTGTTGCCGTGGAGACGGAGCTCCTCTGCTGTCACTCTGTGACAGGCTGGATGAGAACAGGGCTACAAAGCTGATACGCAGCTCCCCAACAACTGCTTGTAGTTGGAAAACCGTGACACTTGTTGAAAAATGTCTTCACCGTCGGTGTCAGAAGGGTCTGGGGCTCGGCGGCTGGGGCCTTCTCTGTCCCGCCGGGGGTTGGGGGGGTGGTGGGGGGATGGCCCCCGGGGGTGCGGTGGGCTCCGCTGTCGGGGCCGGGGGGGCTCCCTGCCCGCGTGGCCTGGGAGCGCTGCACTGGCCGGTCCCGGCTTGGCGGCTCGGTCGGGGCCCGGGGCTCTGCGCCCTTTATCCTTCTCATGTGGGCCCCTCTGGCCTGGGGGGGGTCCTCTCTGCGCGCTCCGTCTGGTGCCTTCCTGGTTGGGGCGTGGCTCTCCGGGGGGGTTTGTCGGGGCCTCCCTGGATCCGGTGGGTCGCTGGGTGCCGGAGTGGCGGCGTCCGGCCCTGGTGGCCTTGGCCCCCGGGGTGGTGCTGCGGCCCCCCCACAACAGTTCCATTCACATCCAGAGGACAAACCACACACACACACACACACACACACACACACACACACACACACACACACACACACACACACTTCCACTCCTCACTGACGAGATTGTTCTGTTAATTATCAAAATCAAGTTGTTTGCTTTTGTTGTTGTTGTGTTTGTTTGTTTTTTGTTTTTTTAATTTATTTTTTGTTTTATGTCTTTTTTTTTGCTTTTGTTATAATTGTTGTGATTATTTAGGTTTTTGCTCTGTTGTTGCTCAGGCTGGTTTAATCTCATGGCAGTTGGAAAATATTTAGATCACTGTGGTTATTGTATTATTAAAAAGAAAAGAAAAGAATGTATGTAGCACTAACAAGGGTATTGTACTATAGATCAGTTTTTGTTGCAACAGCAGGAGGAGGAGGAAGAGGAGGAGGAGGAGGAGGAGGAGGAGGATGGACATAAACAGAGGGAGAGAGCAGTGATAGAGATAGGTAGAGAGGCAAAGGAGAAGGAAACCCAGGAGGAGAAGTCGGGCAGCAGGAGGTCAGAACACAAAGGAGACACAAGGAAAACTGCTGGTACGACTGGTGTGAGAACACAGATGAACTGGCAACCAGAGCTCCCAGTGAGGAGAACTAAATACTGACACTAATGACAATTACAAACAGCTGTGACCAGGAGGAGGAAGCAGGAGAACACAGGGGCGGAGCTAAGGGGAACACAGGAGGGGAGGAGTGAACACTCTCAGGAAGGGAGGGGTGAGTGAGAGCAGGATCAGGACACCAGGCAGCAGGAAATAAAGAAGAGAACAAAGAAATGTCCAAAGTTCAGCCATTCATGCTTTTACAATCATTTCTGGTAGATATTCCTGGTCTAGAACTCCCGTCTGTTCTGGAGTGTTTCCTCTTCCAGAAGCCAACAGAGCTGCACGTTTCAGCCACAATGTCTGGAATGAAACCAAACGTTCACATGTGTGTGAATAGAATGAACATCAAATAGTGAGGAAGTGGTGGAAGCAGACAGACGGCGAGTGGAGTGGAGAGTCTTTATTTCTCCACACAGACTGAAGCTGTCAGGCCAAACATTCCAACAGGTGAAGCTCCGCCCCCTCTTACTTCACCACACCTCCTCACTCTGCCTACGTCACCTGGCCCCGCCCCCTTCTAATGTGAGCCCTTCTTCCCAGTGCGACCGCGACACAATGTTGGTTTCAGTGTGATTCAGTGAAGCTTCAGGGAGCCGCTACAGAGGAGCTGAAGAGCCACATGTTGAACAGCCCTGTAATGAGAGAAAACTCTTCCTCCAAATAAACTGGATATTAAAGCTCCACTTCACTTTACAGTTCACATTGACGTCATGAAACAGGTTTCAAACAGGTTTTCTCAGGAATGTCCTGCTCTGGGTGAGTCAGAGGACAAACCGTCACTTTGTGCTTGTCAGACATGAGAGACGGACTGAGAGGGACGAAGAGCAGCTTCTTCTCTCCACAACTTTCCTCACACATGGAAAAGTGTCTGTAAGAAGAAGTGAAGAGAGTTCAGGTGAGACTCTGGCAGCTCTTTAGAAGCTTCCACAACGGAGAGAAAGACTTTCTCACTTCTCTTTTCCTCTTTCATTCACACCATCACAAACCACTGACAGCTGCTTTCTTCTTCTTCACCTGTTGGACAAACATTTCAACCTCCATTAACTCCTTTCTTCACCTCTTTTCTTCTCTATGGAAACTCTTTCAACAATAAGCAGTGGGCGGGGCTTCAGCCCTCCTTCACTCTGATTGGCTCAGGTTGGTGTCAGTCTAAAGCATTCAAACTAACACACACACACACACACACACACACACACACACACACACATACATACATCTATTTTCCACGTTTCTATATTTTCTTCTCTCACGTTATTTTCTCTGTTTGTTT
>NC_137673.1:13622993-13650493 GCF_963422515.1 Blennius ocellaris | reverse complement strand
AGTGTCATCCAGAACCTGAAGAAGATTGACAGTGAAGAAATGTCTCCTGACAGAAGCATCAACATCTTCCACTGTCTCACGGAGATGAAGGACGTCTCAGTCCATCAGGACATCCAAGACTTCCTGAAGTCAGGGAACAGATCAGAGAAGAACCTCTCTGAGATCCACTGCTCAGCTCTGGCCTACATGCTGCAGATGTCAGACCAGGTCCTGGAGGAGTTGGACCTGCAGAAGTACCAGACCTCAGAGGAGGGACGACGGAGGCTGATCCCAGCTGTGAGGAACTGCAGGGAGGCTCGGTGAGTCCACATGTCTTCATGGTCACATGTCTCAGTGATGCTTGTACAAAGTAGTTCCTGCAGTTCCTCTGTGCAGATGTTCCTCAATGATCTGTCATGAAGAAACATGTGGCTCAGCACTGTGAGTCCCACTGTGGATGTACTGATCATATTGATGATGAAGATCAGATCACTGATGCTTTATTTCTCTTCATGAGATCTGATGATGAGAAAAATCCAGAAAAAGACCAAAATGATCATTTTGATTAAAGTCATTTGATTTTAGAATTTTAAAAACCAGATAAAGAAACTCAGAATGAGGTGAACAAAGATCAATTCAGTGAATCTTCTTCCTCGTCCTGCTAAGAAAGAAATGAAATACAGTCAGAAATAGAATGATTTACTAAACATGTCACCTGCTGCTTTAAGAAGAGAAATATTTACATGAATCTGCACTCAGTAAAACTGATCTTTTGGATCTTCAGTGGTTCTAGTAGAAGAACAATCATCTGACAAATGTCCAGACTGAAATAATAAAATATCACAAAGAATTGCTGACGACCAGGATCTTTGATCTTGTACCTTTCAATGTCGTAACCATCGTCCAGAGGACGTTGAATATAAACAAGTAGCAGGACGTCCAGCTCCACTCCACAGCTTCACTTCCACATGTTGAACTGAAGACATGAACTCAACATGTGGAACTCCATGTTCTCTCCTTCACGTCCACATGAAGCCAAAGTCAAACCCAGAGAAGATGATCTGAAGCTCTGATGTCCAACAAAGTGTCCTCATAACAACGTCCTGTCCTCTCTGTGTCTCATTACAGACTTTCTGACTGTAACCTCTCTGGTCCTCACTATGAAGTGATCTCCTCAGCTCTGAAGTCTGACCCCTCCCATCTCAAACTTCTGGACCTGAGCAGGAACCAGCTGGATGATTCATCAGTGAAGGTTCTGTGTTCTGGACTGGAGAGTCCAAACTGTAACCTGGAGACTCTGAGGTCAGTTCACTGTCTGGAGGTAGAATCTGTTGAGGAGTTTAGGAGGATCCAGATGTTGGAGGACAGAGGTGGACTGAGCTCTACAGCATGTTAGTGATCAGCATGTTTTTTTTTTTTATTAAAAAAACGACATTTTTAAATACATTACAGTCATTCCAATGTGCTTTTATAGAGAAAATAGAAAAGCCCAACATATCCACATGAGCAGCAGGTGTGTTTGTGACTGTGCAAAGAAAAACTCCTCCAACAGAGAGAAACTTTGTAGAAACCAGAGAGAGGTGGAGGAATTCTGTGGACCGGTTGGGGTGAAAGGATAGAGGAGAGGAGAGGAGAGGAGAGGAGAGGAGAGGAGAGGAGAGGAGAGGAGAGGAGAGGAGAGGAGAGGAAAGGAGAGATTAAACCAGCCTGAGCAACAACAGAGCAAAAACCAAAATAATCACAAAAATTATAACAAAAGCAAAAACAAAAGTATAAAAAACAAAGAAGAAAATAAAGAAAAGTCTGGAGAAGAAAAAAAAGTCTGAAGAAGGTTCAGTCTTCCAGTCTGAACCTTCTTCACTCTCAATGACTTCAACATCACACTTTGTCCTCTAATCTCACTTCTTTCTCTCTTTATTCAGGTTGAGGAGCTGCAGTTTGTCAGAGATCAGCTGTTCTTCTGTGGCCTCAGCTCTGAAGTCCAACCCCTCCCTCCGGAAACATCTGAAACATCTGGACCTGGGTGGGAACCAGCTGCAGGATTCAGGAGTTGAGCAGCTGTGTGGTTTTCTGGAGAGTCCACTCTGTCGTCTGGAGACTCTGAGGTCAGACTCCATGTTTGAGTTTGTGTGCAGTGAAAGTTGTGTTCCACTAAAGGTCAGACATCAGGCTGATATGAGATGATCCACAGAACAAAGATCACATCAGTGACAATAATAAGCTCCTTCTTCTTTCACTTCCTCGGGGCTCCAACCTTCTTCAGAAGAAGAAATGAACAACAAGGATCAGTGTGATCAGTCTCTTCTGAATATGATCAGCTGCTCATTTCAGCTCATGTAGCAGCCCAGCTCTCTAAAGTATTATTGTCTGAATTGAATTAGAGGAGCTGTGACTTAAAGGCTGGGGGGGTCGGGTTGGTGAGCAGCTAGTTACCACCAAGGTTTACCAGTAGGGGGCGACACTCAAATGACCCTTCTTATTATAAGACCATGAGAAATATTCACACAGTTACTTAAAGGACCTTTAAAAAGCAAACATATTTATTTACAGTAAATCACACACTATAAATTAAAGGCTTTTTGTAAATGAACTGTGGAGTTAAACAACTATTTTAGAATGAATTTATATCAAACTAAACAACCCAACAAACACCTAAATAATGAAAAACTATCCAGTCAATACCTTCAACCTTTTACCTTTATAAAAACCTCTGAAGCCTTTGTTCTACTGTGGAATAACAGTCACTTAAATTCACAGGACTTACAGTCGTGCTGCCAGAGACTTCAGACGTCCTTTTGTCCACTAATTCATCAATCTTCCAGTGAAACTCATCAAAAGTCCAAAGCAGCTCTTCTGCCACTTGCTCTGACTTCCAGGGGCAATAAAATCCATCTCCAATAGAACTGCTCTCTTTTTTCACCTTTACTCCTCCGACTCTCCTCTCTGTGGTCTCCAGGTGCACAGCATTAACCCCGCCCCCTTTTGGCTTCAGTCTGACCAATCACAACACTGTGTGTGTGTGTGTGTGTGTGTGTGTGTGTGTGTGTGTGTGTGTGTGTGTGTGTGTGTGTGTGTGTGTGTGTGTGTCCTGGTCCAGATGTTGGAGGACAGAGGTGGACTGAGCTCTGCAGCATGTTAGTGATCAGCATGTTGATGAGACTCTTCTCCTCCTGGTCCTTCAGCTGTTTGGACTTTTGACTTTAAACTTCATTACTGTTATTAGAATTTATTCTATGTGCTCCTTATTATCAAATGTCTTTTTGAAGATTATCTTTTAACTCTCATCATGTTTTTTATTGCTTTTATATATAATTATTGCCATTCCCCCTTTTATAAAAGAAATAGAAAACATTATCTATGTATTGCCATTCCCCCGAAATAGAAAACATTAAATAATCTTTTACTTTTAATTCAACATTACTTTTAATTTAAAGTATTTTCCATTTATCTTCTATTTTATATCATTATATAACACTTAAGAGCCTCTCTAGTTGGATCACTGTGCTCCTCCTGTTCTCCTCTGTCAGTGTCTCTCATGAGAACTGTCCTGGACAAAACATCGTCTCATGAGAAGGTCATGTTTCCACCTCATGCTCCTCGTCTTGTGGTATTTCTGATGTCTCACAACAATCTCTGCAGAGAACCCACGGTCTGTCCTGAACTTCTTATCAGGCAGGTGGTGTTCTCTTTGTACCACAAACAACGTCTGAGTCTGTTGAGGGACTGGAGGACGATGGTCAACAGGATGAGAGGCTGAGGAGACAGTCTGAGTCTGATGAGGGACTGGAGAACGATGGTCAACAGGATGAGAGGCTGAGGAGACAGTCCGAGGATGCATCAGTAGATTTAATTATCATCATTTGAATTCAAAGGGAACGGCTTTGCCCGTCGCATTAGTTTGACTTTTAACAGGTAAAAAAACCGTAAGACTAGTTATTGTCTTCTTTCCTAGTTGATTTATTTATTGGTTGATTAACTTTGATTAGGAGGTTAGGATACACGCAAGAGGAGCAAGGTGACGTCGCCCGGTTTGGCGCAGCCGGGGCCACACCCTGGAGCCAGGCCCGGGGTGGAGGCTCGCACGCGAGCGCCTGGTGGCCGCATTCTTGCCCGCGGGACTCGGCCGGGCTCAGCCCGAAGGGACGACGCAGGCCCCTCTTCCTCATCCTCCTGTGGACCCACCACCCACAGAGGCTGCCGTAGGGGTCGGGTGCAGTGTGGATTGGGTGGCAGTCGACGGCAGGGGCCTCGACGACACGATCCCCGGACACGGACTCTGGCTTTTGGGACATGGAATGTGACCTCGCTGGGGGGGAAGGAGCCCGAGCTTGTGAGGGAGGTTGAGAGATACCGGCTATATATAGTCGGGCTCACCTCCACTCACAGCTTGGACTCTGGAACCCAGCTCCTCCACAGGGGCTGGATACTCCACTTCTCTGGAGTTGCCCGCGGTGTAAGGCGGCGGGCTGGAGTGGGCTTGCTTATTGCCCCACAGCTCAGCCGCCATGTGTTGGAGTTCACCCCGGTGAACGAGAGGGTTGCGTCCCTACGCCTACAAGTAGGGGACAGGTCTCTGACTGTTGTCTCGGCCTATGCACCGAACAGCAGCTCAGAGTACCCAACCTTCTTGGAGTCCCTGGGAGGGGTGCTGGGTAGTGCCCCAACTGGGGACTCCATTGTTCTCCTGGGGGACTTCAACGCCCACGTGGGCAATGACAGCGAGACTTGGAAGGGGGTGATTGGGAGGAACGGCCTCCCCGATCTGAACCCGAGCGGTGTTCTGTTATTGGACTTCTGTGCCAGTCACAGCTTGTCCATAACGAACGCCATGTTCGAGCACAGGGGTGTCCATAAGTGCACATGGCACCAGGACACCCTAGGTCGGAGGTCAATGATAGACTTTGTGGTCGTGTCATCTGATCTCTGGCCGCGTGTCTTGGACACTCGGGTAAAGAGAGGGGCAGAGCTGTCAACTGATCACCACCTGGTGGTGAGTTGGATGCGCTGGACTGGGAGGAGGCCGGATAGACTCGGCAGGCCCAAACGTGTTGTGAGGGTCTGCTGGGAACATCTGGCCGAGCCCTCCGTCCGCGCAGCCTTCAACTCCCACCTCCGGGAGAGCTTCTCACAGATCCCGAGGGAGGTTGGAGACATTGAGTCCGAGTGGACCATGTTCTCCACTTCCATTGTCGAAGCTGCTGCTCGGAGCTGTGGCCACAGGGTCTCTGGCGCCTGTCGTGGCGGCAATCCCCGAACCCGGTGGTGGACACCGGAAGTAAGGGATGCCGTCAAGCTGAAGAAGGAGTCCTACCGGGCACTGTTAGCTCATAGGACTCCCGAGGCAATCGACAGGTACCGGCAGGCCAAGCGAGCCGCAGCCCGGGCTGTGGTGGAGGCAAAAACTCGGGTCTGGGAGGAGTTCGGAGAGGCCATGGAGGAGGACTTTCGGTCGGCCTCGAGGAAATTCTGGGAAACCGTCCGGTGCCTCACGTTTGTTTAGTTTAGAAGTCAATAATCTATTGTTGATTTTATAAACCATTTAATTTCTGGATCTCTGTAGAAGGTCTGTAGAAGAACTTTAAGTTGTATAACTCATTTTCCACACTCTAAATTTCTTTTGCTTTACTATTTTAGATATTGAGTCAAGCTAGGGTGACTTTTACTCATAAATTTTGCGTCACCAACTTCATTACTCTCATTAGTTTTTGTACAACAGCTTCCCATTTTTTATTTCTTTTGCAAGTGTGATCTCATGGAGAGAAAATGTCTCATGGACCTGCTACTTCCTCCTTGAAAGACGAGCTTCTAGAGCAAACCTGTGGTTCACTCCGGTCTTCCACTAGGTGTTCTATCACAGGAGTAAGAGCAGTTTTAGATTCTCCCATAATTCCACCTGATGAGTCAGCAATAAGAGATTACTTTTACTCCCCAGATAGATCTTAGTCGTCACCGTTAACTTTACCGATCGTCTGGGTTTCGAAAATAATTTCTCTTCATACACAGTCCTTTGGTCAGTCACAGTCACTCGAGTACTCTTTGTTTCTATTTCTATAGCGCTTACCCGCGGACAATTATTTCGTGGGCGCTTACTCGCGGACAACTATTTCTTCTGGATATTAGGTCTTGCCTAAAATGATCGGGTTAATCGAGTACCTGTTCCTCCGATTATAATTTAATTTTATCTCCAGTCGTTTAATTTTCTGTACCTTCACTACACCAGCTTCACTAAATATCCAGTGAATATTAGGATCAATATTCATTTACTCTTGTCGTCAGTCTAGTCATCACTTACTCTCTCTGGGTTGTCCTCGGATCCCGTCAAGCCCGCCTCTGGCAGGAAGTTCTGGACCTACGTCAGCTGGCCTGCTAGGTAATGGTAACCTGCAGGTCTTAGTTTTTCACAAAGGACCTGGTCCTTTGCCGTGCACGTAGACAGCCGTCCGTTTGAACTCCCTCCAGGGAACGGGTTATGTTGGGATCCGGCTCGAAGGACCAATTGTTAGGTTCAAAACCTGCAAGAATGAGAGAAGAGAGACAACCCCAGTATCGAGAGCAATAAAGAGTCAAAACAATAAGTCAGCTTGTACAAGGACAGAGAAATGAATTCACCTCCGGAGCTGAAGTTCACCGATCTGCCCCCATCTTCATTTCTCTGCCCCGTTTTATTCAAAGTTAGAGTAGGAGGTTCCATTTTCATACACAGACAAAGCAGGTTAACACTGGTTTCCAGGCCTGTGTGTGTGTGTGTGTGTGTGTGTGTGTGTGTGTGTGTGTGTGTGTGTGTGTGTGGGTGTGTGTGTGTGTGTGTGTGTGTGTGTGTGTGTGTGTGTGTGTGTGTGTGTGTGTGTGTGTGTGTGTGTGTGTGGGTGTGTGTGTGTGTGTGTGTGTGTGTGTGTGTGTGTGTGTGTGTGTGTGTGTGTGTGTGTGTGTGTGTGTGTGTGTGTGTGTGTGTGTGTGTGTGTGTGTGTGTGTGTGTGTGTGTGTGTGTGTGTGTGTGGTTACACTTCTATATGGTTCACACAGTTGAAGCAGGAGTCTCAGATCAGATGTCCCCCGGCCCAGAGGCCAGAGACCTTGAAGAGTCTCAGAGTGGTACAGTTTCAATAATACAAAGACTCGTGCCCTTGCAGGTGTGAAACAGTGAACAGTGGTTATAATAGACATGCATGAAACAACGATAACTTACAAAATGTTAATTCCCATTATATCAAGTACTAATAATAAACATAAAGTACAAATTTACCTAACAACTTTACATTTCTAAACTCTTCCAGTCTGAACCTTCTTCACTCTCAATGACTTCAACATCACACTTTGTCCTCTAATCTCACTTCTTTCTCTCTTTATTCAGGTTGATGGGCTGCAGTTTGTCAGAGATCAGCTGTTCTTCTGTGGCCTCAGCTCTGAAGTCCAACCCCTCCCTCCTGAAACATCTGAAACATCTGGACCTGGGTGGGAACCAGCTGCAGGATTCAGGAGTTGAGCAGCTGTGTGGTTTTCTGGAGAGTCCACTCTGTAGTCTGGAGACTCTGAGGTCAGTTGACTGTCTGTTACTGTTGTAGAAGGAGGAATGTTAGTGATGTGAGACTCTGGTCCTGCAGTGAGAGATGGACTGAGCTCAGCAGCTTCTTACTGATGTGTGTGGACATGAGGAGGAGTGTGAAGGTTGTGCTGACATGAGGATGATGAGTGTGATGATGAAGATCCACAACAACAGAACAGCTCATTGATCAGGACTCAGTAATGAGGAGCTGCTCATTTCTCCATCAACACATCTGATTGGTTCTCCTCATTCATTCTCATGCTTTCTCTCTTTATTCAGGTTGATGAACTGCAGTTTGTCAGAGATCAGCTGTTCTTCTCTGGCCTCAGCTCTGAAGTCCAACCCCTCCCACCTGAAGAAACTCGACCTGCGTTTCAACAAGCTTCAGGATCCAGATGTGGAGCAGCTGGTTGGTCTTCAGAAGAGTCCAGACTGCAGCCTACAGACTCTCAGGTCAGTAGATGTTGGAGTGAGTCCCTGCTGCTTCCAGCAGGTTTCTACTAAACACAGTTAGTGTGAGAACAAAGATCCAGTGTTGGACGTCTCAGTGAGGCTGTGAGAGGACAACGCTGAGCAGCTTCAGGATTGGACAGCAGAGGACACAGTCAGCCAATCAGAGGAGCCACAGGCTGGTTGTGTTGGTCTGACAGTGGTGGTCCTTCATGAGCTCTGAGCTGCTGCTGTGGACAGGACTGAAGTCCTGGCTGCTCCTCAGAGACTGTCCTCATGTCCTCTGACCTCTGTCCTCATGTCCTCTGACCTCTGACCTCTGACCTCTCTTCTCTCTGCAGGTGGAGCTAGACCAGAGAGGACGCTGTGTGTCCTGAAGGTCCACTGAGGACAGCAGAGCTTCATCCAGCAGTGAGCGACAGAGGAACCACCAGAAGATCTGCTGAGTGTCGGTGGTGCAGTGTGAAGAGCTGAGAGAGTCCAGCATCGAACCAGGGTTCCTCCTGCTCCTCCTCTTCCTCCTCCTCCTCCTCTTCCTCCTGCTCCTCCTGCTCCTCTTCCTCCTCCTCCTCCTCTTCCTCCTCCTCCTGCTCCTCCTGCTCCTCCTCCTCCTCTTCATGTGTTGGTTCATTGGAAGCTGTAGAGATGTTTTGTTGTTAGTCTAAATTCTTTGTTGAGGTTTGAATCCCGTTCCTTCATGTTGGACCTTAACAAGTGTCCTTCAGAGGACAATGAGACTCTGGAACCTTCAAAGAGGGACCTGGTGTGTGTGGGACTTTTCCAGCTTGTGTAAAGTGGAGCAGGAGCTGGTCAACACTCCATCAAGCTGTTCTCCACCTTCACCTCCATCACCTGAGGACGTGTCCACAGCACAGAGAGTGGACAGAGCATGGACAGAGACCGTTGGTGTTCCGGTCACGTCTCATTGTGTCTTGGTCTTGACATGGAGGAACCTGGGTCATGGAGGAATTGACAGGACAGGATCATGGTGCAGTTTGCTGAAAACTAATTGATTTGAGTTTTTAGGAAATGTTCTGCCTGTACAGTAATATACAGTAATATAACGTACTGCGTGATTTAAGTGTGTAATTGTGAAAGATGTTGATGTTGGTAAATGATCACGTCAATATGGACCACAGACAGTACAGTGTACACTATTTTTAATAAATGAACATAAGCTGCACCCACCAGATATAAAAAGAATATATATTTTTGTACATATACAGTACAAACACTTGTCTATCAGTACATGTGTCCACGTTGTAACAGGGCATGAATTTCACTGTGGGATTGCAGGTTTTTTCTTCTTCTTTTTTAAAAATAAACAAGTTTTAAACACTGCTTCCATGGTGGGTGACGGACTGGACTGGAGGGAAAGAGAGGGAGGGAGGGAGGGCAAGTGAATTACTGCAAAAATACACAAACACTGAGGGTTTCATCTCAGGTCATAAAGTATTTGCTGGTTGTGATTGTGAGGAGAGGATTGGTCAGCCTGGAGCACAGCCATGGAGTCCAGAGTTACGTGATGCACCTAAACGCATCATCCATGTATCTTTGACATGAAGCTCGTTTACCTTTAAAAATCCATAAATTAGCATCTTTGTTTAAGCCACTGAGTTTAAAAAGTGTGAAAAAAGTAGCATCTGATAGTCCAGACATTACGAAAGGTTCCGCTACGCGACATTTGGTAGAACAAAGTCCCGCCGAGGCCAATTACATTTGCAGCATCATCTTATCAAAACCAATCACGATGCCTGCTGTAGCTTTCAACTTCCAATCAAATGTCCCCGCGAGCAAATTGCAGTCCCGGATCATCTTTCGTTCAACCAATCAGGAGACGGCGTCTTCAACGACCAATCATGGAACTGCACGGCGTGACATCATCAGAACCAATCATGGTGTCGGCTCTGTCTTTGAAGATCCTTGCTGCTCCTTCTTACCTGCAGCTATTTTTCCGTGGATATCAACAGAGAAGGTGAGACTTGTTACCGTAATCAAATGAAAAGGCCCTAGCAACTTGTTGCTAACTGCTGCTAGCGAGGCTTCCCTCCCGGTGCAGCTGTCGTTAAAGATTGTTTGTCCCGGTGTATGAATAACCCTGAAACTTGTATGTATAAAAACAATAAAGATGTAAAGATGTGTTTGCATTACATCTGACACCAGGTAAAGCAGCACTAAAAATGCCCTGCAGGAGGCGCTGTGGCTTAGCTGGTCAAAGTGTCTGTCTAGTAAACACAAGGTCCTGGGTTCAAATCCCAGCAGTGCCTCACAACATTAATTCAATTAACCTTTAATGATATAACAATGTGCTCTCTAGCGCCACCTCCAGTCACTAAAATGACCAATGTCCTCCACAGCCATGGTGTGATATCTCTAGGAATGTCGTAGAGATCAAACCAAAACTCCCAGTGGAAACCCTGAGAAAAAAACTGCTCCATTTATTGTAGCAATGAATGATTGTAGAAAAAGCTCTTTATGTATTTATTTCTAAATGTGGCCTTAGTAACTGATGAAGGGTCAAATCAGGGTTTCATGATGAACTCATAAACACTGGTGCTAAAAGGGGGTTAGCACTATACGTGGCTCATAGTGGCTCTGTTGTGCTACAAGGAGCCACGTTGCTACTTTCTGTATTTAACAGCTTTGTGTGCAGGAGTATAAATGACATGATCACTAACAGGCACTGATTAGCCCCCTTCTGCCCATTATATACATAGATATATGTTGTATACATCTTTTTATTGGTTCAGTTATGTGCTTTTGAATAAGTATGTTTCTTCCACAACATATTTGTTGTTTGGTTGGTTCAACATCATCTGGCCCTACAGTTTATCACATCTCACAATGTAGTATTTAATAGTCCACGATGTATTAGAATTTACCATTTGAAGTGCATTCTTTTCAAAATAGAATCCACACTCTCTCTGTTCTGCCTTCTGTCTCTGTTTCCATTATTAATCCTACTGATTGATCAGCTGTGTCATTACAGACTGTCACTGTCAGTGTCTAATGTTGGATTTACTTGGTTCTAAGTAATATCTGACTGTTTACTCAGTACACTAAGTCTCTTTGTTGAGCTATGATTTTATTTCATATTTTGCTGGTTCAATGTGTGAGAGTTCACTTTTATTTGTGAAGTTAAAGCCGTTCATTCCGTCTCTTTTTGGCCAAATTCAGCTCAGATCCAGATCAGATCCATAATGTGATTTGTTAACAAGTGAAACAGGAAATGGTCTGTAAGGTGTAGTACGGCGTGGCTCCGCCCTTCCACCATGTCTCAGTTTTTTTTTACTGAATAACTAGTCCTGCACTGCTGGAGCACAGACACAAAAAGAACATCAGGATGAGGTTGTTGTGACTTTAAGATTCAGAAAACTGCTTACAAGAAAATTGGAAAAACCCGCAAAACAACCCGCATCTCTTCCTCATGGAAGAGATGAAAGGAGATTTAAGGAGATCAGCTTATGCTGCCATGGAGATGCTGAAAACAAAGGAGAGGCAGACACACACTATTTCATCTGGAACTTTCTTATTTTAAGCACCTGAGGTGTTTTACAAACCTAACGTGAGAACTGAGCAGTGTTGCCACAGTTACCTTGAAAAACTAATCTGATTACTAATTACTAGTTACTCCTTTAAAAGTAACTCAATTACTTTACTAAATACTTGTTTTTAAAAGTAACTAAGTTAGATTAGAAGTTACTTTTTTAGTTACTTTCAGCAGCTGTTGACAACACCCCCCCCCCCATCGTCTGAACATAAAGGTTACAACCTGTTTTGTCCAAAACTCTGCTGATCCCTGCCTCCTGCACCATGTTTCTACATATTTAACCTTTGGCCTCCATTCTTTGTTGTATTTTTTTTTACTCACTCGTTTATATTCAAAACATTTTAAGACCACATTCCGGTCCTTTCCTAACCAGCCCCCTGACAGTGTCTTAGAAGAACTGCTTTCATCTGAGCCTTTGAAGAAAGGCTCCATATCAACATTTTACAACTGTAAGCTGTCAGAGTGTGAAAATATCTCCACTCTCGACCACACCAAGTGTTTTATGGACAAAATATCTCAACAATGTTTTTTGACTCTTTATCAAATTGCATGATAATAAACTAACTCCTATTTTATTTCCTCATGAGTGGCCCTAAAACTCTTCTGCAGTAACAAGTTGGTCTGAGTTTCTGAAAAAGGAGTGTTTCTGCTTCCTCTTCATGGTTTGCTTTGTGGGCCTCCTGATCTAGAAGTGTTGATATCCATGCTTCATATGGTAGGATAGGTACTGCACTTTCCTCTTTTATTGAAGAACTATTCTTCCTCCACATAGTAACAATCCTGACTCATTGTCTTTGTATACAGTCAATGTGTTGAGAGTCGTGTCATAAAAGGTAGTAGCCTCCTGGTCTGCAAGGAAAAGGTCTTGAAGCACATCTTCACACTCTCCAACAGACAGAACAGCTTGCTTGTCTTTGGTCTTAGCCTCCTCCTGAGCCTTACTGACAGCTGAGCCTTTCATTTGTAACCTTGTGGCAGCTCTCCACACCGAGGCAATGACTCTGACCTGTTTAGATAAACGACTGAAGCTCCTTTCATCAACAAGTAACTTAACTACAGAGTCAGCTTGGGGTCTGTGAATTCCTCCCAGACAGTCAAACGTCTTTGGATGAGCCACAGGTTCATTGCAGTCATGGGTTTGCAGTGCAGTATTCTGTTTTCTCTCCTGGATTCTGGTCAGTACTGCTGAGAAAGCCTTCCTTTGAAGTTTTTCTATGCTCTCCTTGGTAATTACTGAAACCTCTTTAGCTGACTTTTTCGGCCACTCCTCCATTGGCTGCCTCAGGAACCGAGGTCCATTTTGTCATTCTGAAACCTCATTGAGATCCTCAGGAGGATCTTCCTCTAGGTATGTCAGCAATGTTTACGTCTCCCGGGATCTACCACCAGTCCTCAAGTGGTCCAGCCTTGCAAACCCTGTTCACAAAGAAGGTCTGGTATCCATAACTGTCTCGCTGTATAGCTCCCAACACAGTTTGGCTGTCCAGCAGGTGGAACCATTGTTCTACTTCCATTCGGTTGTGCTTTTCAATACATTTTCCAAGTCGGGTTGCAAAGACTGCTGCACAGAGCTCTGCTTTGACTGGCTAGTTAGCTTCAGTTTTTACTATTTATTTATTTATTCAGTTTATTACCTACACTACAACTCTACTACAACCCCCAATAATTACATTTAAAACACAACAAACAGAAACTCCCATAATGCATTGCAGCTATCAGCTACTTTATTGCTACACATTATTAAAATGGAAGATAAATGTGTGAGATCTGGGATTGTTAGAACCATGAGTGTGATGGTGTGGCTTTAATGTCCTGTAGTTGTTGTGTAATTCACTAGAATGTTCCGTCACTCTCAACAAGTCTGCAATGAACCTCCTGGAACTGCCGGCGCTCCACAGCGCAGCAGTTTTACTGTGAAAGGTACAGGAAGCTCCCAGCTTCAGACACCAGTTGAGCCGCAATTCTACGTTCCTCTCTGGGTGGCTTTGCCTCCTTGCGTCCCGCTCTGGGTGGCTTTGCCTCCTTACGTCCCTCTCTGGGTGGCTTTGCCTCCTTCCGACCCTCTCTGGGTGGCTTTGCCTCCTTACGTCCCTCTCTGGGTGGCTTTGCCTCCTTACGTCCCTCTCTGGGTGGCTTTGCCTCCTTCCGACCCTCTCTGGGTGGCTTTGCCTCCTTACGTCCCTCTCTGGGTGGCTTTGCCTCCTGACGTCCCTCTCTGGGTGGCTTTGACTCCTTACGTCCCTCTCTGGGTGGCTTTGACTCCTTACGTCCCTCTCTGGGTGGCTTTGCCTCCTTACGTCCCGCTCTGAGGTGCGCTTTGCCTCCTTACGTCCCTCTCTGGGTGGCTTTGCCTCCTTACGTCCCTCTCTGGGTGGCTTTGCCTCCTTACGTCCCTCTCTGGGTGGCTTTGCCTCCTTACGTCCCTCTCTGGGTGGCTTTGCCTCCTTACGTCCCTCTCTGGATGGCTTTGCCTCCTTACGTCCCTCTCTGGGTGGCTTTGCCTCCTTACGTCCCTCTCTGGGTGGCTTTGCCTCCTTACGTCCCTCTCTGGGTGGCTTTGCCTCCTTACGTCCCTCTCTGGGTGGCTTTGCCTCCTTACGTCCCTCTCTGGATGGCTTTGCCTCCTTACGTCCCTCTCTGGGTGGCTTTGCCTCCTTACGTCCCTCTCTGGGTGGCTTTGCCTCCTTACGTCCCTCTCTGGGTGGCTTTGCCTCCTTACGTCCCTCTCTGGGTGGCTTTGCCTCCTTACGTCCCTCCAGGATGAACTGCAGTAGGACGGAGGCTCAAGAGCCACAGTGTAGGGACCAAAGAGCCGCGGGGTGCCGACCCTGTCATAGAGGCTAGCCACTTGGCTAATAGCTCTCTTCTGGTCAGTGGGTCAGGAGTCTTTCTCTTTCTTTTCAAGAAGGTCTTGGCCTGTTCTTGTTTTCTTCTCCTTCTTGAGAAGTTGATTGAGGATATTATGTAAATCTGGTCCTTGTCTTGGCGAGATGATTTGAGAAAAAAGGAACGATTAAAATCACCTTAATTTAAACAAAAGGATCGTTTTACTTTGTTGAGATCTCACAAGACTACAGAGAGTTTGTTCATTTCCAAGGAAAGACATTTTTCATTTGTCATGATGCAGTCATAACATGTGAATTCTGACTCAGGAATGAGACTTTTTGCCACTGAGATCGTCCATTAATCATCGATCAGTAACAACCATTAGTCATGTTTTCAAGCCTCGTTGGCGCAGTAGGCAGAGCGTCAGTCTCATAATCTGAAGGTCGTGAGTTCGAGCCTCACACGGGGCAACAGGTTTAGCTAATTTGCTCAGTGTTGAACAAGAACAGTAGAAAGTCTGATCACTTTCAAAAACCACAGACAATCCAGTGATTTCAGTCAAATGTATCACTGAACGTATTAATTCAATATCAACATTATTGACACATTTCAAAGCAGGAAGAATAGTAAAAGTACAAATGGTGGTATTCAACAGTAAACATCAAGAGGCTGAGAAAAAGCGTCTTGTCATGCAGGGTAAGTAACCACAACCACTGCATGAATGATTGAGACCAAAGAGAAGCAGAATTTTCAGCATCTTAGCAAGTTTTCCTGGAGAAAGATTCGTTCCTGAACGGTTCCATTATTTCTTGCAATAGTGATTGTTGGTCAGTATTTGTGAGACTCACAACAAAGACACTTTGGAGGTTTATTCCAGGTTGATTTCAGACGAGCCTGATTGACAACAAATGCCACAGTAAATGTGTTTTCAGTGTAAATTCAACTCTAAAAAGATCCTTCCTTCCTGTTGCTGTTGCTTACGGCCATACCACCCTGAACACACCTGATCTCATCTGATCCTGGAAGCTAAGCAGGGTAGGGCCTGGTCAGGACTTAGATGGGAACAGCTCATGACCCCCCAAGTCCCTGTTGCTGGTCTTGGGGTTGAGCAGAATCCTGGATCAGAGGATTTTATGGGCTTGTGCCACCTGCTGGCCAGTTAATGTCACAACACTTTCTTTTAATGTAATTTCAGCTCATTGAAGGAGATTTATTATGTATTCATTCAGGACGATATAATTCCTGGGATTGATTTCATCCCTTGAACAATATATTCTGAAGTCTTACATCTTAATGGAGAAGGCCAGAGGATTCCAATTTACCAGTCACATTTGATCTCCAACAGATCAGAACTTTTGTAACTCAAGACAGATTCTTTTCAGGTCTTGTTCTCCTATTATGTGATTGTCTTTAAGATCTGTCTGGAGACACTGTTTTCACACTCACTACATTTTTACTGACAATAACACACATTTTAAATGCCAACAACATTTTATTAAGTGTATTTAGTATACTGAAACCATTATGTATTAACACAAACATTTAGTGTTTTGATATGAAATAATAACTACTATGAATTTACAAATACAATATAACAATAGTTAACAATGTAAAAGATTTACTGTTTAAGATTACATTTGTTAATGTCAGAAAATGTGAAGGCAAATTTACAAATAACAAACATAAATACAACGATGTAATGCAAGACAAGTCACAACTATTTAACAATATACATATATAGACTTTTCATTTTCTACAAACACACCAAATGGAGGTGTTAATCATTCCTCCTCTTCTCCACCACAGTTTTAAAATGTTCACAGCTGGTGTACACCACACCCTCAAAACCAGGCGTGGTGGATTTTCTTGTTGTTGGGCAAAAGGTAAACATCTTCTGGTTTCCACGTACTTCTTCTTTTGATGGCGTGTACCTTTTTCGCAGGCCACCACACTGCGGTACTCGGCACGCCACACAGGGTTTGTTAGATTCCTTTGGCATGACGGTCTTGACGATGGGTGCAGGGGGGGGGGGACAAACACCTGACTGCTGGACGGCCCAGCAAACTGAATAGACGGTGCCCGAGGCTGTGCTGGGACCACCAGCAGTATTGGTGCTGCTGAGACGGAGGTGGGGTGTGGGAGGTGGTCCTGGTGGCCTTGGGCTGGATGGTCCACTTTGAAGGTCCTGCCACCGGCTCTGGTTCCTCAGGCTCCTCAAAGTCCAATCTGCAAATACACAATAGACCATGAGGATTCAGGGACGAGGATTAGCCATTTAACATCATTCAGAAGTAAAAAACATGCTCCCTGCCAAAGAGCACCTCGGCCTGCCGGTTCATGCGCTGGATCTGCCGGGCCTCCATGCACGTCGTGTGGCGCCCCTGGACACCAGCAACCTGGAGGGATTCCACTCGGCTGTTTCACTGAACAGCAAACGCAATCAGGTACACCTGAGAAACAAATGATGAAAACAATATCTTATGTGTATCTGATGAATAATTTATAACCAAATGGTGTAACGGTTAGCACTCTGGACTCTGAATCCAGTGATCTGAGTTCAAATCTCAGTGGAACCTGACTTTTCATGAACAAAAACACAATGTGAGTAGATCTCTATCCTGCACTGAGTGCAAACACTGAAAATAACCACTGACAGCAATAATGACTCACAAGTAGTGATGCTCAATGAAGCCTCATGAACCACTTCTTTATTTTCTCACCACCAGATGGCACTGTTGGTTTGAAGGTTGACACTGAAGGACTGAAGCAGTGGAGTGTGTTTTAAACAGTTTTTTGTTCCTGCAAGTATTCAAAATATAATATTAAACAGAAAATGATTTGGCATGAATGTGGATTAATGTGATAACTTATGTACAATTATTCCAACAGGTCTCCCTGAACCAGAACCAGAAAGAACCAAACACAAATATCTCATGGTGGCTGATAATGATCCTCCAGTTGTAGAGTCACTTAGCATAGCAAGCAGAACATAGTTCATTCTAGATTCTTTTACTTTGAAATCTCATGGCAGAGATCATGAATGCACCAGGAACATCCAGCTTGTAAACAAAGCCAAGTAACGAAACCCTTTATTGGATTCAGGTGTGCTGCAACTGGGAGAAACAGTGTGTCTGATCGCACTCCAGCAGCTCAGCGCCAGAACACGGAGGCTCCGAGCTTCTCTAAGGTAAAACTCTATACTTCCTATTTCATTGGACTTACACTTTCTTACTGGCCTTGTTTTCTCACTGGGAAGAGAAAATCCCTGCTGACTTCACACACTTGTGATCCCAAGTCAGATCCTGAAAACCTGAACTGTCACTAGCAGAGGATGGTTTCGATCCATCGACTTCTGGGTTATGGGCCCAGCACGCTTCCACTGCGCCACTCTGCTTAGTGCATGACTGCTTCTTCCCAAATCAACTTTCCTTGTAGGATCTTGTTTCCCACTGAGGTCCTGGTTTAGGTGTATGAGGGACATGAAAGTCTACTTGAATTGATCCCCCAACCATTTACTGGAGCACCATTTGTTTCCAGTGTGGTTTTGGACTTGTTGACAGTGTTGGCTTGGAGAGAAAATTCTTGGACGACCAAACAACATCATCAGGGTGAAGGTGTGAGATGAGAGGAACTAGAGAACCCAGAACGTCCTCGGCTACACGAGACCTGGAGTCGCTACTGCCGAGTACCTCAGGGCCATGAGGGTCGATATGATAAAAGCATCAATGTATGTTAGTTTACGGCACGTATATAAACGGCAAACACACACAAGAAACCATACATTCATAACTTTTTCGGGACAATTTCAAAAAAGCAACTTATCGCTAATATGTAGCTTGTGCCTGTGCATTCATGTTAAAAATGCCATCATTTCCTGTCTGACAGTAGAGGAAGCATGAGAGTCTGCACCCAGACCACTCTCGATTTGAGGAACTACATTTATCCAGAGCTTTGAAAGAGGCATTGGTGGGATTTGAACCTACACCATCTGAGAGACTGAAGCCTTAATCCAGTGCCTTGGATCGCTCGGCCACAGCACCTGCAGCAGTTTGTTATCACAAAGTAAAAGAGGCTGAATTAATAATCATTTAAACTGAGAACAGGCTGAACAAAAACCTGTTTCAAGTTAAAACTCCCAGTTCTAGTCTTTTCACTCCATTTCATTTTCTAACAAATTTCTAACAAATCACATTACGGATCTGATCTGGATCTGGGGCCTCATTTATAAAACCTTGTGTAGGATTTCTACCAGCTTAGCTTCCAAGATCAGATGAGATCAGGCGTGTTCAGGGTGGTATGGCCGTAAGGATCAGTGACACGAAGAAATTACCTTTTTATAGGTGAAAATACACTGAAAACCTGTTGATTGTTCCATCTGTTGTCAATCAGGTGTCTCTCAATTCAAACTGGAATAAAGCTCCAGAGTGTCTTTGTTGTGAGTCTCTCTCAAATACTGACCACCAATCAGAGATTGGTCAGCTGATGGAGCTCACCTGGGGTCCGTTTCACGAAGCAGGTTTAACAAGCCATGAGCTTAACACCGAGCTCTGAGTTGAGTTACACTGAGACAGAAAACGCGGAGTTTTCGGTTCCACAACACCGGATTTTGATCAGTTTGATGAACTCAGAGTAGTTTCACCTGGAGTTAAGCGCGTGCACCACGACTCTAACAAGACCGCATCAATGGAGCCCCGATTCAACAAGTCACCATGACAACTGAGACGCGGAGGGCAGAGTTTTATACGCCAGTGGAGCAGGAAGTATTGATCCCATCATATGGCGAATATGAACATATAAAAACAAAAAAACACAACAGCGCAGCGGCTGCTAAAGAGAGGGAGGCGGCGTGGAAGAAGATTGCTGCTCAAGTGAATGCGGAAGTTCAAACGTCTTTGTCATCGCAACATTATTGCAAGGGAATACTGCTTGATGGGAGCTTATTAATTTATTTCTTTTGGGTGCAATTCCGCGGGGGAGAAGCCTCTTGGCAGCAGCTGAAAGTGAAATATAAAAACATTGTCCAATCGGGTAAGACCGCTGCTAATTTAATTGTTAATCAATACATTTCTTAACGTAATTTCCATCATGTGTGACATTGTACAGTAAATATCAAGTGGCCATTTGACTGTGAGGTGTTTTATTCCAACATAATGTTGTTTTCAAACACATAAATGTCTTCTCACCCATATCATGTGCTGTCAAATAACTAAGGCTAAACTAAGACAGACTTTACTCAGCCAACAGAAAGAAGGCAGATGTAAAACGGGTGGTGGCCCAGCACCTCCACCTTTAACAGAGGCAGAGGAGCCCTAAGCCAGAATGTTGGGAGGCCAGTGGCTGAGGGAATCCCTGGAGGAGCTCCTCTTCAGAGCTCACCCCTCAAGATACCACTTCCTTCATAATATAGAATATGCCGAGGCCTATATATCTCTTTAAGCCTCCTTTTGTTCATCTTTATTTCCCCATCATGTCTTTTTTTGTCACCCAACAGATTGTGATGGTGCTCTCTGCCTGCTGGACCCCCTCATGCCACAACAGACCTTGTAAGTAGGCAACAATCCAAAGATCTTGCTAAATGGTAGTTTAAATATACTGAAACATATTCATGTAGGATGAAGAGTACGAGGAAACCCTGTCTGCTGCCTTTACAGAGGAGGATCCACAAAGGCCTATAGAGGTATGATAGTTCTCATCCCGTTTACATTTCTGAAACATTGTGGTGGAATAAAGAGTGATATTTTGTCTACACTGAAGTATTGACACATTATTTTTAACAGGGCCTGGCTGGGCAGCAGCAGGAGGGTCCCTCAACATCCACTGCAAGGACTGACACAGTGAGACAGATGTTCAGTAAACACCAGAGGTTCATTCTGGGGAATTCATGTCCAACTGTAATAATTGAATGTCCTCCTTATGTCCTCCCAGTTATCTGTAAAACACATCTATAGACTCCACCTGCTCCAGAAGATGGAAACAACTGCTAAGGAAATGCAGTAGTTGGACCACCAGATTAGAAAGGCAGATGTGTAAATGGAACTACTGGAGCACAAGTTAAGGGTGGGTGTACAGTCCCAGGTGAATTATGCTAACTACTAACTACATTAACTTAACTAGCTCTTGTATTTGTAGGAAATAAAGAAGACCAAATGAATTGTGCATCATGTCTTTATTTGGTGGTGGTGGTGGTGATCAGACCCCGAAGTGATGATGTCATATGGTGTCTCTGACAGCTCTGCCGTCCTGCATAGCTGACAAGTCAATGTGTACTTTATACTTGGTATAATGGGAATTAACATTTTGCAAGAGATCGTTGATTCATGCATGTTTGTGTTGTTGGCTGCTTTACGCCTGCCGGGCCACGAGTCATTGTACCTTGTACTGATGAGAAGAGATTTTAACGGCGCCGCTCTGAGACGTCTTCAAGGTCTCTGGAGGAATATCTTATCTTATAGCGTTCCTACCTTCTCAGCTCACATAGAAGCATGCTTTCACACACACCACACACACACACACACACACACACACACACACACACACACCACACACACACACACACACACACACACACACACACACACACCAGTGTTAACCTTACTTTGTTGTATCATGAATAAGAATGTAACCTCCTACTTCAACGTTGGGAATAAAAGCGGGCAGCAGAGGAAGAACGGGGAAGATTGATGAACGAGCTGTCAGGTGACTTCACTCTCTGCCCTTGAGCAAGAATCTTGATTGTTGTGACTATTATTGCTCTCCATACTGGGGTTGTCTCTTTTCTATCCTTCTAGCAGGTTTTTCACCAAACAGTAAACGAGCTTCATGCTGAAGATACATGGATGATGCGTTTAGGTGCATCACGTAACTCTGAACTCTGTTGCTGCGCTCCAGGCTGACCAATCCTCTCCTCACAATCACAACCAGCAAATACTTTATGACCTGAGATGAAACCCTCAGTGTTTGTGTATTTTTGCAGTAATTCACTTGCCCTCCCTCCCTCCCTCTCTTTCCCTCCAGTCCAGTCCGTCACCCACCATGGAAGCAGTGTTTAAAACTTGTTTATTTTTAAAAAAGAAGAAGAAAAAACCTGCAATCCCACAGTGAAATTCATGCCCTGTTACAACGTGGACACATGTACTGATAGACAAGTGTTTGTACTGTATATGTACAAATATATATAGTCTTTTTAAATCTGGTGGGTGCAGCTTATGTTCATTTATTAAAAACAGTGTACACTGTACTGTCTGTGGTCCATATTGACGTGATCATTTACCAACATCAACATCTTCACAATTACACACTTAAATCACGCAGTACGTTATATTACTGTATATTACTGTACAGGCAGAACATTTCCTAAAAACTCAAATCAATTAGTTTTCAGCAAACTGCACCATGATCCTGTCCTGTCAATTCCTCCATGACCCAGGTTCCTCCATGTCAAGACCAAGACACAATGAGACGTGACTGGAACACCAACGGTCTCTGTCCATGCTCTGTCCACTCTCTGTGCTGTGGACACGTCCTCAGGTGATGGAGGTGAAGGTGGAGAACAGCTTGATGGAGTGTTGACCAGCTCCTGCTCCACTTTACACAAGCTGGAAAAGTCCCACACACACCAGGTCCCTCTTTGAAGGTTCCAGAGTCTCATTGTCCTCTGAAGGACACTTGTTAAGGTCCAACATGAAGGAACGGGATTCAAACCTCAACAAAGAATTTAGACTAACAACAAAACATCTCTACAGCTTCCAATGAACCAACACATGAAGAGGAGGAGGAGGAGGAGGAGGAGGAGGAGGAGGAGGAGGAGGAGGAAGAGCAGGAGGAGGAGGAGGAGGAGGAGGAGGAGGAAGAGCAGGAGGAGGAAGAGGAGGAGGAGGAGGAGGAAGAGCAGGAGAGGAGGAGGAGGAGGAGGAAGAGCAGGAGGAGGAGGAGGAGGAGCAGGAGGAGCAGGAGGAGAGGAGGAGCAGGAAGAGGAAGAGGAGGAGGACGAGGAAGAGGACGAGGAAGAGCAGGACGAGGAGGAGGAGGAGAGAAGCAGGAGGAGGAAGAGAAGGAGGAGGAGGAGAAGCAGGAGGAGGAAGAGGAGGAGGAGGAGGAGGAGGAGGAGGAAGAGGGGGAGGAGGAGGAGGAGGAGCAGCAGGAGGAGGAGCAGGAGGAGCAGGAGGAGGGGGAGGAAGAGCAGGAGCAGCAGGAGGAGGAGCAGGAGGAGCAGGAGGAAGAGGAGCAGGAGGAGAGAAGCAGGAGGAAGAGGAGGAGCAGGAGCAGCAGGAGGAAGAGGAGCAGGAGGAGGAGAAGCAGGAGGAAGAGGAGGAAGAGGAGCAGGAGGAGGAGGAGGAGCAGGAGGAGGAGGAAGAGGAGCAGGAGGAGGAGGAGCAGGAGCAGCAGGAGGAGGAGGAGGAGGAGGCGGAAGAGGAGGAAGAGCAGGAGGAGCAGGAGGAGGAGGAGCAGAGGAGGAGAAAGAGCAGGAGGAAGAGCAGGAGGAGGAGGAGGAGAAAGAGCAGGAGGAAGAGCAGGAGGAGGAGGAGCAGGAGGAGCAGGAGGAGGAGCAGGAGGAGCCGGAGGAGCCGGAGGAGGAGAAGGAGGAGCAGGAGGAAGAGGAGGAGGAGCAGGAGGAGCAGGAGCAGGAGGAAGAGGAGGAGGAGGAGGAGGAGCAGGAAGAGGAGGACGAGGAGGAGCAGGAAGAGGAGCAGCAGGAGCCGGAGGAGCCGGAGGAGGAGAAGGAGGAGAAGGAAGAGGAGGAGGAGCAGGAGGAAGAGGAGGAGGAGCAGGCGGAGCAGGAGGAGCAGGCGGAGCAGGAGGAGCAGGAGGAGGAGGAGCAGGAGGAAGAGCAGGAGGAGGAGGAGCAGGAGGAGCAGGAGGAAGAGGAGGAGGAGGAAGAGGAGGAGGAGCAGGAGGAGCAGGAGGAGGAGAAAGAGCAGGAGGAAGAGCAGGAGGAGGAGGAGGAGAAAGAGCAGGAGGAAGTGCAGGAGGAGGAGAAAGAGCAGGAGGAAGAGCAGGAGGAGGAGGAGGAGAAAGAGCAGGAGGAAGTGCAGGAGGGAGGAGGAGCAGGAGGAGGAGAAAGAGCAGGAGGAAGAGCAGGAGGAGGAGGAGGAGAAAGAGCAGGAGGAAGAGCAGGAGGAGGAGGAGGAGAAAGAGCAGGAGGAAGAGCAGGAGGAGGAGGAGCAGGAGGAGGAGCAGGAGGAGGAGGAGGAGGAAGAGCAGGAGGAGGAGGAGGAGGAGGAGGTACAGGAGCAGGAGGAGGAGGTGGAGGAGCAGGAGGAAGAGGAGGAGGAGGAGGAACCCTGGTTCGATGCTGGACTCTCTCAGCTCTTCACACTGCACCACTGACACTCAGCAGATCTTCTGGTGGTTCCTCTGTCGCTCACTGCTGGATGAAGCTCTGCTGTCCTCAGTGGACCTTCAGGACACACAGTGTCCTCTCTGGTCTCAGTCCCTCCACCTGCAGAGAGAAGAGAGGTCAGAGGTCAGAGGTCAGAGGACATGAGGACATGAGGACAGTCTCTGAGGAGCAGCCAGGACTTCAGTCCTGTCCACAGCAGCAGCTCAGAGCTCATGAAGGACCACCACTGTCAGACCAACACAACCAGCCTGTGGCTCCTCTGATTGGCTGACTGTGTCCTCTGCTGTCCAATCCTGAAGCTGCTCAGCGTTGTCCTCTCACAGCCTCACTGAGACGTCCAACACTGGATCTTTGTTCTCACACTAACTGTGTTTAGTAGAAACCTGCTGGAAGCAGCAGGGACTCACTCCAACATCTACTGACCAGAGAGTCTGTAGGCTGCAGTCTGGACTCTTCTGAAGACCAACCAGCTGCTCCACATCTGGATCCTGAAGGTTGTTGAAACCCAGGTCGAGCTCCTTCAGGTGGGAGGGGTTGGACTTCAGAGCTGAGGCCAGAGAAGAACAGCTGATCTTTGACAACCTGCAGTTCCTCAACCTGAATAAAGAGAGAAAGCATGAGAATGAATGAGGAGAACCAATCAGATGTGTTGATGGAGAAATGAGCAGCTCCTCATTACTGAGTCCTGATCAATGAGCTGTTCTGTTGTTGTGGATCTTCATCATCACACTCATCATCCTCATGTCAGCACAACCTTCACACTCCTCCTCATGTCCACACACATCAGTAAGAAGCTGCTGAGCTCAGTCCATCTCTCACTGCAGGACCAGAGTCTCACATCACTAACATTCCTCCTTCTACAACAGTAACAGACAGTCAACTGACCTCAGAGTCTCCAGACTACAGAGTGGACTCTCCAGAAAACCACACAGCTGCTCAACTCCTGAATCCTGCAGCTGGTTCCAACCCAGGTCCAGATGTTTCAGATGTTTCAGGAGGGAGGGGTTGGACTTCAGAGCTGAGGCCACAGAAGAACAGCTGATCTCTGACAAACTGCAGTAAATCAACCTGAATAAAGAGAGAAAGAAGTGAGATTAGAGGACAAAGTGTGATGTTGAAGTCATTGAGAGTGAAGAAGTTTTTCATTATTTAGGTGTTTGTTGGGTTGTTTAGTTTGATATAAATTCATTCTAAAATACTTGTTTAACTCCACAGTTCATTTACAAAAAGCCTTTAATTTGTAGTGTGTGATTTACTGTAAATAAATATTTGTTTGCTTTTTAAAGGTCTTTAAGTAACTGTGTGAATATTTCTCATGGTCTTATAATAAGAAGGGTCATTTGAGTGTCGCCCCCTACTGGTAAACCTTGGTGGTAACCAGCTGCTCACCAACCCGACCCCCCCAGCCTTTAAGTCACAGCTCCTCTAATTCAATTCAGACAATACTACTTTAGAGAGCTGGGCTGCTACATGAGCTGAAATGAGCAGCTGATCATATTCAGAAGAGGCTGATCACACTGATCCTTGTTGTTCATTTCTTCTGAAGAAGGTTGGAGCCCCGAGGAAGTGAAAGAAGAAGGAGCTTATTATTGTCACTGATGTGATCTTTGTTCTTCTGGAGAGCTGAATTGATGTGACAGCAAACAGAAGCAGTGTCCAGTGGGAGGACAAGTCAACAGCCAAGCTTACTGGACATCAAGACAACAAGTCCAGTTTGTGTAAAGGAGGACAAAACGCTGCAGCAATTTAAAGTGTATTTAAAAGATGTTAATAGGACTAAATTACAGTTCAGGGTGAAAACAATGAATTAAACAAGTCCACTGTGATTAAAACTAGACACTCCTATAGATATATTTGATCTTCCTGTGTCTCACATAGAGTCTAAAAGGTTCAAACAGAGTTGGACTTTCCAGGCAGCAGCAATAGTGTGTTACTCTAAAAGGCCAGCAGGGGGCGCATAGTGATTGAAGGCAGTGGAGCCCCCAGGCGGAGTCCTGTACGTACTGCACCTACAGTTTATTTGAAGGTGTGAACATTTATTTTGAAGGGGTGTTTGCTTTTGTCTCTTCCTGGTGAGCCGTCAGCAGAATGTGTTGCTGGGCTGTTTTCCTCTGTGTTTCTGTACACACCCCCGGGGCTCGCCAACCACCATCTTCTCTGTGCACAGAACGGAAAATCCCCCCCCGGCGCTCACAACGCAGACGCTGGGGGGAGGGGGGGTCTGTGTGGACTATGGTATTGAATCCTGGCGGCGCCACTGATTGGAGGAGCCTCAAAGCTGCACAGAGGCAGCTGCATATTAAATCCTGCAGCCGAGACAAACGCCAGCTCAAGCTGTCTGCCTCTTTGTTTCCTGCTACAGGATTTAATGTCACCCTCCATGACACACACTGGGTCAGGGGGGCAACAATGGCAGAGTGAGTGAGAGTTTGGAGCTCCAGCTGGGAGATCAGTGACTCTTCATCCAGGAGAGATCAGCCTGCTTTGAAAGCTGAAGGTGAACATGGAGCCTGTCAGAGCTGGACAGTGAATTGTCCAGTGCAGCACCTTGTTCTTCTACCAAGCTTTGAAATGTGGAGCTCCACACGGCTCTGCCACAGTCACAGGACTAAAGTCTCAGTTTCTCATGGAGATCCTCAGTGTGGATCATCTCATATCAGCCTGATGTCTGACCTTTAGTGGAACACCACTTTCACTGCACACAAACTCAAACATGGAGTCTTACTCTAGAGTCTCCAGACTACAGAGTGGACTCTCCAGAAAACCACACAGCTGCTCAACTCCTGAATCCTGCAGCTGGTTCTCACTCAGGTCCAGATGTTTCAGATGTTTCAGGAGGGAGGGGTTGGACTTCAGAGCTGAGACCACAGAAGAACAGCTGATCTCTGACAAACTGCATCTACTCAACCTGAATAAAGAGAGAAAGAAGTGAGATTAGAGGACAAAGTGTGATGTTGAAGTCATTGAGAGTGAAGAAGGTTCAGACTGGAAGACTGAACCTTCTTCAGACTTTTTTTTCTTCTCCAGACTTTTCTTTATTTTGTTCTTTGTTTTTTATACTTTTGTTTTGGCTTTTGTTATAATTGTTGTGATTATTTTGGTTTTTGCTCTGTTGTTGCTCAGGCTGGTTTAATCTCTCCTTTCCTCTCCTCTCCTCTCCTCTCCTCTCCTCTCCTCTCCTCTATCCTTTCACCCCAACCGGTCCACATAATTCCTCCACCTCTGACTCTGGTTTCTACAAAGTTTCTCTCTGTTGGAGGAGTTTTTCTTTCCACAGTCACAAACACACCTGCTTGCTCATGTGGATATGTTGGGCTTTTCTATTTTCTCTCTAAAAGCACATTGGAATGACTGTAGTGTATTTAAAAATGTCTTTTTTTTAATTTAACATGCTGATCACTAACATGCTGCAGAGCTCAGTCCACCTCTGTCCTCCAACATCTGGATCCTCCTAAACTCCTCAACAGATTCTACCTCCAGACAGTGAACTGACCTCAGAGTCTCCAGGTTACAGTTTGGACTCTCCAGTCCAGAACACAGAACCTTCACTGATGAATCCTCCAGATGGTTGAAGCTCAGGTCCAGAAGTTTGAGATGTGAGGGGTCAGACTTCAGAGCTGAGGAGATCACTTCATAGTGAGGACCAGAGAGGTTACAGTCAGAAAGTCTGTAATGAGACACAGAGAGGACAGGACGTTGTTATGAGGTCACTTTGTTGGACATCAGAGCTTCAGATCATCTTCTCTGGGTTTGACTTTGGCTTCATGTGGACGTGAAGGAGAGGACATGGAGTTCCACATGTTGAGTTCATG
>NC_137673.1:13582993-13617993 GCF_963422515.1 Blennius ocellaris | reverse complement strand
ACTCTCTTCTAATGTGAGGAGGACAAGCAGCCACATCAAGCCAGGAGTTTCATCTAGAATAAAGAAGAGGAATCTTCCTGAAAGGCCCAGTCAGTCACCAGATCTCAATCCAACAGAGCCTGAATTTCACCTGTTCCACATGAAACGTGGGTTAGAAAGGCCCACAAAGCAACATCCAGTGAAAGGAGCTGCAGTGAAGCCTGAAGAGCATTCAAATAGAGGAAACCCAGCGAGCGCCTGGTGACGTCATGACTTCACACTTTCACACCGTCATTGCCTGCAAAGGCTTTTCAACAAGTGTGAGAGATGAATGTTGGATTTTCTCTTATTTCATTGGTTCAGTGACTTTTGAGCCCCTGACATGAAGGGATTGTGTTTAAAAAGACTTTAGTTGCTCACATTGTTATGTGATGTTTGACTTGAAGCCACTGAATGAAAGCTGAAGCCTGAACTTCACCTCCATCTGGAGAGTTTACTTTCTATTTATTGTGCTCATATTCAGGACAAAATGAGAAGAAGTGTGTCTCTGGACTAATATTTGTGGAGCAAAGTGTAAGTTAGTGATGTGGGATGTTTGGACTTCAGGGTCATCTGGAGACTTCCAGTTCCTTTAAAGCCCTGTTGGGAAGGTGACACTGCTCTGACCTGGGATCAGGTGAAGAGGAGTTCTAAACTCTGCCCTGAAAGACAACACATGATGTTCTAGTGTTGGTTCTGTCCACTGCTTGTCCTTGTGTCTTTCATGATCACATTGGGACTGATCATGGTGACGGTGGAATGTCTCTGCACCTCGTCTTCTTTACTGCAGCTGTTTTTCTGCTGCCTGTTGGAATCACTTCAGCTCACTTTGGATCATTGAAACCACTGAGCCTTGAGACGAGTCAATACAGCAGAGCCACTTTGAACACTGTTCATATTTCTATGGAGTTTACATTGAGTGTGGATTCTTCTGTTTGCTCTTTGAGTGGCTGCAGGAGTGTGTGACGTCTCTTACCTGTCCACACACTCTGGTGTGTCTTCTTCATCCACGTCACTCATGTTGAGTCAGAGAGAAACACACCAACCTGGTCCACACACACACACACACACACACACACACACACACACACACACACACACACACACAGTAGAGTGAGATCAGAGAGCGACAGCCGAGACAAAACAGAAAAAGGAAAACAACAAGAAGAATAAATAATAAACAAACAGAGAAAATAACGTGAGAGAAGAAAATATAGAAACGTGGAAAATAGATGTATGTATGTGTGTGTGTGTGTGTGTGTGTGTGTGTGTGTGTGTGTGTGTGTGTGTGTTCGTTTGAATGCTTTAGACTGACACCAACCTGAGCCAATCAGAGTGAAGGAGGGCTGAAGCCCCCCTGAAAGAGTTTTCCATAGAGAAGAAAAGGGGTGAAGAAAGGAGTTAATGGAGGTTGAAATGTTTGTCCAACAGGTGAAGAAGAAGAAAGCAGCTGTCAGTGGTTTGTGATGGTGTGAATGAAAGAGGAAAAGAGAAGTGAGAAAGTCTTTCTCTCCGTTGTGGAAGCTTCTAAAGAGCTGCCAGAGTCTCACCTGAACTCTCTTCACTTCTTCTTACAGACACTTTTCCATGTGTGAGGAAAGTTGTGGAGAGAAGAAGCTGCTCTTCGTCCCTCTCAGTCCGTCTCTCATGTCTGACAAGCACAAAGTGACGGTTTGTCCTCTGACTCACCCAGAGCAGGACATTCCTGAGAAAACCTGTTTGAAACCTGCTTCATGACGTCAATGTGAACTGTAAAGTGAAGTGGAGCTTTAATATCCAGTTTATTTGGAGGAAGAGTTTTCTCTCATTACAGGGCTGTTCAACATGTGGCTCTTCAGCTCCTCTGTAGCGGCTCCCTGAAGCTTCACTGAATCACACTGAAACCAACATTGTGTCGCGGTCGCACTGGGAAGAAGGGCTCACATTAGAAGGGGGCGGGGCCAGGTGACGTAGGCAGAGTGAGGAGGTGTGGTGAAGTAAGAGGGGGCGGAGCTTCACCTGTTGGAATGTTTGGCCTGACAGCTTCAGTCTGTGTGGAGAAATAAAGACTCTCCACTCCACTCGCCGTCTGTCTGCTTCCACCACTTCCTCACTATTTGATGTTCATTCTATTCACACACATGTGAACGTTTGGTTTCATTCCAGACATTGTGGCTGAAACGTGCAGCTCTGTTGGCTTCTGGAAGAGGAAACACTCCAGAACAGACGGGAGTTCTAGACCAGGAATATCTACCAGAAATGATTGTAAAAGCATGAATGGCTGAACTTTGGACATTTCTTTGTTCTCTTCTTTATTTCCTGCTGCCTGGTGTCCTGATCCTGCTCTCACTCACCCCTCCCTTCCTGAGAGTGTTCACTCCTCCCCTCCTGTGTTCCCCTTAGCTCCGCCCCTGTGTTCTCCTGCTTCCTCCTCCTGGTCACAGCTGTTTGTAATTGTCATTAGTGTCAGTATTTAGTTCTCCTCACTGGGAGCTCTGGTTGCCAGTTCATCTGTGTTCTCACACCAGTCGTACCAGCAGTTTTCCTTGTGTCTCCTTTGTGTTCTGACCTCCTGCTGCCCGACTTCTCCTCCTGGGTTTCCTTCTCCTTGCCGGTGCTGGTTTTGACCTCGGACTGCCTGACCTACATTCTGCCTGCATCTTTTCATTCAACACATTTGAACGGAGCATCTTGTCTCCTGTAGATTGGAGTTCCACGAACCCTGACGCCTGGGACCTCAGTCAGCTGGGGACTGAATATTCTCTCAGCCAATCATGGGGAGTCTGACAGAGCTCACGTGTCATGTGGCCTGGTGATTGGCTCAGCAGCGGTGGGGGCGGGTCCCAGAATCAACCAATCCATACACTGTCCCTGCAGCACTGCAGGACACTTTACCTGCGTAACACCTGCAGCACTGGTGGGGTTTTGAGAGACGGAGACAAATCACAGTCGTCTCTGGCTCATGTCTGGATGTCATGCTGAGACACATCGTCCAGCCAGCTGGACACTCTCCGTCTCTGACATGAAATGCAGGACTATTTAGTTTCACAACAATCAAGGAACATGAAAGCCTTGTTTCCACTGCACAGTTTGTGTTGGTACGGTACTTTACGGTATGGTACTTTATGGTACAGTACTTTACGGTTTGGTACTTTACGGTACGGTACTTTACGGTTTGGTACTTTACGGTACGGTACTTTGCGGTTTGGTACTTTACGGTACAGTACTTTACGGTTTGGTACTTTACTGTACGGTACTTTATGGTGTGGTACTTTATGGTGCGGTACAGTACTTTACGGTATGGTACTTTACGGTATGGTACTTTACGTTATGGTACTTTACTGTACGGTACTTTATGGTGTGGTACTTTACGGTGCGGTACGGTACTTTACAGTATGGTACTTTACGGTATGGTACTTTATATTTTGGTACTTTACTGTACGGTACTTTATGGTACGGTACTTTATGGTGTGGTACTTTACGGTGCGGTACGGTACTTTACAGTATGGTACTTTACGGTATGGTACTTTATGTTTTGGTACTTTATGGTACGTTACTTTATGGTGCGGTATGGTAGTTTAAGGTACAGTACTTTACGGCATGGTACTTTACGGTATGACACACAAACACGTATACACTAATGTGCAGTGACGTGTTTTGAATATATAAAAACATATTACAATTTAGACCACACATAAAGATAAGAGCACACTATAGTACAATAATACACTTTTATTTACACACAATTATGTTTTCTATAATGTTTACTGAACAATTAAAATCCAGACAGGAGTCACAGTGTTTTACTGCAGCTCACCTGTAGACAGGAGTCACAGTGTTTTACTGCAGCTCACCTGTAGACAGGAGTCACAGTGTTTTACTGCAGCTCACCTGTAGACAGGAGTCACAGTGTTTTACTGCAGCTCACCTGTAGACAGGAGTCACAGTGTTGTGATCACCTTCATCCCAGCGTTATTATGTTGCTTCACCGTGGGAGAAGGAAGATCCTCCATGATGAGGTCGACCACTAACAGGGTCATGAGGGGTGGGAAGGGGGGTGCCGTCATGTGTGTAAAGAAGATCGTTCTTCCCGAGAGGGGGGGGTGGTTGTACAGCGTTCTGAAGTCCAGAGGCTTTGCTCTCAGCTGCAGAAGTCAGCCTCAGGTTGGGAGTCCTGGTGAGCTGCAGGCTGGATGAGAACCAAGTTGGGTTGCAGCAAGATGAGGTGAACATCTGCAGTGATGCGTCCTGTTGAAGAGGAAACAAAAGAAAAGGAAAGAAAGAGTAACTCCAGGGATTTTCTGCTGGTCCAGCGAGGTTAGAAAGGTCCAGCCTGGTCCACATGTGTGACCACGTGGCTCTCTGGGTCCCCCATGTGCAGCTCTGGATCTGGACTGATCAGAAACTGTCTTGAAGAGGGTTTGTTCTTTCACTTTGCTGCTTTTCATACCTGTGATCATGTTCCTGCACCCTGCTGTGCTGGGATGGCCTGAGCCAGTCAGAGCTGGTGATGGAGGCCTTGATCCCCCTGTATTACTATGTTGTACTGTAGTACATCTTGATGATGTCACTGGTTGGTCTGGGAGGAGGATTCTCACAAACACAGTCAAAGCCTCTTTGGAAATTTAATACAAAGGATCATGATTGATGACCAAAGGGCTCGTCCGGGAATTGAACCCGGGACCTCTCGCACTCTAAGCGAGAATTATACTCCTAGACCAACGAGCCGACATGTTCTAAAGCTAAAGGACTGGATCATTTCCACACTTCAAGTCAGGCCCAGCTTGGAGAAAAGGAAGTAACAAGACACCACAGTTAATAGCTAATAGGTCGGAAACTACCTTGAGGAATTTCCAGAATCCTTCTATGTTTCCACCCATTTTCAAACAGGGGACCTTGAACTGACGCCTCCAGAAGATACTGCAACATGAACACAGCTCATTGGACCACTTGGTTTCCTCACTTGACTCGTCTCACTCATCAGTCCTCATCACTTTCTGCAGAGGAGCATAGAGAGTGAGCTACTAGCAGCTTCTCTCTGTGGAGGAGAACATCAGTCCTCACCTCCAGAGGAGCATAGAGAGTGAGCTACCAGCAGCTTCTCTCTGTGGAGGAGAACATCAGTCCTCACCTCCAGAGGAGCATAGAGAGTGAGCTACCAGCAGCTTCTCTCTGTGGAGGAGAACATCAGTCCTCACCTCCAGAGGAGCATAGAGAGTGAGCTACCAGCAGCTTCTCTCTGTGGAGGAGAACATCAGTCCTCACCTCCAGAGGAGCATAGAGAGTGAGCTACCAGCAGCTTCTCTCTGTGGAGGAGAACATCAGTCCTCACCTCCAGAGGAGCATAGAGAGTGAGCTACCAGCAGCTTCTCTCTGTGGAGGAGAACATCAGTCCTCACCTCCAGAGGAGCATAGAGAGTGATCCATCCTTTCAGTTAAGAGCGTTCGGCTGTTAACTGAAAGGATGGTGGTTGGAGTCCATCCAGGGGCGAGAGCCTTGGCTGTGCCAAAATACCCCACTTCAACCAAGCCTCTAATGAGGTCATAAATTATCTAATCCACCATTTTAAAAAGTTGAGTCAACCTGTCAATAATAGTGGTATTATGTCTAATTGTCCAGTGTGTTGTTGTACTTTTTGACGGTGTTGGTTTGGATAGAAAAGCTTCCAACACCCACAAAACATCACTAGAGTGAAGGGTTTGAGGTTTGGGTGTACAGAAAATTCTTTCTCATCTAAACTTCACCAGAGTTCAGAGAGACACTTCAAGAGAGACACAGACAACCAACAATTCAAACACCAATCACTTACATTTGAATAGATTACAGAGATTATATATAGAGTATATCTATTCTGATATCACCACATGGAGGCGCTGTTTCAAGCAGTGCAGCAGGACGAGGTGACCGAGTGGTTAAGGTGATGGACTGCTAATCCATTGTGCTCTGCACGCGTGGGTTCGAATCCCATCCTCGTCGATTCCTGTTATTATATCACATGACTGAATCATTCCTCCAGAACTCAGAACAAACTCCACCAACAAACGACAGAAAACAGCGGCCAGCTCCTCCTGGATCACACAAAGTTTCATCACAGATCTCAAGAGACCCGCTCCTTGGACCTGCATGGGAGAACCAGGACACTGCCAGGACTGTTCCTGAACCACAAGTCCTCCAGCTTCTTCTTCTTCTGCACATTGCAGCACAACCAGAGTTAGCAAGGAGATGCTAACTGAAAACCCAAGGAATCAAGTGTATAGGAGTGAGAATGTGGACACACATTGGAAAACTGACAGATCCGTAAATAGTTTAACCACAATGTCACACATTAACTACACTACTTTCTGGACTATAAGCCCTTACTGTTTCCACGTGCTTTGATCCCTGAAGCTTATATGATGACTTATATGATGACGTGGTTATTATATGGATTTTTAAGGATTAACAGGCTTCATGCCGTGGACACATCTCCGGGGCTTTATTCACTTTTCACAGAGCTCCATCTGACCCACCACCCGACCCCCCCACATGCTTCTCTTGAGCCCATGGGAGGCTCATCGTCTCGGTCACACAACCTGGGCGTGTGGAGCCTCGCCCCCGGAGCTCTGCCCTCCTCCAGCACCTCCAGCTTATTATCACTGGAACTGAGTGACTTTCTTATACAAAGTTACTCAAAGTAACTTTGTATAATTCCCAGAGGCGGTCAGCGTTCTGTTCAACCGCGGTCAGTGCTGCTATATCGCGGGGACGGACCACGGAAGCAATGAAGAGAAACTCGGAGCTCGGAGCCTCAGTGGAGTGGAGCTCCTGCGTTTTAGCAGAAAGCTCAAGACTCCCGTGTCTGTGCCTCCGACAACCAGGGCGAAGTTACTAAGGCCACATTTAGAAATAAATACATAAAGAGCTTTTTCTACAATCATTCATTGCTACAATAAATGGAGCAGTTTTTTTCTCAGGGTTTCCAATGGGAGTTTTGGTTTGATCTCTACGACATTCCTAGAGAGATCACACCATGGCTGTGGAGGACATTGGTCATTTTAGTGACTGGAGGTGGCGCTAGAGAGCACATTGTTATAGAATTAAAGGTTAATTGAATTCATGTTGTGAGGCACTGCTGGGATTTGAACCCAGGATCTCCTGTTTACGAGACAGGCACTTTGACCAGCTAAGCCACAGCGCCTCCTGCCGGGCATTTTTAGTGCTGCTTTACCTGGTGTCAGATGTTCTGCAAACACATCTTTACATCTTTATTGTTTGAATGTTTTTATGTCGCCTCTTGTATTTTTATTTCAATGTACAGCACTTTGTCTCAACTACGGCTGCTTAAAGCGCTTTATAAATAAAGTTGAGTTGAGTTGAGTTGAGTTGATAACAGTATGAAAAAGATGGAAAAAAAACACATTCCAGGCTGTCACTGTCACAGGGTCTAAAGTTAGATTTACTTTGTTTTACATAATAACTGTCAGATTACAAACAACATTGAGAATCTGTTTCTTGATCTATGATCATATTTCATATTATGATGCTTCAAAGTGTGAAAGTTGTGTGAAAGTATTAGAGTCTCATGCTCTAGTGACTGAGCTGGTCAGGCTACTTGTTCTGTAGTGATGAAGGACGAGTGTCAAATCCTCCACTGAAGACCTTCAGGACCACGGTGGACTGTGACTTGCTCACATTGTGGAAACTATTTGAAGCTTCATCCACAGTTGCTATGGAAACAGGAGCAGGACCATAACTCTTTCAGAACCATGACATCATCACAAGAACAGCTGATATTGCAGAAAGCCTCATTTTAAAAGAAACAATAGCACTTGGATTCATTGTTCGGAGGAGAGAAGGACAATCAAGCAACAGCTGCTGAAAAATAGACACAAGTTCAACACAATGTGAGCTTCAACTTGTCAGCCTTCTGTTGGTGATTTTCATGGACAGGGTGTCGAGGTGCAGCTGAGGCCAGAGGAGACAACAAGTCAATGAGGCTGACAGTAAGGTAAGGCTCTATACTTTCTATTTCATTGGACTTACACTTTCTTACAGGCCTTGTTTTCTTACTGGGAAGAGAAAATCCCTGCTGACTTCACACACTTGTGATCTGAAGTCAGAGCCTGAAAACATGAACTGTCACTAGCAGAGGATGGTTTCGATCCATCGACTTCTGGGTTCTGGGCCCAGCACGCTTCCACTGCGCCACTCTGCTTAGTGCATGACTGCTTCTTCCCAAATCAACTTTCCTTGTAGGATCTTGTTTCCCACTGAGGTCCTGGTTTAGGTGTATGAGGGACATGAAAGTCTACTTGAATTGATCCCCCAACCATTTACTGGAGCACCATTTGTTTCCAGTGTGGTTTTGGACTTGTTGACAGTGTTGGCTTGGAGAGAAAATTCTTGGACGACCAAACAACATCATCAGGGTGAAGGTGTGAGATGAGAGGAACTAGAGAACCCAGAACGTCCTCGGGGTGATCACAAAGGAAAAAGACGTGTGCTGTGTTATGTCACGTTTAACGCTGTGTTTAAGTGTAGACTCTGCTAGCATATACTGTATATAGTATATCGTTTTTAATGTATAAAACATTGAATCTGTTCAAGGTTTTGATAGTAGTGAACTCACTCCTCTCTAATTCCAGGTTTTGGGATTCATATTACTGCTGCAAAACCATGAGAAAGAGAATTTAGCAGAATATGACCCCTTTGATCTCAAAATTCTACCACCCTATTGGTCTCATGCATAGTTTCTGTAGTGTAGTGGTTATCACGTTTGCTTAACACGCAAAAGGTCCCCTGTTCGAAACTGGGCAGAAACACAAAGGAAGCTTTTTTTAAACTCCAAAACTCAGTTCAACTCTGGCAAATGTGGGTTTAGTCCCATTTGCACAATTGTGATCATAGATCAAGAAACAGACTCAATGTTGTTTGTAATCTGACAGTTATTATGTAAAACAAAGTAAATCTAACTTTAGACCCTGTGACAGTGACAGCCTGTAATGAAAATTGTAATGTGTTTTTTTCTCCATCTTTTTCAGACTGTGATCAAATGTAAAGATGTGTTTGCAGAACATCTGACACCAGGTAAAGCAGCACTAAAAATGCCCTGCAGGAGGCGCTGTGGCTTAGCTGGTCAAAGTGCCTGTCTAGTAAACAGGAGGTCCTGGGTTCAAATCCCAGCAGTGCCTCACAACATTAATTCAAGTAACCTTTAATTCTATAACAATGTGCTCTCTAGCGCCACCTCCAGTCACTAAAATGACCAATGTCCTCCACAGCCATGGTGTGATCTCTCTAGGAATGTCGTAGAGATCAAACCAAAACTCCCATTGGAAACCCTGAGAAAAAAACTGCTCCATTTATTGTAGCAATGAATGATTGTAGAAAAAGCTCTTTATGTATTTATTTCTAAATGTGGCCTTAGTAACTGATGAAGGGTCAAATCAGGGTTTCATGATGAACTCATAAACACTGGTGCTAAAAGGGGGTTAGCACTATACGTGGCTCATAGTGGCTCTGTTGTGCTACAAGGAGCCACGTTGCTACTTTCTGTATTTAACAGCTTTGTGTGTGAGTGTCTAAATGACTTGATCAATAACAGGCACTGATTAGCCCCCTTCTGCCCGTTATATACATAGATATATGTTATATACATAGATATATGTTATATACATAGATATATGTTGTATACATCTTTTTATTGGTTCAGTTATGTGCTTTTGAATAAGTATGTTTCTTCCACAACATATTTGTTGTTTGGTTGGTTCAATATCATCTGGCCCTACAGTTTATCACATCTCACAATGTAGCATTTAATAGTACACGATGTATTAGAATTTACCATTTGAAGTGCATTCTTTTCAAAATAGAATCCACTCTCTCTGTTCTGCCTTCTGTCTCTGTTTCCATTATTAATCCTACTAATTGATCAGCTGTGTCATTACAGACTGTCACTGTCAGGGTCTAATGTTGGATTTACTTGGTTCTAAGTAATATCTGACTGTTTACTCAGTACACCAAGTCTCTTTGTTGAGCTATTATTTTATTTCATATTTTGGTGGTTCAATGTGTGAGAGTTCACTTTTATTTGTGAAGTTAAAGCCGTTCATTCCGTCTCTTTTTGGCCAAATTCAGCTCAGATCCAGATCAGATCCATAATGTGATTTGTTAACAAGTGAAACAGGAAAT
This sequence comes from Blennius ocellaris, assembly GCF_963422515.1. Lineage (NCBI taxonomy): Eukaryota > Metazoa > Chordata > Actinopteri > Blenniiformes > Blenniidae > Blennius > Blennius ocellaris. Next base: position 13,607,825 of record NC_137673.1, on the reverse strand, counting down.
GGTGTGTAAGGTGCAGTACGGCGTGGCTCCGCTCCTCCACCATGTCTCAGTTTTTTTTTTACTGAATAACTCGTTCTGCACTGCTGGAGCACAGACACAAAAAGAACATCAGGAAGACGTTGTTATGACTTTAAGATTCAGAAAACTGCTTAGATTGGTAAAATAATGTCCCATACAAAGTGATAGGAGAGGTTCCTCATGGAAGAGATGAAAGGAGATTAAAGGAGGTCAGCTTATGTTGCCATGGAGATGCTGAGAACAAAGGAGAGGCAGACACACTATTTAATCTGGAACTTTCTTATTTTAAGCACCTGAGGTGTTTTACAAACCAAACGTGAGAACTGAGCAGTGTTGCCACAGTTAACTTAAAAAACGAATCTGATTACTAATTACTAGCTACTCCTTTAAAAGTAACTCAATTACTTTACTAAATACTTGTTTTTAAAAGTAACTAAGTTAGATTAGAAGTTACTTTTTTTGTTACTTTCAGCAGCTCCTGACAACACCCCCCATCGTCTGAACATAAAGATTACAACCTGTTTTGTCCCAAACTCTGCTGATCCCTGCCTCCTGCACCATGTTTATACATATTTAACCTTTGACCTCCGTTCTTTGTTGTATTTTTTTCTGACTCACACTTTTATATTTGAAATCTTGTTAAGACCACATTCCGTCCTTTCCTAACCAGCCCCCTGACAGTGTCTTAGAAGAACTGCTTTCATCTGAGCCTTTGAAGAAAGGCTCCATATCAACATTTTACAACTGTAAACTGTCAGAGTGTGAAAATATCACCACTCTCGACCACACCAAGTGTTTTATGGACAAAATATCTCAACAATGTTTTTTGACTCTTTATCAAATTGCATGATAATAAACTAACTCCTATTTTATTTCCTCATGAGTGGCCCTAAAACTCTTCTGCAGTAACAAGTTGGTCTGAGTTTCTTAAAAAGGTCTATTTTAAAACCTGCTAGTGAATTTCAGTCCACCATGTCTGTGGCAGACAGAAGAACCAGACTGGAGGTAAAACTGTGCTGAGCTGAGTGAACTCATTCTATGATCAACAGTTACCATGGCAACACAGCAATAACTACTTTCTGACATCACTGTGATGTCATCAGTCTCAGTATCGACTGCATGACCAGCAGAATTTCAAATGTTGAAGTCTTCAACTGAGATAAAATGCTGCAGTGAGTCCTGACAGGAACCAGCAGGAAAACAAAAACTCAGCTGGGAGTTGAACACCCAACCTCCAACATCAGAGTTGAGGACACAAACCAATAATGTGTCGATGCCCTTGTAACCCAAATTTCTACACATTGTTTTGACGGCGACACTCTGTTTCATCTTGTAGATAAAACTTTGGGTCTGAATTCCAGTTGTTCTCGATTGCTAAAACACCAAACCTGGTTCCTGCAGCACAAAAGCCCAAACCTTCTCGTCATTCCCAGAAGCACACACACATTTCCCAGAACCAAAAACACAATTCACCAGCTTATTGTTCAAAAGATCGACATCTTACAAAGATCATTCTTCCAGGTAATCACCATGTGTCCACATTGCTCATCAGACACTCTCCTTTGATCTCCTTTGATCTCCATGAGGAGCCTCTCTCGTCTGAATTGAATCCACAGGAGGTAATGAGACATTGATGGACTCTGCTGCTCTCTGATTATGTAACTAAACACACCTGTGAGCTACAAGTTTTAAATACTGGAGGTTCAATCACAGCAGGAGGTCATAACTCAAGGGTTTTGGTCCAGAAGTATCTGCAGATGAACTTCATCCACAACTGAAGGTTGCACTTTGTGTTCATTCAGCAAACACATGGTTCCTCATGTCAAAACTTTAATCAGTCTTTCATTCCAGAGCTGAGACAACTGAACTCCACACATTTACTGCTGAGCAGTCACTTCTATGTTCAGTTTGGGAATTGAACCGAAGACCTCAGTGTTCTGAGATGAGAATTCCATGAATAGGTCATGAGGAGAATGAAGCTCATATAAATGAATCATGACACTCAAGAAGAGTCTTTGTGTAACAAAGTATTGAGCAGCGTTATTGTCAGGATTCAGACGCTGCATTGTAGCTCCTCCTTATGGAACCGTACCGATGTGCTAGCTACCACTACAGAGGGTGACGGTTGGTACGGTACTTTTGGTACACTGCACAACTTTAATGAGTGAAAACACATGAAAACCTGGACTGGATCATAACGTAGCAGCACATAGTGCAGGGTAGAAATGAGACACTTTGAGTATGAAGGAGTTGGTGACACAGTGAAGCTCCCAGGGAGCTGATGGGGTCAAGGGTCATGCTGTAGATCAGGGGTGTCAAACTCAGATCCTGGAGGGCTGAAGCTCTGCACGTTTTCCACGTCTCCCTCCCCTGAATGTCCTGATGGTTCATCACCACATTCAGCACAAAGCCAGATAACGAGCTGCTCATTGCAATCAGCTGTGTGGAAGCAGGGAGACATGCAAATCATGTAGGGCTGCAGCCCTCGAGGACCGGAGTTCGACACGTGCTCTAGATCCACAGTGGTGGCCACTCCACTGGAAGACTCATAAGAGAGAGGTTCAAATGTCAATTCTACCATTTTGTTCTTGAGGACATCACTGTCTGAAAGTAAAGCACAACGTGGGGCTCGAACCCACGACCCTGAGATTAAGAGTCTCATGCTCTACCGACTGAGAAGGTTCACTGTAATTGTGGAGAACATTCTGCTGCAGCAACGTCCTAAGTAAGAAAGTAAGATGATTAAGTTGATAGTGATGTTTTGTTTACAGGTTTGCTGGATGTTTGTCTGGAGAAATGTTTCATATCACAACAATCAAGAGACACTAAATAACTATTAATCTACTTTCTGCTAGATACATAAAGTTTGGAGGATCTGGGGATTGATCCCAGGATCTCATACATGCCAAGCATGCGCTCTACCACTGAGCTGCATCTGTTGACTTTTCAATTTCTGTTCTCGTTGTGAGTTCAAGTTCCACATTGGGCAGAGCTCTCTATTGAGACAGTGGTGTCCTTGAGGACAGAATGGTGGACTTGAGATGTGAACCTCACAGTTGAGAAATCACCAGTGTGGATCTAGAGTAGCCATCATATCGACCCTCATGGGCCCTGAGGTCCTCGGCAGTAGAGACTCCAGGTCTCGTGGAGCCGAGGACGTTCTGGGTTCTCTAGTTCCTCTCATCTCACACCTTCACCCTGATGATGTTGTTTGGTCGTCCAAGAATTTTCTCTCCAAGCCAACACTGTCAACAAGTCCAAAACCACACTGGAAACAAATGGTGCTCCAGTAAATGGTTGGGGGATCAATTCAAGTAGACTTTCATGTCCCTCATACACCTAAACCAGGACCTCAGTGGGAAACAAGATCCTACAAGGAAAGTTGATTTGGGAAGAAGCAGTCATGCACTAAGCAGAGTGGCGCAGTGGAAGCGTGCTGGGCCAAGAACCCAGAAGTCGATGGATCAAAACCATCCTCTGCTAGTGACAGTTCAGGTTTTCAGGATCTGACTTCAGATCACAAGTGTGTGAAGTCAGCAGGGATTTTCTCTTCCCAGTGAGAAAACAAGGCCTGTAAGAAAGTGTAAGTCCAGTGAAATAGAAAGTATAGAGCCTTACCTTACTGTCAGCCTCGTTGACTTGTTGTCTCCTCTTGCCTCAGCTGCACCTCGACACCCTGTCCATGAAAATCACCAACAGAAGGCTGACAAGTTGAAGCTCACATTGTGTTGAACTTGTGTCTATTTTTCAGCAGCTGTTGCTTGATTGTCCTTCTCTCCTCCGAACAATGAATCCAAGTGCTATTGTTTCTTTTAAAATGAGGCTTTCTGCAAGATCAGCTGTTCTTGTGATGATGTCATGGTTCTGAAAGAGTTCTGGTTCTGCTCCTGTTTCCATAGCAACTGTGGATGAAGCTTCAAATAGTTTCCACAATGTGAGCAAGTCACAGTCAACCGTGGTCCTGAAGGTCTTCAGTGGAGGATTTGACACTCGTCCTTCATCACTACAGAACAAGTAGCCTGACCAGCTCAGTCACTAGAGCATGAGACTCTCATACTTTCACACAACTTTCACACTTTGAAGCATCAGAATATGAAATATGATCATAGATCAAGAAACAGACTCTCAATGTTGTTTGTAATCTGACAGTTATTATGTAAAACAAAGTAAATCTAACTTTAGACCCTGTGACAGTGACAGCCTGTAATGAAAATTGTAATGTGTTTTTTCTACATCTTTTTCAGACTGTTATCAAATGTAAAGATGTGTTTGCAGTACATCTGACACCAGGTAAAGCAGCACTAAAAATGCCCTGCAGGAGGCGCTGTGGCTTAGCTGGTCAAAGTGCCTGTCTAGTAAACAGGAGGTCCTGGGTTCAAATCCCAGCAGTGCCTCACAACATTAATTCAATGAACCTTTAATTCTATAACAATGTGCTCTCTAGCGCCACCTCCAGTCACTAAAATGACCAATGTCCTCCACAGCCATGGTGTGATCTCTCTAGGAATGTCGTAGAGATCAAACCAAAACTCCCAGTGGAAACCCTGAGAAAAAAACTGCTCCATTTATTGTAGCAATGAATGATTGTAGAAAAAGCTCTTTATGTATTTATTTCTAAATGTGGCCTTAGTAACTGATGAAGGGTCAAATCAGGGTTTCATGATGAACTCATAAACACTGGTGCTAAAAGGGGGTTAGCACTATACGTGGCTCATAGTGGCGCTACAAGGAGCCACGTTGCTACTTTCTGTATTTAACAGCTTTGTGTGCAGGTGTCTAAATGAAACAGGAAATGGTGTGTAAGGTGCAGTACAGCATGGCAATTAAGGGAGACCCTCCCTTTGATCCTCCCACAATGAGACAGCTCTGCTCTGTCACATGGCATCATGGGAGAAAGTGTAATACAACTGAAAATACATGCTCTGCTGTCAGAAGTGGGATTTGAACCCACGCCTCCTGAAGAGACTGCAACCTGAATGCAGCGCCTTGGACCGCTCGGCCATTTTGACCTAAAAACAAGAAGCTCACATGTAGCCGAGGATGTTCTAGGTTATCTAGTTCGTCTCATCTCACACCTTCACCCTGATGATGTTGTTTGGTCGTCCAAGAGTTTTCTCTCCAAGCCAACAATCAGGGACTACAAGCTCCAGTGGAGCTGCAGAAGCTACTGACGCTAGGAGGAGGAGGAGTGGAGCCATAGACCTATAGAACTAGAATTATATAGAGGTTTATAAGCAGATATCTACTTCTAAATTTCTATGTGGTCTGTCTTCTGTGTTTTTGGTGTGTTTGGTGAGTCACAGCGCCCCTAAAGGCCTGCATGTGTACTACATGCCCTGAAGCCTTGTGTTGAGCCGTGTTCATAGTGAGGTGTGGACAGAATTGTTTTGGAGAAGGCTGGGGAGAACAAAGATGTTTTTTCGTCATGTGGATGAAACCTTACACTTGCAGGCCCAGCAGACGACCTTTGTCAGAGCAGAGAAGAAGCTCCTGAAGACTTTGAGTCACTTTGGTTGACGCTGGCAATCAAGACGCAACAAGAGGTGACACATTCTAAACACTTTGCTGGAGAACTAGACTTTTTGAAAAGTTCCATAGAAATTGTGAGAATGCAACTTTCTGAAAACGTTCTTGTTCTTGTTTATTTCACAGCAGCCACACGTCTGTAAAGCAGCGTTGTAACTTTTCACTGCAGTTTATTTCTCCTCTCCAGTGCTTTCAGAAATACATTTCACTGAACTGATTCAGAAATAAAAGAGAGTTTTTGTATGAGCGGCCATGTTGGTCTGGTTTTAACTGCAGGAGTTGGTGCTTTTCGTGATGCGTTCAGGTGCATCACGTAAGCCTGCACTCCGACATTTCAACAAGCTGCGGTGCTCCTGCAGTAGCGATGTTACAAGTTAATGTGATTAAAATATGACTGATAGTTATTAGCGAGCTGGAACACGCATGCTCAGCACACGTCAGTGCTGAAGTTTGTGCAGTGCAGCTCCTCAACAGTTGGTCCAGGACGGTCGGCACAGCCCAAACTCATTTCTTCAGCCACAAGGAGCTGGTCCAAGGAAATGATGTCATTTTGTTCAGCAGGATCCTGGAGTGCTGAACTTTCTTCTTCTTCTTATGGACCATGAATTGGCCTTTATTGTGTGAATGCTGAAGACAATGCTTTGATCTGCAACAGACGCTGATATCCTTTGATCCTATCAGAGTGAATCCTGATCTGTGTGTGTGTGTGTGTGTGTGTGTGTGTGTGTGTGTGTGTGTGTGTGTGTGTGTGTGTGTGCGTGTGCGTGTGCGTGTGCGTGTGCGTGTGTGTGTGTGTGTGTGTGTGTGTTTCAGAGGATCAGCATGCTTGTTTTCACATGTTTTGTGAAAAAGCCTTGCTCATGTTTTTGACATTGAGAATAAAATAAAATTCATGTTTTGTAACACAACAGTTAAAAGTGTGTCTGTATTGCTTATTGAAACTTGAAGACCTTCTATAACACACTGATGGATATTTCAATGACTGACAGTCACATGTTAACGGGTCGGTTCTGACCTGAGTCTTAGATCCCATTTACACAACAACGTTCCAAGTGACAACAACTTGTCTGTTCAAGAAAAGTCTTACTTTTACACAACAGCAGCAGACACACTGACAACAATGGAGTTTTTACAATGTGAACAAGTCTCAGTCAACAGTGGTCGTCTTCTGTGTAGGGTTTTACAGGGAACCTTCCATGAGGACAGAACAAGGTGCCTGGCTAGCTCAGTCGGTAGAGCATGAGACTCTTAATCTCAGGGGAAGCTCTCAATTGTGAGTCTCCCAGGTGAGTGGTCACCACTGTGGGTCCAGACCATGACCTTTGACCCCATCAGCTCCCTGGGTGCTTCACTGTGTCACCAACTCCTTCATACTCAAAGTGTCTCATTTCTACCCTGCACTATTAGTCCATGAGCCAGATAGGTTGGTCGGTACCACTTTTAGGGGCAAAATCCCACCTATATAGTTTTGTTCCTTATGCCACTAGAAAGCCAAAAATGCACGATAGCCTTGCCATTTCGGCAGCTTTTCACCTGTATGAGCCAATTACTATTTGCAGCTTAATGCCATTGAAAGTATATGGGATTGGATGATATTATAAACATTTTGGTGCAGAAATTATACTTTTGCATCCGTCTCAAATACAATCAGCCTGCTTTAGATTGCAAAACATTTGAAATGTATTTTGGAATAATACATGAATCACAATGTCCATAGAATCTTAATGTTATCTGCAAATGTGACGTTGAATGTGATATTATGAATGCTCAAGTTATCTTTTAAAAGGTGACAAGTTCTTAAATAAATCTGGTTTAAGTCTTAACTTGTGATGTGTTTTCAGCATTGTCTGTCATAATGGTGATCATAATGTCCCACTTTAATGGATTTTTCTATGCTACTTTCAGTAGCATAGGTGCTATTTAATCAGTACTTGCAAGAATTTGAAGCTACCTCGTGCCAGACTGTTATGTATCGACCTGCTGCTTCGATGTTGTTACTCTAAAATCAGAATTCAGTGTTTTTATCATTTTACTGCAATTTTTTAGGTTACACACTTCTATGCAGCAATCCTGGATTATCAGGATGGCATTGTTATATGTTTGTTGTTTGTTCACCTTTACAGTGATGCAACTGATTCTAATGATCTTTTCTTTTTCTTTCAGGTTACTTAAAGTAGACCAGAGTAGATAGTAGTGTAGCACTGTAGAAGGTGGTGGTAATATGGACGGTGGTGGTGTAATAGACTTGGCCACTGGTGGTGGTGCTTGTGGGGGTGCTGATACAGGTGATGGGCCTGGTCCTTCAAAGCGAGCCAAGACCATTCCAACATGCATAATTCATTGTTCTGAGGAAGCCGTGAATGCCAATTTATCTTCTCTGAAAGGCAGTGAATCATGGAAAACCTTACTCAGAGCAGCAGAGATTCGGAATCATAAACCAATCCTTGATATTGCCAAAACAGTTCAAGAGGATGATGTTCCAGAAATTTGGTATCATCGGAAATGTCGGAGTCTATTCACCATGAAAAAAGCATTGGAGAAAATAAAGGCTGCAAACAAAGAAGATGACAGCAGACAGGATGTCCAAAAAGGACAAAGGATTCTTCATAGGAGATCATCTTCAGGGTCAGAGTCTTCCAGAGTGTATGACCCAGTATGTATATTTTGTCAGAAAGAAAGCAAATACCTAAAAAACAGCAACAGTAGGGAAAAATTGACTCAATGTGTAGAGCTAAGATCTGATGAAGCTGTCAGGGATGCAGCAACAACTAAGCAAGATAGCAGGATGTTAGCTATAGTATCAAGGGACATGGTGGCAGCAGAAGCCCAATATCACCGATCATGTTATCGTGAATATACAAGAAAGACTTCATACCCTCTCCTATCAAGTGGTTCTGAAGAGACATCATAGCCAAATGGCCAAATATGCAAGAGCAGAAATGTCTTCATATGATAAATTGTTTGCTTTCATCAGAGAAGATATATTTGGTAAAGCCAGGGTCTTGAAACTTGCAGAGTTAACAAACCTTCTCATTGCATGGATGAAGGAAGAAGGCATCCAACAGGCTAGTGCATCCACAAAGAAGCACATCAGAAGAAAGCTGGCAGTAGAATTTGGGGAAAGTCTTCATTTCCTTTCTGATGATAAGGGAAAAGTACTTGTATTCCCTGATAACCTGTCTATGTCTGATGTAGTGAAAGGAAATGCTATTCTAACAGACAGGCTTGAAGAGCTGACAGAAAGCCTGAAAGGCCGTCATCTGAGAAGCAAAATCCAAGAGCACAAGGTGACAGATGTATGGCCTCCACTTCCATCAGAAATGAAGAATATCTCCTCCTACATTCCAGATGGTCTACAGCTGTTTCTGTACATTCTTTTTGGAGGTCAGAAAGAAGGTTCCTCAACACTGTCACTTAGAATTCAGCGCCCTGTGAGCTCCATTGGTCAATATATAGTCTATGGAGTGACAAATGCAAAACTGAAGCCACCCAAACATATACTTCTGCCATATGCTATCAAGTCACTGACAGGCAATGTACAACTGGTGCAAATTATGAATCATCTTGGACATGGAGTCTCTTATTCCCAAGTGGAGGAAATTGAAACAGCACTTTGTTTACACAAAATGGCCTCCCAGAATGAAAATGTAGTTGTCCTACCTGATGAAATCCAGCCTTATGTGCAAGCCACCTTGGCTTGGGACAACATAGACAGTGTTGGGACCATTATGTCCTCATATGGATCACTATTTATGTTTTGGTTGGCTATCGATAATGATTAATAATTATCAAAGATAGTTATTAATAATGTTGTTGAAATTAAATCTGATCTGTATCAGAACCTCGGAGCACCACCTGTCATAACAGGAAATGATAGTCAATTCAGTTATATCAGTCTCATAAGATATACTAAACAGTTAATCAGGAATTTGAATTAATAGTTAAATTAATTACAATTACCAGAATTAATAGTAAAGCTTGAAGGATTTTGGAGTTCTGACACAGAAGAGTCGACATTTCATTCACCTTTGTGCTCATTAATAAAACAGCAAGTATGATTCCAAAAATATATTTATTAACAATGAAAACAAATAAAACACAGATTCTAACTACCTATATACAGCTGGGTGTGTGTAGGTGCATGTGTGTGTGTGTGTGGAGAGAGAAAGAGAGAGAGAGAGTTGGAGGGAGTGTGTGTGTGTGACGTGTGATGGAACTACAAAACAAGATGGCGGATCACAAGAAACTACATTCCAAATGGAGGTTGTCAGAGAACAGGAGGTCTGTCCTTTACAGCTCGGCCATGTGCTGATAGCAAAAGAACAATAGAAGCTAGCCACAGCATCTGCTTCTGGTGTGTCTCTGCTAAAGGACCATTTCTAGAATGAGTTTATGTGAATGCGATTTGTCTTGTAAAACGTCAGGAGTCGTCAGATGGTGTTCAGTTACTGTGTGATGTTGTCTTTGATGTGATATGTGTAGGGTTGCGAGTTAACAAGTTAGTAAAGCAGATTAGCATGCAGACCCTGTGTCTGTGGCAGAGCTAACGTTGGTTTACAAGTTGATAACGGCTCCTAATATCATTATCTATAGAACTCAATCACTGTAACAGAATCAACACATCTTCATAAAAGTTAAACAGTTCTATGCATAGCATCAAGTTGAACTAATCTCAGGTAATGCCCAGTTGTTACCACTTCCTTGAAGGAGTTCAGTTGTTGTCCTGCTGGAGGGAAACTGGTGTCTTCTCCTGTAGTTAGCACCTCCTGCTAACTGTGGTTGCTGGTTCTGCAGGCTGAGGAGAAGAAGATGGAGTTGGTGTTTCAGGAGTCCTTCTTACAGCGCCTGGTTGTTCCTTTGTTCAGACTGAGGAGCTGGTCGCTCAGGTCCGTGATGGTTTTCCTGCTTGTTCAGGAAAAACACAAAGAAGTTCTGTGAGGGTCCCTGGTCCCGTCCTGGAGGAACCGGTTGGTTTCCCTGGAGAGCAGACTCTGGGTGCTGGTCTCTGGATCAGGGGAAGGTCTGACCCTCGTGGCCAGGTCAGCAGAAGAGTTGAGGAGTGGAGGCCTCTGGTTGCCGGCCTCTCGTGTTAGCTGTGTGCTAACACTGGATGAGCTGCTCTGCAGCAACCCACCTCCTTGGAGTTTGCTTTGCAAGAGTCTCTTGCAAGAGAGAGAGAATGGAGGCTGGCTGAAAGCCTTTGTTCCACGTGTGGATTCAGAGGTGTCAAAGCCTGAGAGCTTTAACCAATCAGTGACTGGCTGAATGCATAGGGGAAGAGTCTTGAGCAGAAAGGGGGGGAGGAAGGTCCTGGAGAATGTCCCCCCCCCTTCCCCACTCTAGGTGTGAAAGGCCATCACATTCCTGGGTCAGAATTCATGTCATGACTGCGTCTCATGACAAATGAATATTGTCTCTCCCCAGAAATGAACAAACTTTCTGTGGTCCTACAGATCCCAACACTGTGTTAAGTTTTTAAAAATGCACATCCCGGTGAATCATTTGCACTTTTTCTGTTTTGAGAATCACAATTCATAAACTAAACTTGGAGATTGCTTTAAGGTGCTCTCAGCTCATTTTATTAATTTATTTTGATAATCAGGCGATTGTATGCAGCATGCTGGTGCCAGCAACTCATACATGGTTTATACAGATAAATAAATAAATATTATCAGGTTCGCAATGGTAGTACAATTCGGGGGGGGGGGATGAAAAAAATTCTGTCCTCTTGGGGGGGCATGACAGAAAATAATTGAGAACCACTGATCTAGTGGAAGTTGGAACAGCTTCGTCATTGTTTGCCTGGTGTGTCGACGTTTCTCACGGTGAACCTGAGCTCATGTTGTGGACTTTGGCTCTGAGCCCTGCTGGACGCCTTCACTGCTCCTTGAACACTGGAATGAAGATCCTGTGGAACTGGTTCCTCTGTGTGAGAGTCTGCTCTTCACATGTCCTCGTCTACATCCTCACGTGTGATTGGCTGGCCGGTTACCATGGATGTTGAAAGAAACAAAGTTCTGACGTGAGCAGAGCCGAGCAACAAAAGGAAAAATGTTGAGAGTCGACTTCCCGCAACGGGAGGCGGCTCTTGTTGGTTCACTATGAAGGATCGTCTCTTAGAGCCACGTCTTTTGCACACGGCGCCTCACTGCTGCAGATGGCGGCGGATGCAGAAGATGACGGTGGAATGTAGGTATCATGAGTTATACTATTAATATAACTGTTTGATCTTCCCAATGGGTGCAGAGACGTGAGTTTGCAAACACTTTGTCTACTGACAGAAACAGATGTTTGGTCTTAAACATTTGTTTCCCAGTGCTTCACAAAGACATACAGAAAAACTTTTTAAGAAATGATTGAATACATTTAAAAAAAATGAAGAATCTTGATCTTCATCTGCAGATTGTGATTTCCACAACCACTGACCAGACGGTCACTATGGGACAACTGCTTCCTGTATCCAGAACCAGCTACTTCCTGTATCCAGAACCAGCTACTTCCTGTATCCAGAACCAGCTACTTCTTGCATCCAGAACCAGCTACTTCCTGTATATAGAACCAGCTACTTCCTGTATCCAGAATCAGCTACTTCCTGTATCCAGAACCAGCTGCTTCCTGTATATAGAACAAGCTGCTCCTTGTATCCAGGACCAGCTACTTCCTGTATCCAGAACCAGATACTTCCTGTATCCAGAACCAGCTACTTCCTGTATCCAGAACCAGCTACTTCTTGCATCCAGAACCAGCTACTTCCTGTATATAGAACCAGCTACTTCCTGTATCCAGAATCAGCTACTTCCTGTATCCAGAACCAGCTGCTTCCTGTATATAGAACAAGCTGCTCCTTGTATCCAGGACCAGCTACTTCCTGTATCCAGAACCAGATACTTCCTGTATCCAGAACCAGCTACTTCTTGCATCCAGAACCAGCTACTTCCTGTATATAGAACCAGCTACTTCCTGTATCCAGAATCAGCTACTTCCTGTATCCAGAACCAGCTACTTCCTGTATCCACAACCAGCTGCTTCCTGTATATAGAACCAGCTGCTCCTTGTATCCAGAATCAGCTACTTCCTGTATCCAGAACCAGCTACTTCCTGTATCCAGAACCAGCTGCTTCCTGTATCCAGAATCAGCTACTTCCTGTATCCAGAACCAGCTACTTCTTGCATCCAGAACCAGCTACTTCCTGTATATAGAACCAGCTGCTCCTTGTATCCAGAACCAACTAGTTCCTGTGTCGAGAACCAACTACATCCTGTATCCAGAACCAGCTGCTTCCTGTATATAGAACCAGCTGCTCCTTGTATCCAGAACCAGCTACTTCCTGTATCCAGAACCAGCTACTTCCTGTATCCAGAACCAGCTACTTCCTGTATCCACAACCAGCTACTTCCTGTATCCAGAACCAGCTACTTCCTGTATCCACAACCAGCTACTTCCTGTATCCAGAACCAGCTACTTCCAGTATCCAGAACCAGCTACTTCCTGTGTCCTGAACCAGCTACCTCCAGTATTTAGAACCAGCTGCTTCCTGTATCCAGAATCAGCTACTTCCTGTATCCAGAACCAGCTACTTCCTGTATCCAGAACCAGCTGCTTCCTGTATATAGAACCAGCTGCTCCTTGTATCCAGAACCAACTAGTTCCTGTGTCCAGAACCAACTACATCCTGTATCCAGAAGCAGCTGCTTCCTGTATATAGAACCAGCTGCTCCTTGTATCCAGAACCAACTAGTTCCTGTGTCCAGAACCAACTACATCCTGTATCCAGAACCAGCTGCTTCCTGTATATAGAACCAGCTGCTCCTTGTATCCAGAACCAGCTAGTTCCTGTGTCCAGAACTAACTACATCCTGTATCCAGAACCAGCTCGTTCCTGTATCTCGAACCAACGACTTCCTGTATCTAGAACCAACTACTTCCTGTATCCAGGACCTGCTGCTTCCTGTATCTAGAACCAACTACTTCCTTTTTCCAGAACCAGCGGCTTCCTGTATCCTGACCCAGCTACTTACAGTATTTAGAACCAACTGCTTCCTGTATCCTGAACCGGCTACTTCCGGCATTTAGAACCAACTACTTCCTGTATCCTGAACCGGCTACTTCCGGCATTTAGAACCAACTACTTCCTGTATCCACAACCAGCTACTTCCTGTATCCTGAACCAGCTGTAGGCTGTAGATGCAGGCATGTCACAGGTGAAGTTTTTTATATCTATAGTCAAACGTTTAAAGTCAACAACACTTCCGTGTTGGTACAGAGAGCAAATGTGGGCCTGCTCTGGTGACCGGCAGCACAAGCGCTCAACGGTTTGTTTCTAAAACATGTTTGATTAAGAAGAACAGTTTCTAGTTAGGCCTAGAATTAGTTAAAACACGGGGGTCCACTGAGGGCTTCTTTAAAAGGGCCAAATAGTTGCATGTTTACAAGACGAGAGGAAGATTCCAGTGGACAAGGAACATTTAATAATGGACCAACCATCTGAAATACATCCTTTAAAAACCAGGGGGGGGCGCTATCTGAGGGGCCGCTGGAGGATCTGGTAGCAGCAGCAGTGCTTTACAGGGCGGACCAGGTCATCTCCTCCAACTGGTCCAGGGTGGAGCGGGGTGGGGGGGGTGGGGGGGTAGTTTACTGATGAGTGGCCTCCTGGTCCCTCTCTCACACTCACTGAGCAGGTACCTGGATGCTTGGTGCTCCAGGTTCTCCCAGAACCCTGCTCAGACTCCCAGGAGCTCAGAAGTGACGGAGGAGGTGAAGGAGGACATGAACCCACAGTGGTCAGTGGTCCTCTGGCTCCAGAGGGACTCCCTGTGTCCTCCAGTCCAATGGAGGTTCAAGACAATCGTAGGAGAAGCGAGAAGCTGCCGCCGCTCTGCACCGGTTAGATCGTTATTGTTTCATCCATTCCTGGGATTGAAATCTAATCTCTTGATAAAAGGAACATTTCAGTCTGACAGGAAACAGTGAAGACTGACTGCACTGTTAGTTTCTGTGTTTTTATTGTGTTGAAGTATATTTTCTTATATCTTCTCATATATGTTTTATTCTTTATTTTACTATCATGCTGCTCTTCTTTGTGACATGCAGGCCGGCTCCAAGGAGTCTGAGCAGAGACAGGACAGAGGCAAATGGTAGGCCAGATGTTCCACCATATATCTCCCGTTTGGCCGTCAGGAAGTTAGGAGGTGTCAGAAGTGGGACCACAGACGCTATGGCGTCAGTGATGTTTAATGTCGTGAACTAATTAGTGGCACATGTTGCTGACCAAATATGCGACGGAGTTTCCTTTGTGTGTCAGAGTTGCATATTGGAAGTCGCTTCTCTCACCCTGTCATGTCGTCAGCTTTTGATTTTTTTTGATGTCATCCTATTCGATGTTAAACATTTTTTAACCAAACGAAGAAGCGTCGTTGAAATCTTTTTTTTATCTCCAGCTTCCATCCTGCACTGAAGTTTCCTTCAGTGTCCAATCAGAAACAACTAGAGACGAAAAGTTCCTGGAGTTATTGAGCAGAATGGAATAGAAAGGTTTGACAACTGTTTAAAGAGGAGGAGTAGGAGGAGGAGGAGGAACCCTGGTTCGATGCTGGACTCCCTCAGCTCTTCACACTGCACCACTGACACTCCGCAGATCACTTCACAGTCAGAGAGTTGACATGCAGAAAGACTGTAATGAGACACAGAGAGGACAGACCAAGTCACTCTAACGGTGCGTTCAGGTGACACAAAAGAATTGGAACCTAGAAATGTCAACAATAAATTATATCATTGCAACAATAACAACTGTAGAGGTGTTGAATTATTATAGTTTTTTTTCTTTTTCAATCAATTAATGAAAGACTTTATTTGTCCCCGACGGGATAATTAAAAGGTCAAATAGTGCAAATCTATAAATAGATAAATATATAAATAGATCAACAACAGACTACAACTCCATCACCGGTAAATAAATATCAGTAATAGTAAAAATGTGATAATAAAAGTGAGTCAGATATAAATAGAACAGAGAATGAAGGTCAAAGGTTAAATATGTATCAGGAGGCCAGGCAGTGATCAGAACTGAGTTTTTAGAAAAACCTCTTGTCCTATTTATTTTGAGACGGGGGGCATGTTGTCGGCTGCTGTAGCTAAAAAGTTACTCATAATGTAACGTAGTTATTCTTAAAAACAAGTAATCAGTAAATGTCATTAAACTACATTTTAAAAGAGTAACTAATAATCGGATTACTTTTTCAAGGTAACTGTGGTAACACTGCTTAGTAAAGATCAAAGAAGTCATTAATTATTAAATTAAAAATAGAATCTGATGCATCAGATCAGGAAATGATGACAACTTATATCAGTCTCATCAAGATATGCTAAAAGTTACATTTAGAATTTTAATTAATAGTAAAATTACTAATAATTAACAGAATTCATTGAAAAAGGTGAAGAATTTCAGAGTTCCTGACATCAAAGAGATTGACATTTCATTCACCCTTGTAACATTAATAAGACAGCAAGTCGTGACAAGTAGCTTCAGTAGGATTCCAAACATTGTCTTCATTTAAAAAGAAAAAAGAAAAACACAGATTGTGTGTGAGGCTCAGAGAATAAAGACAGTGGTTCATGAAGCTGGCATTTATTGAAAAATCTTTCATGTTCCATAAGTGCTGCGTCATTCACACCTTCGTACACCGCCGACAAAGGTCACTGTCATGTATCGCACTGACCTCTGTAGGAGGCCTGGCCTGAGGCCATGTAATTCATGTCGGTGGAATTTTTTGAAAAACATTTATTGTTCCATAATTGCTGTGTCATTCACACTAGAATTGAAGTAAGACCAGATTCGGGATCGGGGCCTTCTGGTGATTACCACCCTGAGATTATCAGGTGGATCGGCTAGCTTGCGGCCTAGCATGCCCGTTACTATGCTAACAAACATTGTTCGATTGAGCTGAAATTTGGTAGGTAGCCTAATGGGGGCGCTGCAATCACAAATCACTAGCTAATTAGCTAGTTTTGATGCAGTTTTTTCAAAATAAAAGTCACAAATTTTTTTAATTTTTTTTTTACTTAAAAAATTATTATCAACCGTTCATAGCCCCCCCCCCCCCCCCCCCCCCGACGGGCAGTCTTTTGCGAGGTTCCGTCCAATGCTGCTTGCAGCTTTAATTTTCCTTTGTCACTTGACCAAGTACCTGTCTGTCTGGTTTATAGTGTTTTTTGTTTGTGTTCACATGTGAACTCAATCTGCAAGCTGGTAAGGAATCCATTGTTCAAAGTGCACGCAGTTGTTTTTGCCAGCAAAACATTTCAATCAATAGAAATTCTCAAAATAATCAGATAAGGAGTGTCAGCACAGTCATCCTGCGACACCCTGTAATTAACACATTCACATGTCCTCAATTAGTCATGATCTGTACGCTACAAAGAGGAAGTGCTTTTTTTAAATGTCCGAGAATTTGTCTTATTCAACCTGCTGAACTTCCTGATAAGAGCAGCCAAGATGGCTCTTTGTTGAGTCAAGTCCTTTATCTGTCGCAGCTAAATAATTAGACACAGTATACTGTACAGTGAAGGCTTTTAGTGGCGTTTTCACACTGAAACAATTTTTAATAATAACATTAAAAGAGTGAAAGTTTAAGCACACAATAATAAGAATATCAACACTAAGAACAAAAAGAAGAAAAATTATCAACATTAATAATATTGAAAATGAAGGTATTAGAGAAGAAAAAGGAAAACAACAGGGGCTCGTCCATCTGCTCAGTTTGATTTTATCTTTGATGAGGGTACGAGTTTGGGAGGATATCAAGTTTTCTAAGGAAATGGTGGCTAAACAGTTTATTGAAATGTCAATTTTGGTTTACTAAAGGTCAAGTCAACTCTCTCTCTCTCTCTCTCTCTCTCTCTCTCTCTCTCTCTCTCGCTCTCTTTTCAACGGAGGTGAAATTTAATCCAGTCTGAAAGTTTTATCAACTAAATATACTGAGTGATGCATGAAAAAAACCCTCATTGAATTGAGATGAATTGCATTAATTGTCATTGTAACAGGTAGAACGAAACTACATAGAAAGTTTGGGGAAAAGAAGGACAACAAGAGGTGAGGAGAGGAGGAAAAACAGACAGATTACAGTCTGTAATTAGAAAAAAAATCCACCTCAGACACATTGAAGCATGAGCACAGACAGTTTAGAACATATCTCAACAACATATCTCAAGACAAGGCGCTTTGGTCAAAGGAAGGGTAGTTTTGCAGCCCGCCGCTAGGAGGAGGTGTCTCGGCGCACAGCCCATCAGGCGTGTGGCCATATCTCCCCCCACAGCCTCTGCTGGGAGTTGGGGAGGTCTTTTGCTCTGTTGTTGCTCAGGCTGGTTTAGTTTCAAGGCAGTTGGAAAATATTTGGGTCACTGTGATTATTGTATTATAATGGGAAAGAAATGTATGTAGCACTAACAAGGGTATTGTATGTATCTCCCCACCAAGTCTTTCTCTGTCCTTCCTTTCCTCTCCTCTCCTCAATCCTCTCCTCTCCTCTCCTCAATCCTCTCCTCTCCTATCCTATCCTCTCCTCTCCTCTCCTCTATCCTTTCACCCCAACCGGTCCGCAGAATGCCGCCACCTCTGACTCTGGTTTCTACAAAGTTTCTCTCTGTTGGAGGAGTTTTTCTTTCCACAGTCACAAACACGCCTGCTGCTCATGTGGATATGTTGGGCTTTTCTATTTTCTCTGTAAAAGCACATTGGAATGACTGTAATGTATTTAAAAATGTCTTTTTTTTTATTAAAAAGAAAGAAAGAAAAAAAAGAAACGCACGGTGAGTTTGACCTTTACCCACCAAAATAAAGATATTGTGCAATTATAAAAAAAAGCAGTCGTTGCTGGAGTGTCCCAGCAGAGAACACATTCAGGAAGTGAACTACAGGAAGGACACGCCTGGCCTCTTCAGTGATCACTGGCATGCGCTAAGGAGAAGTCCCCCAGAGTCCCGCCCGGGCCCCGTCCCGGTTCGAAGAAGCCCCCCAGAGCCCCCCCCAGGCCCCGTCCCGGTTCCAAGAAGCCCCCCAGAGCCCCCCCAGGCCCCGTCCCGGTTCCAAGAAGCCCCCCCAGAGTCCCCGCGGGCCCCGTCCCGGTTCCAAGAAGCCCCCCAGAGTCCCGTCCCGTCCCGTTTCCAAGAGGCCCCCGAGAGTACCCCCAGAGTCCCGTCCCGGTTCCAAGAGGCCCCCCAGAGTCCCGTTCCGGTTCCAAGAGGCCCCCCAGAGTCCCGTCCCGGTTCCAAGAAGCCCCCCCGGGTCCCGTCCCGGTTCCAAGAAGCCCCCCCAGAGTCCCGTCCCGGTTCCTGCGGCCGTTCCCCAGTCCGCGCAGCGCGTCCAGCAGCATCCTTCCCCGTGCGCCGTCCGCGTTCCTCCCACGGAGTGCCGCGCACCGTCCCTGCTGCTGGGTCTCCCGCCTGTGCCGCACTGCGGGCTGCGATCCCCGTATGCCGTCCGCACCCCCAGTCCACGGGGTGCCACGCACCGTTCCAGCTCCCCTTCTCCCTGTTTGCACAATAAAACTGACAATTGCACCTAATCTGCTTTGAGGTCTGCTTTTGGGTTCCAGCTCCACGCACCGGCTCCCAGCCGTGACAGTGTGCTCACTGTATTTACTCTTTATTCAGGTGGGAATGCCCCACCAGAGTTGTATGTTCAGTTGTGACGATGATGGCATTTGTAGAAGAGTGTCAAGAAAGTCATATGATGATATGTGTGTGCATATCTTAGTTTTCTGATGATATGTTTCTGCTAGCTTCTATTAGCAAATGTGCTAACCTCATGCCATGACCACGCTGGTTTCTGAGCCATTTGCAGGAAGTATTTGCAATAAAAACGTTTGTTTGCCATATGGTATTGCTTTTTTAGCAATGGATGCTGTGTGTGTGCCACTAAAGAGTGTGTGAGAAAAATTAGTATTGATTTATTTGGACATGATTTTCAGTTGTATATGTACATAGCAATAATTATCCCTCGCCGTGGCCGATAGGCCCCGAAGGGGGATCTTGACACAGTCTCCGTACGTCCGTACGTTCGAACGTTTCTACCTATATCTCGGCAACCCCTGGGCCCACAGTGACCAAACTTCACATGTGGATACATCTCAGAGGGGGAAGGGATACTATGGTGACCTTGACCTAATTTGCATATTAAGTAGGTCACAGGGTCACGAAGTGCTTAAAAACACATTTTGGGCTCTGGAGGCCTAGGTTTTTGAGCTAGGGCTCTGAAATTTTATACACACATGATACACACTCCAAGGATAACCTCCAGTACACCAAGTGACCTGACCTTGACCTTGAAGATTGGTAGGGTCTGAAGTTTGCTCGTCATGGTTGCACAATACATGTATTTTCATATAAACATTTCTCCTCATTTCTCAGCAGTTCCTGGGCCCACAGTCACCAAACTTCACACATGGACACTCCCCTGGGGAGAAGGGGCACCATGGTGACCATGACCTAATTTGCATATCAGGTCACAGGGTCACTAAGTGCATAAAAACACCTTTTGGGCTCTGGAGACGTATTTTGACATAGCTTATGAAGAAGACCTTTCAGATTCTACATAATGATCTACTAGGACCCATGGAACACCCTCTAGTGTACCAAGTGTGCTGCCTTAGAGCTGCTTTGTGAGAAAATATAAAGCCCTCTGGCGGGGGATTAGCCCAGCAACGGCCTTCTTGTTGATATTTGCTACTGTTCATCCTGTTGCTGATTGACTTTATTGCTGAGTTGTGATTATGTTTAAGAGTGATTTTGGTGAAGTAATTAGCAAAATGAATGTGTTCATGTTTGTATTTTCCAAATTCAAATGACGATTTAAACAGCATCTTACAGTTATCACTGGTATATGCTAAGGAAAAGCCATGTCCATTTGTGCTCACTCCATTTACACTTTTTTCAGCCCCCCTTGTCCACGGCTTTGACAATCACACTGTATGATCCCAAGCACAGTAGAGCCTGATTACTGTATGTAGACTTTGACCGTCGGGTTTCCAAGTGAAAAAACGGCCACACACTTGGGCACTGAGAGTGGAGAGCAGCGCACTGCCATACTCCTACAGGTGGACAGAATGTAGTTAATAGAGAACACTGAACAAAAGGAATCCAAGGCTAAAATCAACATGATCAAATCAGAAGCAAACAAACTTAGGCTGGTGGGCTCCAGGAGGGAGAGAGAACTGAGATTCAGCAAGACCCCCAGCAGGTGAAGCCAATCCTGAAACCTGATTGGAGGAGCAGGCAACCAAGATTCTGGGAACATTTTAATACTTTGAACATACTCCAGTTCATGTAAACAAGGGTGTGTCAGACTTGATGGCCTTCAGATTCACTTGCCAAGTAACTTCGGAACAATTCAAGCTCCTCATAAAAATTCTCCAGAGAATCAGATAGGGAGTGTCTGCGCAGACGCCCTGTGAGAATGAAGAAACAACCGCCCTGTAATTAATGTTCTGACGCAGTCACGTCTCCTCAACGATACATAAAGAGGCCAAAGAAAGAGATAGCTTAAAATAAACATACAAATAAAAGTTTATAATGACTAAAAGAGATTTAACTCATATGGTGATTATTCCATTATACACAACATTTAATAACAATAATTAAAAACCTCCAAAAAGTAATTCTATTTGTCCCAATATAAACAGTAGTTGTGTTTTTTTTAATGGATAACAGGTTTGAAAAGGGGAGGTTGTCTTGTATCCAGAATCAGAGTACTGCACCCAGTCAGGTCTGCGGCTGCAAAACAGATTTGCAAGGATTGAAGAATATAAATGCATACATTTGTGCTGTGGGTAAAACTAAACAGACTGTCTCTGTTACCTTTTAGACAAATTGAATTCGACGAGAGAGGAGTTCCCCTCAGAAACTTCATTCAAATCAAAACTGCTCCTTTAGCACGAGATGTGAATCAAGTGCATTGCCTCCACCTCTCTGCCACACCCCCCCACCCCCACCTCATTTAGGTCCAGATAAGAGTACATTGAGAAATTAATGGAGTGGAGTTTAAATGTTTATGTGCACAATTCCACACCAAGATAGTTTTAATCAGAAGTGGATTGTTTCTTTTTGTTGTTTGTGTGTTTTGGTCGTGTTCGCCACATCATCTGACCCGGACCAACATTCTCGGCTTTTTGTCACGACAACATTCCTCCTGTTGGACTCTCCACTCAGAGGGTTGAAGAACAGGTCAGTTCAGAATCCATTGTTCAAAGTGCAACACTATTTTTAGCAGAAGAACATTTCAATCCACCAATAAAAATTATCTAAATGCTCACATAGGGAGTGTTAGCAGAGTCATCCTGCACATTCATATCTCCATTATTTCCACACCTGTGTGCTATAAAAAGGCAGGAGACAGATGCAGCACTCATAGTGTCTCAAACTCCTCAACATCAAGATGAAGCTGATCCTCTCTCTGGCTCTCATCTGCGTGCTCTCCGGCACAGGTAACCATGCGCTGCTCAGACTTGCAGGATCCCCTGAGGCTTTGCTGCCAACATCATTTTTATTATTTCTGTTCTCATTACAGCCGTAGGGCTCAGGTGCATTCAATGCACAAGTGCAATTGATCCGACTTGTGCGTCTCCATCAACGATTACATGTTCCGACGACCAAGTAGCGTGTTTTAATGCATTCGTCACAGGTATCTGTTCTCTTCACATTGTCTTTTCACAGAGCTGTGTGTTCCATGAATCTCACTAAACTTTGTTTGGACAATAGCACCAGATGGATCAGAGAGAATCTTCAGGGACTGTGCCGGTACCACAGCGTGTCCCAATCTGGGCATGATGTTAATCGAGGCTAACACGGGCGGGCAATTCTTCACTACAATGGCTGACTGCTGCGATACAGATGAGTGCAACAACACACCTATTCCCTGTAAGCATATTTGAACCAGAAGGATTGTAAACTAAAGAACACACAACAAACTTTGAAATACTAACTCAATGTATTGTTTTTTTTCAGTCCCAACTGTTCAATCACCCAATGGAAGATCGTGTCCAGGTACTACCCCCCCCACTGCTTTGTTGTTTGAAACAGTGCAGTGTGTAGGATCGGAGGACACCTGCTTTCGTGGAATCGGTAGGTGCTCTTATTGTTCAGTTGATCGAATATCTCAGACCAACTTTAGCGTACGTACATTAAACTGAAACATCTTCTTCCAGTGCAAAGTCTTAAGAGCTGTTGCAGATGATTCCAGTCATTTGCAATAGAAAACTTATAAATAACATTTGAGTTGCTGAACGGAAATGACATCCAGCTTTTTGAAACAGATCCACTGATAACATCACTGCAAAGGTGACAAGAGTACTGAAATATTATACACAAGTAAAAGTACAATTAAACAATTTTATGTCAATACAAGAGAAAGTACTTTTTTTTTTTCTTCAAAAAGAAGCACCACAAGCGTAATCACTCGATTTAATTTCATTTTAGATACTGGCAGGGATCCGGTAAAGCCGGTTGTGGAGTTCATTGAGTCTGTCACAACCAGCAAAATCACAACGCAAAGCATTATGGGATTGGTCCACTGAAATTGATCAGGTCACATCTTGGGAAATAATATCTGGCACAACTTTCCCATTACTTTATTGAGTTTTCACGTAAACGAGACAATCTGATCTGAGAATCAGAAAGAAAGTAAAGATGCAAGCAGCATTGGCTGGGACCTCGCAAAAGACTGCCCGTCGGGGTGGGCACGATCCTCTAGAGACTAAGTTAGAAGTTTTGATGTTTTTTAAAAAAATTTTATGACTTTTATTTTGAAAAACGGCATCAAAACCAGCTATCTAATCCAATCCACTTTATTTATATAGCACATTTTAAAAACGAAGCGTTTACAAAGTGCTTCACATACTGCACTTAAAACTAAACAGTCCAACACTAAATAAGTATAAAATCATAAAATAAAAATCAAAACAGATGAAAAACTGCAAACACATTAAGAAACTACAAATAAGAATAAAACAATTCAAAAGAATAAATAGAAAAATAAAGACGCTTAGAAAAGCAATAAAATAAATGAGAACAATAAATAAAACAATAAATAAAGGACACAGGGGACCACACGACTCACGCGGCGTTAAAAGCCTGAGAGTAAAAGTGGGTTTTAAGACGAGCTTTAAAACAGTCTAAAGTGGAGGCTGTTCGGACGTGGAGGGGCAGAGCGTTCCACAGCTTAGGGCCGACAACAGAGAACGCTCTGTCCCCTCTGGTTTTACACTTCGTCTTTGGACCCACGAGCTGGAGCCCTCAGACCTCCGAGCGCGGGGGGGTTGTTAAATTTGAATGAGGTCTGTAATATACTGAGGGGCCAGTCCATTCAAAGCTTTAAAAACAAACAACAAAATTTTAAAATCAATTCTAAAATGAACAGGGAGCCAGTGCAAGGATAGGGGTTCTGTGTTCTTGTTTTTTGGTCCCTGTTAAAAGTCGGGTCGCAGCGTTCTGGACTAACTGCAAGCGGGAAAGTGCTTTGAGGCTAATGCCAGAATAAAGTGCATTGCAGTAGTCCAGACGAGAAGAAATAAAAGCGTGCACGACTTGCTCAAAAAGATTAAAAGATAAAAACGGCTTAACCTTAGATAAAAGTCGAAGATGATAAAAGCCCAATTTTAAAACGCCATTTATCTGTTTATAAAATCTAAAATCACTGTCTATGGTGACGCCAAGGCTGGTGACTTTGGGATGCAAATAAGTTTTGAGTGATCCCAAGTCTGTGAGGGCTGATCCAAATACCATCATTTCGGTTTTTCCCTAATTGAGTTTTAAAAAATTCTGGGCTAACCAAGCCTTAATGTCACCTAGACAATCGAGCAGGGGTGTCAGGGGGCTGTGGTCATTCTTGGCGATGGGCATATAAATCTAGCTAGTGATTTGTGACTGCAGCTCACCCATTAGGCCACCTACCAAATTTGAGCTCAATCGGACAATGTTTGTTAGCATGCTAACGGGCATGCTAGGCCGCAAGCTAGCTGATCCACCTGAAAATGTCAGGAGATACTCGGCAGATGCCCCCAAGCCCGAATCTGGTTTTACTTCAATTCTGGTGTGAATGACACAGAGCTGAAAGATTTTTCAAAAACTTCCACCGACATGAATTTGAGGTAGAGGTCAGTGTGGGGCATGAGAGTGACCGGATTAGTCGGCGACGTACGAATTACAAAACGGCCCGGCCTTTCGCGAGGTCCCTAATAATAATAAGAAACATTACAAAATCAATATAGAATTTTGCCAGTAGGTAGTACCTTAACC
>NC_137673.1:13554293-13579293 GCF_963422515.1 Blennius ocellaris | reverse complement strand
CTTCATGATGATCTCATGGACTGGAGGGTCCGTTCAGACAGAAAGAACCTCTGGAAGATGTCGTCTGCATCACCTGCCCTCCAGCAGCTCGTCATCATGAAGATGTTTCAGTGACCAGCAGGTCTGAAAACATCTCTTCAATCAAGTTTGAGAGTTTTTATGTAACATAAGCTAGATTTGTTAACTTTTATTCCTCTGTGTTGTAACAGATGTTGGAGCTACTGGAAGAGATGGAGGAGGTCACAGGAACCAAGAAGACCTGAGACTCATTGTTATGTTTTTGATGTTCTACTTCCAGAAGTAAGACGATCAATCCAATGGAAGACATCATAGGAGTAGAGTGGTCGATATATTGTGTCTTTTGAAACCATCTACATGCAGCTTGTCAGTGTTTTTCACATCATCATCAACATCCTGATGGGCTCAGGTCACACAAGGCTGGAGGCCCAGGTCCTCCTAGCCAGTGGAGAACGTTCTAGCTCTCTCACTGGAGAACCAACCTAACGTTCTAGCTCTCTCACTGGAGAACCAACCTAACGTTCTAGCTCTCTCACTGGAGAACCAACCTCCATGATGAACAAGAGTCTGAATGCATCTGGTGATGGTGGAGTAATCTGATTACTTCCTGTTTTCACCTGGTGATGGTGTAGTAATCTGATTACTTCCTGTTTTCACCTGGTGATGGTGTAGTAATCTGATTACTTCCTGTTTTAACCTGGTGATGGTGTAGTAATCTTATAACTTCCTGTTTTCACCTGGTGATGGTGTAGTAATCTTATAACTTCCTGTTTTCACCTGGTGATGGTGTAGTAATCTGATTACTTCCTGTTTTAACCTGGTGACAGTGTAGTAATCTTATAACTTCCTGTTTTCACCTGGTGATGGTGTCGTAATCTTCTAACTTCCTGTTTTCATTTAATACTGCTTTACCATTATTACATGTAACAACATTTGCTATTTCTTCACCACTATTACATGTTATAACATTTACTACTTCTTCTCCACTATTACATGTAATGATATTTACTACTTCTTTACCACTATTACATGTAATAACATGTACTACTTCTTTACCACTATTACATGTAATAACATGTACTATTTCTTCTCCACTATTACATGTAATAACATGTACTATTCCTTTACCACTATTACATGTAATGACATTTACTACTTCTTTACCACTATTACATGTAATAACATTTACTACTTCTTTACCACTATTACATGTAATAACATGTACTACTTCTTTACCACTATTACATGTAATAACATGTACTATTTCTTCTCCACTATTACATGTAATAACATGTACTATTCCTTTACCACTATTACATGTAATGACATTTACTACTTCTTTACCACTATTACATGTAATAACATTTACTACTTCTTTACCACTATTACATGTAGATGGTTTGAAGCCTCCTGTCCTGATCAGTCTTCACATAGTGGATCTCTCTCTTATCTATCTGTCTGTCTGTCCTCTCCTCTGTCCTCTCTCCTGTCCTCTCCTCTGTCCTCTCCTCTGTCCTCTCCTCTGTCCTCTCTCCTGTCCTCTCCTCTGTCCTCTCCTCTGTCCTCTCTTCTGTCCTTTCTCCTGTCCTCTCTTCTGTCCTCTCTCCAGTCCTCTCTCCTGTCCTCTCTCCTGTCCTCTCTCCTGTCCCCTCCTATGTCCTTTCTTCTGTCCTCTCTCCTGTCCTCTCCTCTGTCCTCTCTGTCCTCTCCTCTGTCCTCTCTCCTGTCCTCTCCTCTGTCCTCTCTGTCCTCTCCTCTGTCCTCTCTCCTGTCCTCTCCTCTGTCCTCTCTGTCCTCTCCTCTGTCCTCTCTCCTGTCCTCTCCTCTGTCCTCTCTCCTGTCCTCTTCTCTGTCCTCTCTCCTGTCCTCTCACCTTTCCTCTCTCCTGTCCTCTGCTCTGTCCTCTCTCCTGTCCTCTGCCCTGTCCTGTCCTCTGTCCTCTCTCCTGTCCTCTCTCCTGTCCTCTCTGTCCTCTCTCCTGTCCTCTCTCCTGTCCTCTCTCCTGTCCTCTCCTCTGTCCTCTCTTCTGTCCTCTCTTCTGTCCTCTCTCCTGTCCTCTCTCCTGTCCTCTCTTGTCCTCTCCTCTGTCCTCTCTCCTGTCCTCTCTTCTGTCCTCTCTTCTGTCCTCTCTTCTGTCCTCTCTCCTGTCCTCTCTCCTGTCCTCTCCTCTGTCCTCTCTCCTGTCCTCTCCTCTGTCCTCTCTTGTCCTCTCTCCTGTCCTCTCTTGTCCTCTCTCCTGTCCTCTCTCCTGTCCTCTCCTCTGTCCTCTCTACAAAGGTTCTTCCTGTTAGAGGGACTTTTCCTTTCCACACTGTCTCATAAGAGTTTTCTCTATCAAAGTCACCTGAGCTTGTGTAGAAAATAAAGATCAATGATTCATGGATGTTTGATTCTTTTAAAGTTGTCAGAGGAACTTTTTAAAGGTTCGTCATGGACATTTACTCCTTTCCTGCTGAAGTAACTACAGTTACTCTCCATTCTTGTACTTTGTTTTGCTTAATGCACCACATTGTCACTGCATGAATGAATGAATGAAGCAGGCAGATCAGTTTAGTAGCTGAACTCTCCAGATGTGGTTCCAGCTGCAGTGTCTTGCTGAAATAGGTCCAGAGAGAGTTGGACAAGTTGGTCCATCATGTCCACAGCAAGTGTCTCCAGAATAAAGGTTTGCTCCTACAGAATAAAGGTTTGATCCTACAGAATAAAGGTTTGCTACGTGGCTCAGCAACAATGTGGGATATAAAATAAGAGGTGCAGTGATGTGAAATGTCAATGTACTGCAGTATTTAGAATAGAGAAGAGTAAATGTACTGCAGTATTTAGAATAGAGAAGAGTAAATGTACTGCAGTATTTAGAATAGAGAAGAGTAAATGTACTGCAGTATTTAGAATAGAGCAAAGTAAATGTACTGCAGTATTTAGAATAGAGAAGAGTAAATGTACTGCAGTATTTAGAATAGAGAAGAGTAAATGTACTGCAGGATTTAGAATAGAGAAGAGTAAATGTACTGCAGGATTTAGAATAGAGAAGAGTAAATGTACTGCAGTATTTAGAATAGAGAAGAGTAAATGTACTGCAGTATTTAGAATAGAGCAAAGTAAATGTACTGCAGTATTTAGAATAGAGAAGAGTAAATGTACTGCAGTATTTAGAATAGAGCAAAGTAAATGTACTGCAGTATTTAGAATAGAGAAGAGTAAATGTACTGCAGTATTTAGAATAGAGCAAAGTAAATGTACTGCAGTATTTAGAATAGAGAAGAGTAAATGTACTGCAGTATTTAGAATAGAGAAGAGTAAATGTACTGCAGTATTTAGAATAGAGAAGAGTAAATGTACTGCAGTATTTAGAATAGAGAAGAGTAAATGTACTGCAGGATTTAGAATAGAGAAGGGTAAATGTACTGCAGTATTTAGAATAGAGAAGAGTAAATGTACTGCAGTATTTAGAATAGAGAAGAGTAAATGTACTGCAGTATTTAGAATAGAGAAGAGTAAATGTACTGCAGTATTTAGAATAGAGAAGAGTAAATGTACTGCAGTATTTAGAATAGAGAAGAGTAAATGTACTGCAGTATTTAGAATAGAGCAAAGTAAATGTACTGCAGTATTTAGAATAGAGAAGAGTAAATGTACTGCAGTATTTAGAATAGAGAAGAGTAAATGTACTGCAGGATTTAGAATAGAGAAGAGTAAATGTACTGCAGGATTTAGAATAGAGAAGAGTAAATGTACTGCAGTATTTAGAATAGAGAAGAGTAAATGTACTGCAGTATTTAGAATAGAGCAAAGTAAATGTACTGCAGTATTTAGAATAGAGAAGAGTAAATGTACTGCAG
Organism: Blennius ocellaris; assembly: GCF_963422515.1. Classification (NCBI taxonomy): domain Eukaryota; kingdom Metazoa; phylum Chordata; class Actinopteri; order Blenniiformes; family Blenniidae; genus Blennius; species Blennius ocellaris. The sequence continues at coordinate 13,575,436 of NC_137673.1, read as the reverse complement.
TATTTAGAATAGAGCAAAGTAAATGTACTGCAGTATTTAGAATAGAGAAGAGTAAATGTACTGCAGTATTTAGAATAGAGCAAAGTAAATGTACTGCAGTATTTAGAATAGAGAAGAGTAAATGTACTGCAGTATTTAGAATAGAGAAGAGTAAATGTACTGCAGTATTTAGAATAGAGAAGAGTAAATGTACTGCAGTATTTAGAAGAGAGAAGAGTAAATGTACTGCAGTATTTAGAATAGAGCAAAGTAAATGCACTGCAGTATTTAGAATAGAGAAGAGTAAATGTACTGCAGTATTTAGAATAGAGAAGAGTAAATGTACTGCAGTATTTAGAACAGAGAAGGGTAAATGTACTGCAGTATTTAGAATAGAGAAGAGTAAATGTACTGCAGTATTTAGAATAGAGAAAAGTGAATGTACTGCAGTTTTTAGAATAGAGAAGAGTAAATGTACTGCAGTATTTAGAACAGAGAAGAGTAAATGTACTGCAGTATTTAGAATAGAGAAGAGTAAATGTACTGCAGTATTTAGAACAGAGAAGAGTAAATGTACTGCAGTATTTAGAATAGAGAAGAGTAAATGTACTGCAGTATTTAGAATAGAGAAGAGTAAATGTACTGCAGTATTTAGAATAGAGAAGAGTAAATGTACTGCAGTATTTAGAATAGAGAAGAGTAAATGTACTGCAGTATTTAGAATAGAGCAAAGTAAATGTACTGCAGTATTTAGAATAGAGAAGAGTAAATGTACTGCAGTATTTAGAATAGAGAAGAGTAAATGTACTGCAGTATTTAGAATAGAGCAAAGTAAATGTACTGCAGTATTTAGAATAGAGAAGAGTAAATGTACTGCAGTATTTAGAATAGAGCAAAGTAAATGTACTGCAGTATTTAGAATAGAGAAGAGTAAATGTACTGCAGTATTTAGAATAGAGAAGAGTAAATGTACTGCAGTATTTAGAATAGAGAAGAGTAAATGTACTGCAGTATTTAGAAGAGAGAAGAGTAAATGTACTGCAGTATTTAGAATAGAGCAAAGTAAATGCACTGCAGTATTTAGAATAGAGAAGAGTAAATGTACTGCAGTATTTAGAATAGAGAAGAGTAAATGTACTGCAGTATTTAGAACAGAGAAGGGTAAATGTACTGCAGTATTTAGAATAGAGAAGAGTAAATGTACTGCAGTATTTAGAATAGAGAAAAGTGAATGTACTGCAGTTTTTAGAATAGAGAAGAGTAAATGTACTGCAGTATTTAGAACAGAGAAGAGTAAATGTACTGCAGTATTTAGAATAGAGAAGAGTAAATGTACTGCAGTATTTAGAATAGAGAAGAGTAAATGTACTGCAGTATTTAGAATAGAGAAGAGTAAATGTACTGCAGTATTTAGAATAGAGAAGAGTAAATGTACTGCAGTATTTAGAATAGAGAAGAGTAAATGTACTGCGGTATTTAGAATAGAGAAGAGTAAATGTACTGCGGTATTTAGAATAGAGAAGAGTAAATGTACTGCAGTATTTAGAATAGAGAAGAGTAAATGTACTGCAGTATTTAGAATAGAGCAAAGTAAATGTACTGCAGTATTTAGAACAGAGAAGAGTAAATGTACTGCAGTATTTAGAATAGAGAAGAGTAAATGTACTGCAGTATTTAGAACAGAGAAGAGTAAATGTACTGCAGGATTTAGAACAGAGAAGAGTAAATGTACTGCAGTATTTAGAATAGAGAAGAGTAAATGTACTGCAGTATTTAGAATAGAGAAGAGTAAATGTACTGCAGTATTTAGAACAGAGAAGAGTAAATGTACTGCAGGATTTAGAACAGAGAAGAGTAAATGTACTGCAGTATTTAGAATAGAGAAGAGTAAATGTACTGCAGTATTTAGAATAGAGAAGAGTAAATGTACTGCAGTATTTAGAATAGAGAAGAGTAAATGTACTGCAGTATTTAGAATAGAGAAGAGTAAATGTACTGCAGTATTTAGAATAGAGAAGTGTAAATGTACTGCAGTATTTAGAATAGAGAAGAGTATATGTACTGCAGTATTTAGAATAGAGAAGAGTAAATGTACTGCAGTATTTAGAATAGAGAAGAGTAAATGTACTGCAGGATTTAGAATAGAGAAGAGTAAATGTACTGCAGTATTTAGAATAGAGAAGAGTAAATGTACTGCAGTATTTAGAATAGAGAAGAGTAAATGTACTGCAGTATTTAGAATAGAGAAGAGTAGGGTTAGATGAGACACTATGTTGTCCTGAAGGGAAGGAAACAGTCAGTTGTCATTTTAAATATGGCGGCGACCTCAAACAAGTATGTCGACAACCGTAAACGAGTATGTTGGTTATTAGCGTTAAAATTACTGTAAGTAATAGATTACTGAAAGTAATAAATCACTGGAAGTATTTCTGAAAAATGTTAATTATTAATGGAAGTAAATGGTCATTTACTCATTAACAACTCCTAAAGTAATTGAGTAATTACTTACAAGTGAATAAATTATCTAAAATAATGTATTAATGAAGAATTATTAACTTGAATAAATTGTTTATTTATCAAATAGTAATGGAATTGTGGAACCACCAGCTAAACTGGAAATATCTAATACCAAAATATCAGTCTTGTTTGTAAAAAGGTTATTTAAGTTAGTTAATATTCCTGTGCAAAATATAACAATCTTAAATAACAAGGAAGGTGTGAGATTCTAGCTCAGACTGTTACAAACCAGTGGATTATCAACAATAAATACACAATAATTACCAGGAATCCATCAATTCAGCTAACAGGTGTTTATTTACACAAATACATTAATTCATTAATAATTCATAAATCAATACAATCAAGTAACAACGTCATCAAACAGGAGATCTAATCTACTAAACAGCAACACTGTGTACAAAGAAAGAGGGTGTGTGTGTGTGTGTGTGTGTGTGTGTGTGTGTGTGTGTGTGTGTGTGTGTGTGTGTGTGTGTGTGTGTGTGTGTGTGGACACACTAGGACAAACAGGCAGCAACTTCAACATCTCCTCGTTAGTACAGTGGAGAGTATCCCAGCCTGTCCCGCAGGAGGCCGATGTTCAATTCCCCGACTGTGATCAGAAGAAACCATGTTTTTATAGTGAAAATACTGTAATCTGAGTCCACTGAGCTCTGCAGGTGAATCACATGACCTCTGATGGTGGGAACATGGAAACATGAGAGCATTGCTGGTTCAGTGGTAGAGTTCTGCCACGCGGGAGGCCCGGGTTCAATTCCCGGCCAATGCAGCTCTTTTTATGAATCATCAATCATTTACAAGTTTTACTGACCTGCCTTGTCTGAATAAAGGCTGTGAGGCTGAATATTACTTGTCACAGATTATATACACTGGTTATTGTGTATATACACATGAAGAAACAACACCCAGCAGAAGACAACACCCCAGACCTTGAGCCTCACTCTCTTTCTCACCATGTCCTTCACTTCTTATGGTCCAAATAGATCTACTGTTGTGAACTCAAATGTCCTGGCTGGCTGCGTTCACTCCACTGGATTGTAAAACATCAAATCTGAGGGGAGGAGCTGAGGGGAGGTGGAGGAGGTGGAGGAGGTGGATGTTGTTGTGGTGATGACAGGAACTGCAGAGGCGGGGTCGTGGATGTGTTGTTGTGAGAGGTGGAGGGGTGATGGAGAGAGCAGTAGGGGGCGCTCTTTCAAGGTCTATGTTGTGGTGTGGTGAGTGAGGAAGACAGGTGGGGGCGTGAACCAGGAGGCTCGAAGTGAACTGAACCACTGAAATGAGCCGAACCACTGAAATGAGCTGAACGACTGAAATGAGCCGAACGACTGAAATGAGCCGAACGACTGAAATGAACCGAACGACTGAAACGAGCCGAACGACTGAAACGAGCTGAACGAACGACTGAAATGAGCCGAACGACTGAAACGAGCCGAACGACTGAAACGAGCCGAACGACTGAAACGAGCCGAACGACTGAAACGAGCCGAACGACTGAAATGAGCCGAACGACTGAAATGAGCTGAACTGAAACGAGCCGAACGACTGAAACGAGCCGAACGACTGAAACGAGCCGAACGACTGAAACGAGCCGAACGACTGAAACGAGCCGAACGACTGAAACGAGCCGAACGACTGAAAGGAGCCGAACGACTGAAAGGAGCCGAACGACTGAAAGGAGCCGAACGACTGAAACGAGCCGAACGACTGAAATGAGCAGAACGACTGAAACGGAGGTTCAGATGTTCTGTTCGGTGGTTCTCTCTCCCTCTCCGCACTCGGACAGGAGAGCACCTGAACACGACGTTCACACGTGAACACAAACAGATGCAGCTTTATGAGAAAACACAGAAAATAAACACATTGCATGTATTAGCTTCAGGCTAATCTAACAATGCTACCCAGACAAAAGCTTGTTTACTGTTCCTGGTGTGTGGTTGTTCAGCACCGATAGTGCTGGTCTCACAATGGGTCTGAGGATCTCATCTGGTACCTCATGGCAGTCAGGGTTCCTCTGGCTAGAACATGGAGGCTGTGGGCCATACAAAGAAATGCCTCCCTACACCAATACTGACCCAGCGCCAAACCACTCGTGCTGGAGGATGTTCCTGCAGCAGAACATTCTCCACGGCTCATGATGGAGGATGTTCCTGCAGCAGAACGTTCTCCACGGCTCATGCTGGAAGATGTGCCTGAGTTGAAATTCTGATTAATCTCAAGAAAGTAGGTTCAATGCTTCCTATAGAACCTCTTTTAGCCTAAAACACACTGATGCTTCCTATAGAACCTCCTTTAGCCTAAAACACACTGATGCTTCCTTTAGAACCTCATTTAGCCTAAAACACAATGATGCTTCCTTTAGAACCTCCTTTAGCCTAAAACACACTGATGCTTCCTTTAGAACCTCCTTTAGCCTAAAACACACTGATGCTTCCTTTAGAACCTCCTTTAGCCTAAAACACACTGATGCTTCCTTTAGAACCTCCTTTAGCCTAAAACACACTGATGCTTCCTTTAGAACCTCCTTTAACCTAAAACACACTGATGCTTCCTTTAGAACCTCCTTCATCCTAAAACACAATGATGCTTCCTTTAGAACCTCCTTTAGCCTAAAACACACTGATGCTTCCTTTAGAACCTCCTTTAGCCTAAAACACACTGATGCTTCCTTTAGAACCTCCTTTAGCCTAAAACACACTGATGCTTCCTTTAGAACCTCCTTTAGCCTAAAACACACTGATGCTTCCTTTAGAACCTCCTTTAACCTAAAACACACTGATGCTTCCTTTAGAACCTCCTTTAGCCTAAAACACACTGATGCTTCCTATAGAACCTCCTTTAACCTAAAACACACTGATGCTTCCTTTAGAACCTCCTTTAGCCTAAAACACACTGATGCTTCCTTTAGAACCTCATTTAGCCTAAAACACACTGATGCTTCCTTTAGAACCTCCTTCATCCTAAAAGACACTGATGCTTCCTTTAGAACCTCCTTTAGCCTAAAACACACTGATGCTTCCTTTAGAACCTCCTTTAGCCTAAAACACACTGATGCTTCCTTTAGAACCTCCTTTAGCCTAAAACACACTGATGCTTCCTTTAGAACCTCATTTAGCCTAAAACACACTGATGCTTCCTTTAGAACCTCCTTCATCCTAAAACACAATGATGCTTCCTTTAGAACCTCCTTTAGCCTAAAACACACTGATGCTTCCTTTAGAACCTCCTTTAGCCTAAAACACACTGATGCTTCCTTTAGAACCTCCTTTAGCCTAAAACACACTGATGCTTCCTTTAGAACCTCCTTTAGCCTAAAACACACTGATGCTTCCTTTAGAACCTCCTTTAGCCTAAAACACACTGATGCTTCCTTTAGAACCTCCTTTTAGCCTAAAACACACTGATGCTTTCTTTAGAACCTCCTTTAGCCTAAAACACACTGATGCTTTCTTTAGAACCTCCTTTAGCTTAAAACACACTGATGCTTCCTATAGAACCTCCTTTAGCCTAAAACACACTGATGCTTTCTTTAGAACCTCCTTTAGCCTAAAACACACTGATGCTTCCTTTAGAACCTCCTTTAGCCTAAAACACACTGATGCTTCCTTTAGAACCTCCTTTAGCCTAAAACACACTGATGCTTCCTTTAGAACCTCCTTTAACCTAAAACACACTGATGCTTCCTTTAGAACCTCCTTTAGCCTAAAACACACTGATGCTTCCTATAGAACCTCCTTTAACCTAAAACACACTGATGCTTCCTTTAGAACCTCCTTTAGCCTAAAACACACTGATGCTTCCTTTAGAACCTCCTTTAGCCTAAAACACACTGATGCTTCCTTTAGAACCTCCTTTAGCCTAAAACACACTGATACTTCCTTTAGAACCTACTTTAGCCTAAAACACACTGATGCTTCCTTTAGAACCTCCTTCATCCTAAAAGACACTGATGCTTCCTTTAGAACCTCCTTTAGCCTAAAACACACTGATGCTTCCTTTAGAACCTCCTTTAGCCTAAAACACACTGATGCTTCCTTTAGAACCTCCTTTAGCCTAAAACACACTGATGCTTCCTTTAGAACCTCATTTAGCCTAAAACACACTGATGCTTCCTTTAGAACCTCCTTCATCCTAAAACACAATGATGCTTCCTTTAGAACCTCCTTTAGCCTAAAACACACTGATGCTTCCTTTAGAACCTCCTTTAGCCTAAAACACACTGATGCTTCCTTTAGAACCTCCTTTAGCCTAAAACACACTGATGCTTCCTTTAGAACCTCCTTTAGCCTAAAACACACTGATGCTTCCTTTAGAACCTCCTTTAGCCTAAAACACACTGATGCTTCCTTTAGAACCTCCTTTAGCCTAAAACACACTGATGCTTTCTTTAGAACCTCCTTTAGCCTAAAACACACTGATGCTTTCTTTAGAACCTCCTTTAGCTTAAAACACACTGATGCTTCCTATAGAACCTCCTTTAGCCTAAAACACACTGATGCTTTCTTTAGAACCTCCTTTAGCCTAAAACACACTGATGCTTCCTTTAGAACCTCCTTCATCCTAAAACACACTGATGCTTCCTTTACCAAAGGAGAACAGATCATGCTGCCCCACAATGCTTTGCGGCAACAACATTTAAAGGGACCCACTCATCCGAGCGTTCAGGGAAACTCACGATGTCTCAAAGCAGATCATGTTAAGTTACCAAAGCAATAATCTGCCTTGAACCACTTTCAATAATCTAAAGTCTCATGTGGTTGGACAGTTAGCTCAGCTGGTCAGAGTGTGGGGCTGTAAACATCAAGGTCATAGGTTCAATTCCCAGACTGGCCATAGAACTGACTGATAACAAATAACTCTATGTGAGAACAGTCAATCTTTTTATATTATTGAACACAGGATGTGAGTTTGTCACTATTTGGTTGAAACCACTGAGGCATGGAACTATGAGGCCTAATGGACAAGGCGTCTGACTTCGGATCAGAAGATTGAGATTTCAAGTCCATTTGAGGTTAGAAATATCTACCATGAAGTGTGTGGAGAACCATTAGAGAGCTTCACAACATTTACTGGACTTCTGATGGAAAAGCTGCTTCTACTAACCTCACAGTCATTCTGTCAAAACCTTCCCACATGTAGAAGTCATATCACACTATTCCTTTAACTTTTGATGTGCTTTTTTTACATCCATGCACCCAACATACACCTAACATGCCAGCATGTTTATCTTTAACACGCTGATATGTATGGGAGCTAATGTGTGCTATGTGAGCCCATGTGTACTGAGTGAAGACGTTTCAATAAAGTATTAGTAATAGAAAAAACACAGAGTTGTCATGTTTACTGGTTATGTAACATCAGAGACTTTTCATACTTGATGGCATTAATATGATGAAGATAAACAGCAGCTCCACCAGAGTATTTCTCTACTGGACAGCAGCTCCTCAGGATATCAGTGATTTGACAATTGGGTGGAGATCATGAAAGCAACACTCCTCTGGATGGAGACTCCAGAGAACTGTTCTGCATTGACATAGACCATCAAGAGACACCTTAGTTTGATCCTACTGATGATGTCATTCTGCAATAGTCATCCTGCTCAGCATCTTTTCACCTGTCAAGTTTCTTCACAAAGAGCCTGAACAGGGACTTGAACCCTGGACCGTCAGATTAAAAGTCTGATGCTCTACCATCTGAGCTATCCAGGCCTGCCAACACAGTGTTGTGTCTCCATATGATTCTCACTTCTGATGAGACGAAGCAGACACTAATCCTGACCACCAAGGTGCAGAAGTGGAGACTCTTCTGTTTTGAAACTCAACAAATTCTAGTCCATTGTTCCTTCCTGAAGATGCTGAAAAGCTACGCTCTGGATTTGAAAACAATCAGGAAACATGTGAGCAGACTGTGGCTGTATTGCATCATATTTTCTCAGTGTCTGATTGGCTGCAGGTGAGAAGTTTTGCTTCAGGAAAACCAGTTTTCTCTCCATTTGAAGCTGGAATGAAGAACTGCTGGGTTTTAAATCAAACCTGAATTGGGATTTAAATGGTGAGAACTGAGTGACTTTATTTACAAAGTTATTCAAAGTCAGGCTTCCTCCTGTCTGGTGCTCAGGGCTAATTTGCATATTGCAGGACTGACTCCAGCAGACTCTAACCTTCAGTTGTGGATGAAGTTCATCTGCAGATACTTCTGGACCAAAACCCTTGAGTTATGACCTCCTGCTGTGATTGAAACTCCAGTATTTAAAGCTTGTAGCTCACAGGTGTGTTTAGTTACATAATCAGAGAGCAGCAGAGTCCATCAATGTCTCATTACCTCCTGTGGATTCAATTCAGCAGATGAGAGAGGCTTCTCATGGAGATCAAAGGAGATCAGCATCTGTTGCAACGGATCAGTGTTGTAACTTCCTGGTCTACCAAGTTACATCTTCACTTTGAATTAATAAGAGATTTTTGTCAACATCAATGTCAAAATTAAAGTAAAGTAAAGTGAACATCAAAATGAAAACAATGTTTTTTTTCAAAAGATGAATATCAAAGTGAAAAAAGGATTCTTGTCAAATCAAAGTTTAAAACATTTATTTTATTGAATTGAAATTGGATTTCTTTCAGTGTATTTCTTTATTGGACAGTTTTTATCAGTGTTGTCTTCACTTGATACAGACTCTCAGTTCTGTAGACGAACCAGTAAATGATTGCTGATATTGTTAATCAATAATCCATTTGTGGTTTTATTGTCTAACAGGTTTGTGAATAAGTGATCTATTAATGTGGCTCTATGAGACGTGATTGTACTGGTCTGGTGATTTTAGAGGAAAGGTTCAAACTGTACATCGTATCTATAAACTCTATTGTTAGTATGCGATTATTTGGCTTCAGCAGATCAAAGTTAAAATAAAAAGTTTCTCACAAAACCTTCTGAGTTGAAGCTGTAAATGTTTCTTTAACCCAATCCCTGAAGATTTCTGTTAGAACCTGCTGTTCTATAGATGCAGTTTACAATTACATTCTCTTCCTGTTCTATACAGAGTTCTACTGTTCTACATTGAACTACATCTTTCATTACTGTGGTCATATTTTCCTCCTTTATACTTCAGGTTTATGTCCACATATAAAGCTCCTCCTCCTCCTCCAGTCTTCCTCTCTCTGTTCAAGTAGTAGAACTCGTATCCATCAGGTCAAATCAGCTTCCTTCTCAGTGCAGATCCACGTTTCAGAGATGGTAAAAACACTGAAGGTTGATTGAAATGTCCTGGATTGTGTTTGATTGGACTAAAGTTTGAACACAAGCTCCTGCTGTTGAAATGTATAATAGAAAGTTCATTGTCAGTTTGAAGTATCCTGTTGAATGGATGTTCAGAGTCAGAGCAGCAGTTGTCAGTGATGTCGTAGTAGAAGTTATTGTCCGGGTCGACATCGTCCTCCAGGTCCTGATGTTTGTCTTCAGTGGAATGAAATGATTTCACATGCAGACGATTGTAGTTCACAGTCATTGTAGCTGGTGATGAGTTCCTCCTGACATTGAGTGTCATCATAATATGGTGAGTCCATGTAGTTTGACCTTTTGTCCAGTCCTCAGCTAAATCTCTCCAGCTCCTCCATGTCTGGGATCAGCAGGACCTTCTCCTCCTCCGGTGTCCCGTTCATCTTGATGAAGATCTGAGGTCCACGTTGCCTGGATCCTCCCCTGTTTCTTCAGGACCCGGGCTTTCCTGATGTCCGCCTTCCTTTTGGTCAAATGTTCATTGATGTAGACGTCCCATCCTCTCAGTTTCCTCCCTTGTTTCAGGAGCTCAGTTTGATGTTTTGTGTTGCCAAGCGTCATGATGATGTCTGGTTTGTGGTTGTTGCTCCTGCTGGGCAGCAGGTGACGGACCTCCAGGGTGTTCTGGTCCACCTCTATTCCCCTGGACCACCTGTCGCTCCACGGAGTCAGACAGATTATCCTCTGTGGTCCAGACAGCAGGAACCTCCTCTGACAGGAAGTCCAGGGACTTTTCAGTGTCGTCCAGATCTTCAGTGGATTGTTTTGTTGGCTTCATGGTGACACACACTCTGGTACTGTGTTTCATTCACTGTGGGCTCCTGATGAAAGGAGTGTGTGACTGGTTAAACAAACAACAAACAAACACATTGACTGGAGAAGATTTAATACGCCTCTGCTTCCTCTTACTCCTTTTCATACATCTTATGTTTTCTTTGTATTAATGGTTTGGTTTGATGGATTTATTCAAAATGTTTTCTTCTTTCTTGGCCAAGAGAAAACGACCTCAAACTGAGCTGGAAACCATCAGTAGAACAGGAAGTGGTTCAAACAGGGTCAGACTGGCAGAAGATGTCCAGATGAGCTGAAGATGGTTCAGAGTGGTGTCCTTGTGTGGACGTCCTCTGCTCCTCTGAGGACTGATGGAATTATGTAACAATGTTCTCATTGAAGACATAAAAACAGAAACATCCTAATCCAATAAAGCCTCCTGGATTTGTCCTGCAGCGTCCACAGAGTGAACAATGACAGAGAGCTGGACACGTCAAGACATATGTGTGGGTTCATCCAGCTGCCACACAAGAGGAAGCAGCTGGAATTGATCTTTGATCTCATGAGAAACAGCAACTGCAGCAGCAGAAATCAAGTCTTTTGGACTGAATGGGACGAAGCAGAAAACCCAGCTGATGACTGGAGCAGTGTGGCGGGACAGAGTCATATTCAGCTCCTGTTTCTGTAAATCCCTGTAATTCCCCTTGTTGGAGGACTGACTGCTCTCATCACGGCCCTGAATGAAGCTGCTGACGGCCAAATCAGGAGGTCACATCAATCATTGACTTGTTTCTGGAGGCGGCTCTCAAGATCAACTTGTCTCAGTTCAGATGGACGGTGATGTCATGAGGGCGTGTCCCAGCTGAACAACATGGACTTTGACACTGTGAGTTATGAGGGTGTGACGGCGTCCTCACATCAAACAGTGACAGAAGGACTGACAAGGGACGAAGAGCAACTTCTTCTCTCCAAGTGTCTGTGAGAAGAGGTGAAGAGTTCAGCAGGTGAGAATCTCTGTCAACTCACAACAAAACTTTCATCAGCTGTCTTTGACTGATTTCACTGTGGCTGCTCGCCGTGTGTCTGTGTGTCTGTCCTGCAGATGCTATGGGACGTCTTGTTCTAGTGTGTCTGTCCAGCAGACGCTATGGGACGTCTTGTTCTAGTGTGTCTGTCCAGCAGACGCTATGGGACGTCTTGTTCTAGTGTGTCTGTCCAGCAGACGCTATGGGACGTCTTGTTCTAGTGTGTCTGTCCAGCAGACGCTATGGGACGTCTTGTTCTAGTGTCTGTGTGTCTGTCCAGCAGACGCTATTGGACGTCTTGTTCTAGTGTGTCTGTCCAGCAGACGCTATGGGACGTCTTGTTCTAGTGTGTCCATAGAACTGATGTTGTGTCAGAATTTCTTTGTAACTGAGATGAGGGACGATGTTGAGTCTGATCATTTTCCTTTGTTCTGTTTTCCTTGATGATGTTCCTTTATAGTCCAACTGCTTTGATCTGCATCTTTCTCTTCTGTCCAGGTTTACATGTGTTCAATATTGTATAGAAATATCTTAAGACAACTGTTTAAATGTTTTCTTTACAGTGTTCATGTTTCCTGCTGAACGACTCTCCTGATTTCTCCATCAATCATTTACACTTGTGGGTGAGTCAGAGCAGGAAGCGTCACTTTGTGCTTGTCAGACATGAGAGACGGACTGAGAGGGACGAAGAGCAGCTTCTTCTCTCCACAACTTTCCTCACACATGGAAAAGTGTCTGTAAGAAGAAGTGAAGAGAGTTCAGGTGAGACTCTGGCAGCTCTTTAGAAGCTTCCACAACGGAGAGAAAGACTTTCTCACTTCTCTTTTCCTCTTTCATTCACACCATCACAAACCACTGACAGCTGCTTTCTTCTTCTTCACCTGTGTGTGTGTGTGTGTGTGTGTGTGTGTGTGTGTGTGTGTGTGTGTGTGTGTGTGTGTGTGTGTGTGTGTGTGTGTGTGTGTGTGTGTGTGTGTGTGTGTGTGTGTGTGTGTGTGTGTGTGTGGACCAGGTTGGTGTGTTTCTCTCTGACTCAACATGAGTGACGTGGATGAAGAAGACACACCAGAGTGTGTGGACAGGTAAGAGACGTCACACACTCCTGCAGCCACTCAAAGAGCAAACAGAAGAATCCACACTCAATGTAAACTCCATAGAAATATGAACAGTGTTCAAAGTGGCTCTGCTGTATTGACTCGTCTCAAGGCTCAGTGGTTTCAATGATCCAAAGTGAGCTGAAGTGATTCCAACAGGCAGCAGAAAAACAGCTGCAGTAAAGAAGACGAGGTGCAGAGACATTCCACCGTCACCATGATCAGTCCCAATGTGATCATGAAAGACACAAGGACAAGCAGTGGACAGAACCAACACTAGAACATCATGTGTTGTCTTTCAGGGCAGAGTTTAGAACTCCTCTTCACCTGATCCCAGGTCAGAGCAGTGTCACCTTCCCAACAGGGCTTTAAAGGAACTGGAAGTCTCCAGATGACCCTGAAGTCCAAACATCCCACATCACTAACTTACACTTTGCTCCACAAATATTAGTCCAGAGACACACTTCTTCTCATTTTGTCCTGAATATGAGCACAATAAATAGAAAGTAAACTCTCCAGATGGAGGTGAAGTTCAGGCTTCAGCTTTCATTCAGTGGCTTCAAGTCAAACATCACATAACAATGTGAGCAACTAAAGTCTTTTTAAACACAATCCCTTCATGTCAGGGGCTCAAAAGTCACTGAACCAATGAAATAAGAGAAAATCCAACATTCATCTCTCACACTTGTTGAAAAGCCTTTGCAGGCAATGACGGTGTGAAAGTGTGAAGTCATGACGTCACCAGGCGCTCGCTGGGTTTCCTCTATTTGAATGCTCTTCAGGCTTCACTGCAGCTCCTTTCACTGGATGTTGCTTTGTGGGCCTTTCTAACCCACGTTTCATGTGGAACAGGTGAAATTCAGGCTCTGTTGGATTGAGATCTGGTGACTGACTGGGCCTTTCAGGAACATTCCTCTTCTTTATTCTAGATGAAACTCCTGGCTTGATGTGGCTGCTTGTCCTCCTCACATTAGAAGAGAGTAAGGGGACGGTGTTTTGTGACGGATGGGGGCAGTGTGAGGTGACGGGTTGGGAAGAAATTAGAAAGTGACGGATCATCGCTGGTTGAAATGTTTGACATGTGAACTGTTGACGTGTTTGAAGTAATAAAGAGAATCCACTTGACTCCTCTTCACTGTGTGTGTGTGTGTGTGTGTGTGTGTGTGTGTGTGTGTGTGTGTGTGTGTGTGTGTGTGTGTGTGTGTGTGTGTGTGTGTGTGTGTGTGTGTGTGTGTGTGTAGAGGACAGAAGCTCAGACACACAGCAGGGTCTTCAGTATCCAGCAGGTTGTCTATGAAGAGTGACCGGTCCAATGATCTTCCACCACTCTTCAGTGGTGAACCTGGACCTTCAGACACAAAGTAAGAAACTCTTTGTTTCCTTTCATCTCCTCAAAACCAGAGTGAGAGAAGTTGTGCTCACTCCAACATTCACTTCCAGTATTTTAGTACAAGAGTACAAAGTGCAAACTCAGCAGCAAAGTGTGATCTTACACTCCAGGATTTGATGTCCTGTAGATCGTCACTGATGGAGGAGGGTGGAGGGTGGAGTTGGTTTGGTGGAGACGTAGAGCTGAGTGTCGTCTGCATAGCAAAGAAACTTCAGGATGTATTTATGAGAAATATGGACAAGTGGAGGAGATGGACAATGAAGAAGGTAGGACCAAGTACAGAGCCCTGAGGAACACCAAAGGAGAGGGGGATGGGTGGATGTCAAAGATTTCAACTGAATGACTTTCAGCTTTAAACTTCCTCGACCAGAATCCACATGGAAAAATATCCAGTTTCAGTTGTTGATGTTCGTCTCACATATGTTGTTAATACATTTCTGGATATAATTCATCATGACACTCACACAAACACATCATTCCAGCATAGACACTTCAAGGAACTTACCAGTTTGTCGACCGCTTGCTGATTAACCATCAGTTTCACAACATTTAAGAATTTTCTCCTGGCTTGAATCTTCTTTCTCTGAGAAAGTCTGTCCTTTTATTTTGGGCTGAATCAGTCCAATGTTGATCATTTTGCTGGAGCTTCTGCGACATCATCTTTGATATCCCAGAAACCCATGAGGCAGATTTCCCAAGATGACATCAGTTAGGAAACATAAACTCAGTTTCATGGACACAAATGCTGGTTTGTTTGTAAACATCAACGTTGGTGTGATCGATTTGGGAAACTGCAGGTTGGAAAAGAGTGCAAATGAGTGTTGATGGTCTTGTTTTGGTGTTTTTTGGTTGATTCTCTCTGCAGAAGGGATGTTTTATGAGAAGTAGAGTTTAAAGATGTTTTCAGGTAGAGGAACTTTAAATGTGCAGCAGGAAGTGCTGATGAGGGCTGAGAATCAGTGTTTGTGTCAGGATTCATCATCACACCACACAGCAGCTTTAACTAACATGTCAACATGTTTCTGCAGCGTGAGCCAGCAGAGCTCCCAGGTTCTCCGTGGTGGCTCCGCCCCTCAGCAGCAAACACATCTGGACTCCATATTTATGGTGAGAACAAGTGTCCATTCAACACTTTACTGTCACATCATGAGACAGAAGAAGCTGTTGTGACTTCCAGCTGAAACATGAAACAGACACTCAGCTTATTAGATCCATTCAGGTCCAAAGTGAAACAGTCCAACCTTCATCCAGCTTCCAGTCTTCACTGATGCTTGAAGCTGTTTCTGCTGGATCCCACATGAAGTGTGATTTGGCTTCACATGTTGTCCATCCTGCTCTCTGCACTGGATTTACACTCACATCTCAATCTGGCTTCAGTTTCAGCTCAAAGTCAACTCCACATGTTTCTCTGTTCCAGCTGCTGGAGGACAACATGGTGACTTTCATGAAGAAGGAGCTGAAGAAGATGCAGAAGCTCCTGAGTCCAGATTACCCAGCATGCTCAGGGAGTGAGAGGGAGGATGAGGATGAAGAGCAGAGGAGCAGCAGAGAGTCATTTCTGAGGATCACACTGGACTTCCTGAGGAGGATGAAGCAGGAGGAGCTGGCTCAGCGTCTGTGGAGCAGTAAGAGGATTTGATCTCATTTCACAGGATGGAGATGAAACCTGAAATGTTCTCAGCTGGAGCAGAAAGCAGTCAGAAACAGAGTCCGTCCAGAGAACAGAGGTCATTTCCAGGTCAGACACAGAAAGTGTGAAACAGGCAGGAAGTCTAAAACAAGCAGCAGAGTCCAAAAGCAGAGACGAGGAGACACAAAGAGAGTTCCTGAACTCTGCTGTTCTTGTGATGCAAACATGTGCATCAGACCAGAGGCTGTTTGGTCTCCACTGAGGAGCTGATGGAGCTGATGGAGGAGAAACATCTCCACTAGCACACTGTCATCTTCACATTCAATGTCAAACACACTCAACTCATTCATGGTTTCTTCTTTTCAGGAACTTCTGCTGGAGTCTGCCAACAGAAGGTGAAATGTGCCCTGAAGAAGAGGTTCCAGGTTGTGTTTGAGGGGGTCTCTAAAGCAGGAGAGTCCACCCTCCTGGAGCAGATCTACACAGAGCTCCACATCACAGAGGGAGGGACTGCAGAGGTCAATGAGGAACATGAGGTCAGACAGATTGAAGCAGCATCCAGGAGAGCAGACAGAGCAGAAACCAGCATCAGACCAGGAGACCTCTTTAAAGCCTCACCTGGAAGATGTCCACCAATCAGAACAGTGCTGACAAAGGGAGTGGCTGGCATTGGGAAAACAGTCCTGACACACAAGTTCACTGTGGACTGGGCTGAAGACCAAAGCAACCAGGACGTCCACTTCACATTCCCATTCACCTTCAGAGAGCTGAATGTGCTGAAGGACAGGAAGTTCAGCTTGGTGGGACTTGTTCATCACTTCTTCACTCAAACCAAAGAAGCAGGACTCTGCAGCTTTGAAGACCTCCAGGTGGTCTTCATCTTTGACGGTCTGGATGAGTGTCGCCTCCCTCTGGACTTCCAGCACACTGAGATCCTGACTGATGTGACAGAGTCCACCTCAGTGGATGTGCTGCTGACAAACCTCATCAGGGGGAAACTGCTTCCCTCTGCTCGCCTCTGGATCACCACACGACCTGCAGCAGCCAATCACATCCCTCCTGACTGTGTCGGCATGGTGACGGAGGTCCGAGGGTTCACTGAGCCACAGAAGGAGGAGTACTTCAGGAGGAGGTTCAGAGAGGAGCAGCAGGCCAGCAGGATCATCTCCCACATCAAGACCTCACGAAGCCTCCACATCATGTGCCACATCCCAGTCTTCTGCTGGATCACTGCTACAGTTCTGGAGGAGGTGTTGAAGAGCAGAGAGGGAGGAGAGCTGCCCAAGACCATGACTCAGATGTACATCCACCACCTGGTGGTCCAGGCCAAAGTCAAGAAGGTCAAGTATGATGGAGGAGCTGCCACAGATCCACACTGGAGTCCAGAGAGCAGGGAGATGATGGAGTCTCTGGGAAAACTGGCTTTTGAGGAGCTGCAGAAAGGAAACCTGATCTTCTATGAACCCGACCTGACAGAGTGTGGCATCGATCTCAGAGCAGCCTCAGTGTACTCAGGAATGTTCACACAGGTCTTTAGAGAGGAGCAAGGCCTGTACCAGGACAAGGTCTTCTGCTTCATCCATCTGAGCCTTCAGGAGTTTCTGGCTGCTCTCCATGTCCATCAGACCTTCATCAAGTCTGGAATCAACCTCCTGGATAAACAACAACAAACCTCCTGGTGGTCAAAAGTGTTGAAGGAGGAAGTTAATCTCCATCATCTCCATCAGAGAGCAGTGGACGAGGCCTTGAAGAGTCCAAATGGACACCTGGACTTGTTCCTCCGCTTCCTCCTGGGTCTTTCACTGCAGACCAATCAGAGTCTCCTCCGAGGTCTGCTGACACAGACAGGAAGTAGCTCACAGACCAATCAGGAAACAGTCCAGTACATCAAGAAGAAGCTGAGTAAGAGTGTGTCTACAGAGAGAAGCATCAATTTGTTCCACTGTCTGAATGAACTGAACGACGGTTCTCTGGTGGAGGAGATCCAACAGTCCCTGAGATCAGGACGTCTGTCCACTGGTAGACTGTCTCCTGCTCAGTGGTCAGCTCTGGTCTTCATCTTACTGTCATCAGAAGAAGATCTGAAGGAGTTTAACCTGAGGAAATACTGTCCTTCAGAGGAGACTCTTCTGGAGCTGCTGCCAGTGGTCAAAGCCTCCAACAAAGCTGTGTACGTGGTTCAGGAACAAAGATGTAGAACTGAGTCCATGACAAACATTGAACTGGTTTTCTTTGTTGGTTCTTCTTCAGGTTGAGCCTCTGTGGTCTGTCAGAGAGAAGCTGTGGAGCTCTGTCCTCAGTCCTCAGCTCTCAGTCCTCCAGTCTGACACATCTGGACCTGAGTCACAACAACCTGCAGGATTCAGGAGTGAAGCAGTTGTGTACTGGCCTGGAGAGTCCTCACTGTAAACTGGAAGATCTCAGGTTCTGACATCATTGATCATTAATATCCACCACTCTCTGTTCTCCTGCTCACATCTCTAGAACATCAGTAGAACATGTCAGTAGAACACTGCAGCCTCTAGATAGTTTCTCCTCTATTAATCAGGAAGTGAACAACAAAGTCAAGTTTCCAGGGTAAGTTCAGGTGTAGAGCAGCAGCCTTACTTCCTCCACTCACTGTGTTTGTGACGCTCCATGTCACAGAGTTCTGCCTCAGACTCTGACACGACACGACTGCCACACCACTCCTTTAAAAAGTAATTTAGTTACTATACTGATTACCTTTAAGTGATTGTTTGTAATAGTAACTCAGTTAGATTACAAGTCACTTTTTAGTTACTTTCCCCCACTGTCTCAAAATAAAAAGGAACACTGGTTTTTCTAAAAACTCAGTTCTGATCACTGCCTGGCCTCCTGCTGATACATATTTAACCTTTGACCTTCATTCTCTGTTCTATTTATATCTGACTCACTTTTCTTATCACATTTTTACTATTACTGATATTTATTTACCGGTGATGGAGTTGTAGTCTGTTGTTGCACTATTTATCTATTTATAGATTTATAGATTTGGATATTTGACCTTTTAATTATCCCCGTCGGGGACAAATAAAGTCTTTCATTGATTGATTGAAAAAGAAAAAAATACAAAAAGAGTTCAACATCTCTGCAGTTGTTCTTGTTGCAATGAGTGAAGCATCATATCGGGGTGATTATTGTGCATGACGGAGAAAGCTCTGATGACTCCGCCCACGCCGCGGTCGTACGATTGTAATGGAAAACCACCGAGGCTGAGTCGAGTAGAGGCAAGGCGAGTAAGGCTGAGTAGGAACTAGTGGAAAAGCATCATTTATGACAAGTAACTGGGAATCAGAATATATAGACAACAATGTCAATAAATCTGTAAGAAATGCAGAATTAGTAAGAGATGTTGAACTATTAATGAAAAAACACAATAAAGAGATCAATTGATCAACGAAGGATTAAATAAATTCTGTGAAAAAGAAAAATACAAGATACAGAGAATCTATAAAACACAAAACTAAAGAAGATGCAAATAAATATGTGAAATATAAAAATAAATAAACTACTGAGATAATTTTTTTAAATAAATGAGGAAAATAAAAACAGTGAAATATAAGAAAACAAGAACAATCCCATTAAACACACATGGAATATATTAAAGAGTGTAAAGAGAAACACACATATGTATCATTAGTAAGGAAGAAATCATAGAAATTAATAATAAATGTAAAACCAAAACTTGTGATTGAGACTAAATGGACATGAAAACAGTCAAGAGGGTGAGAGTTTATCTCCAAACCACTGACACACATCTGGAACCTTTGTCTTTCCAAACTGGACAATTTCCTCACTAAATGACTCAAATCAAGCTGAAGCACAAAACTAGAAACAAAGAAGATTTAACAAAGTACAGGCCAATATCTCTGCTCCCACAGTTCTGAAGTAAACAACCCAACAAACACCTAAATAATGAAAAACTATCCAGTCAATACCTTCAACCTTTGACCTTTATAAAAACCTCTGAAGCCTTTTTTCTACTGTGGAATAACAGTCACTTAAATTCACAGGACTTACAGTCGTGCTGCCAGAGACTTCAGACGTCCTTTTGTCCACTAATTCATCAATCTTCCAGTGAAACTCATCAAAAGTCCAAAGCAGCTCTTCTGCCACTTGCTCTGACTTCCAGGGGCAATAAAATCCATCTCCAATAGAACTGCTCTCTTTTTTCACCTTTACTCCTCCGACTCTCCTCTCTGTGGTCTGCAGGTGCACAGGATTAACCCCGCCCCCTTTTGGCTTCAGTCTGACCAATCACAACACTGTGTGTGTGTGTGTCTGTCTGTCTGTCTGTCTGTCTGTCTGTCTGTCTGTCTGTCTGTCTGTCTGTCTGTGTGTGTGTGTGTGTGTGTGTGTGTGTGTGTGTGTGTGTGTGTGTGTGTGTGTGTGTGTGTGTGTGTGTGTGTGTGTGTGTGTGTGTGTGTGTGGTTACACTTCTATATGGTTCACACAGTTGAAGCAGGAGTCTCAGATCAGATGTCCCCCGGCCCAGAGGCCAGAGACCTTGAAGAGTCTCAGAGTGGTACAGTTTCAATAATACAAAGACTCGTGCCCTTGCAGGTGTGAAACAGTGAACAGTGGTTACAATAGACATGCATGAAACAACGATAACTTACAAAATGTTAATTCCCATTATATCAAGTACTAATAATAAACATAAAGTACAAATTTACCTAACAACTTTACATTTCTAAACTCTTCCAGTCTGAACCTTCTTCACTCTCAATGACTTCAACATCACACTTTGTCCTCTAATCTCACTTCTTTCTCTCTTTATTCAGGTTGAGTTACTGCAGTTTGTCAGAGATCAGCTGTTCTTCTGTGGCCTCAGCTCTGAAGTCCAACCCCTCCCTCCTGAAACATCTGAAACATCTGGACCTGGGTTGGAACCAGCTGCAGGATTCAGGAGTTGAGCAGCTGTGTGGTTTTCTGGAGAGTCCACTCTGTAGTCTGGAGACTCTGAGGTCAGTTGACTGTCTGTTACTGTTGTAGAAGGAGGAATGTTAGTGATGTGAGACTCTGGTCCTGCAGTGAGAGATGGACTGAGCTCAGCAGCTTCTTACTGATGTGTGTGGACATGAGGAGGAGTGTGAAGGTTGTGCTGACATGAGGATGATGAGTGTGATGATGAAGATCCACAACAACAGAACAGCTCATTGATCAGGACTCAGTAATGAGGAGCTGATCATTTCTCCATCAACACATCTGATTGGTTCTCCTCATTCATTCTCATGCTTTCTCTCTTTATTCAGGTTGAATTACTGCAGTTTGTCAGAGATCAGCTGTTCTTCTGTGGCCTCAGCTCTGAAGTCCAACCCCTCCCTCCTGAAACATCTGAAACATCTGGACCTGAGTTTGAACCAGCTGCAGGATTCAGGAGTTCAGCAGCTGTGTGGTTTTCTGGAGAGTCCACTCTGTAGTCTGGAGACTCTGAGGTCAGACTC
>NC_137673.1:13514293-13549293 GCF_963422515.1 Blennius ocellaris | reverse complement strand
AACGACCAATCATGGAGCTGCGCAGCGTGACGTCATCAGAACCAATGACAGTGTCGGCTTCTTGCTCACAGGTGTGTTTAGTTACATAATCAGAGAGCAGCAGAGTCCATCAATGTCTCATTACCTCCATTACCTCCTCATTACATATTAGCATATTAAAAAATAACATGCGCGCATGTTTGCATGGATGTAATAAAGCTCAACAAAACTTAAAGGAACAGTGTGCTATGACTTTTACATGCTAGTTTTTAACAGAATGACTGTGAGGTTAGCAGAAGCAGTTCTTCCATCAGAAGTCCAGTAAATATAGTGAAACCACAGTGAGGCTCTCTCATGGTACTTCTCACGACATATGCTGGATATTTCTGACCACGAAGGGATTTGAACCCTCAATCTCCTGATCCGAAGTCAGACGCCTTGTCCATTTGGCCACGTGGTCCCATGACTCCATCATTTCAACCAAATAGCGACAAACTCAGATCCTGTGTTCCATAATATAAAAAGATTGACTGTTCTCACATAGAGTTATTTGTTAGCAGTCATTTCTATGGCCTGCCTGGGGAATTGAACCTATGACCTTGATGTTTACAGCCCCACACTCTGACCAGCTGAGCTAACTGTCCAACCACATGAGACTTTAGATTATTGAAAGTGGTTCAAGGCAGATTATTGCTTTGGTAACTTAACATGATCGGCTTTGAGACATCGTGAGTTTCCCTGAACGCTCGGATGAGTGGGTCCCTTTAAATGTTGTTGCCGCAAAGCATTGTGGGGCAGCATGATCTGGTCTCCTTTGGTAAAGGAAGCATCAGTGTGTTTTAGGCTAAAGGAGGTTCTAAAGGAAGCATCAGTGTGTTTTAGGCTAAAGGAGGTTCTAAAGGAAGCATCAGTGTGTTTTAGGCTAAAGGAGGTTCTAAAGGAAGCATCAGTGTGTTTTAGGCTAAAGGAGGTTCTAAAGGAAGCATCAGTGTGTTTTAGGTTAAAGGAGGTTCTAAAGGAAGCATCAGTGTGTTTTAGGCTAAAGGAGGTTCTAAAGGAAGCATCAGTGTGTTTTAGGCTAAAGGAGGTTCTAAAGGAAGCATCAGTGTGTTTTAGGCTAAAGGAGGTTCTAAAGGAAGCATCAGTGTGTTTTAGGCTAAAGGAGGTTCTAAAGGAAGCATCAGTGTGTTTTAGGCTAAAGGAGGTTCTAAAGGAAGCATCAGTGTGTTTTAGGCTAAAGGAGGTTCTAAAGGAAGCATCAGTGTGTTTTAGGCTAAAGGAGGTTCTAAAAGAAGCATCAGTGTGTTTTAGGCTAAAGGAGGTTCTAAAGGAAGCATCAGTGTGTTTTAGGCTAAAGGAGGTTCTAAAGGAAGCATCAATGTGTTTTAGGCTAATGGAGGTTCTAAAGGAAGCATCAATGTGTTTTAGGCTAATGGAGGTTCTAAAGGAAGCATCAGTGTGTTTTAGGCTAAAGGAGGTTCTAAAGGAAGCATCAATGTGTTTTAGGCTAATGGAGGTTCTAAAGGAAGCATCAGTGTGTTTTAGGCTAAAGGAGGTTCTAAAGGAAGCATCAGTGTGTTTTAGGCTAAAGGAGGTTCTAAAGGAAGCATCAGTGTGTTTAAGACTAAAGGAAGTTCTAAAGGAAGCATTGAACCTCCTTTCATGAGCTTAGTGAGAATTTCAACGCTCCTTATCATGGCCACTACTTAAACACTTCTGGGGTTAAGGAAAAGTGGACAGGAAAGGAGATAGAAGGGATTATTAGGATGCACCCAGAGTGTTTATGAATAGATGAGATGATGATGATTCTTGACACAATTCCAACCAGTCATCAGAGACACTGGGGCAACTTTTCATAGTTTAATACAACCAGGGCCTCATCCAGAAAAGTTATTTATGACCAAACAGGTCCTGAAAGACGCGTACGACATTTCCCACGCAAACTTTGATCTAAATAATAAACTTTGTGGGAGAATGTGTGTCCCAGTACTCCAACTCTGGACCTTGTCCACGTACATTTTGGAGATGGAGGAAGTGGTGAATTAAACCAGATGAACCAGAGAGAAGCTGCTGGTAGCTCACTCTCTATGCTCCTCTGGAGGTGAGGACTGATGTTCTCCTCCACAGAGAGAAGCTGCTGGTAGCTCACTCTCTATGCTCCTCTGGAGGTGAGGACTGATGTTCTCCTCCACAGAGAGAAGCTGCTGGTAGCTCACTCTCTATGCTCCTCTGGAGGTGAGGACTGATGTTCTCCTCCACAGAGAGAAGCTGCTGGTAGCTCACTCTCTATGCTCCTCTGGAGGTGAGGACTGATGTTCTCCTCCACAGAGAGAAGCTGCTGGTAGCTCACTCTCTATGCTCCTCTGCAGAAAGTGATGAGGACTGATGTTCTCAGAGGAGCTTTTTTATCATCAAAAACAACTTTTCCCTCACAGAGTGAGACGAGTCAAGTGAGGAAACCAAGTGGTCCAAGGTGTGTTCATGTTGCAGTATCTTCTGGAGGCGTCAGTTCAAGGTCCCCTGTTTGAAAATGGGTGGAAACATAGAAGGATTCTGGAAATTCCTCAACACAGTTTCCGACCTATTAGCTATTAACTGTGGTGTCTTGTTACTTCCTTTTCTCCAAGCTGGTCCTGACTTGAAGTGTGGAAATGATCCAGTCCTTTAGCTTTTGAACATGTTGGCTCGTTGGTCTAGGAGTATGATTCTCACCCCTCAGGACCCTGTTAGTGGTCGACCTCATCATGGAGGGTCTTCCTTCTCCCACAGTGAAGCAACATACTAGCGCTGGGATGAAGGTGATCACAACACTGTGACTCCTGTCTACAGGTGAGCTGCAGTAAAACACTGTGACTCCTGTCTACAGGTGAGCTGCAGTAAAACACTGTGACTCCTGTCTACAGGTGAGCTGCAGTAAAACACTGTGACTCCTGTCTACAGGTGAGCTGCAGTAAAACACTGTGACTCCTGTCTACAGGTGAGCTGCAGTAAAACACTGTGACTCCTGTCTACAGGTGAGCTGCAGTAAAACACTGTGACTCCTGTCTACAGGTGAGCTGCAGTAAAACACTGTGACTCCTGTCTACAGGTGAGCTGCAGTAAAACACTGTGACTCCTGTCTACAGGTGAGCTGCAGTAAAACACTGTGACTCCTGTCTACAGGTGAGCTGCAGTAAAACACTGTGACTCCTGTCTACAGGTGAGCTGCAGTAAAACACTGTGACTCCTGTCTACAGGTGAGCTGCAGTAAAACACTGTGACTCCTGTCTACAGGTGAACTGCAGTAAAACACTGTGACTCCTGTCTACAGGTGAGCTGCAGTAAAACACTGTGACTCCTGTCTACAGGTGAGCTGCAGTAAAACACTGTGACTCCTGTCTACAGGTGAGCTGCAGTAAAACACTGTGACTCCTGTCTACAGGTGAGCTGCAGTAAAACACTGTGACTCCTGTCTACAGGTGAGCTGCAGTAAAACACTGTGACTCCTGTCTACAGGTGAGCTGCAGTAAAACACTGACTCCTGTCTACAGGTGAGCTGCAGTAAAACACTGTGACTCCTGTCTACAGGTGAGCTGCAGTAAAACACTGTGACTCCTGTCTACAGGTGAGCTGCAGTAAAACACTGACTCCTGTCTACAGGTGAGCTGCAGTAAAACACTGTGACTCCTGTCTACAGGTGAGCTGCAGTAAAACACTGACTCCTGTCTACAGGTGAGCTGCAGTAAAACACTGTGACTCCTGTCTACAGGTGAGCTGCAGTACAACACTGTGACTCCTGTCTGAATTTTAATTGTTCAGTAAACATTATACAAAGCATAATTGTGTGTAAATAAAAGTGTATTATTGTACTATAGTGTGCTCTTATCTTTATGTGTGGTCTAAATTGTAATATGTTTTTATTTAATCAAAGCACTTCACTGCACATTAGTGTATACGTGTTTGTGTGTGTGTGTGAGGAAATAAATACTTGACTAAGACTTGACTCATGGTTTTATTTTGAATTGCACATTTTTGTACAGATACATTTCTCTTCATTGTAAAAACTCACCTATCAACAGTAGTGTACACCGCTGTGTGGCTATAAATAGCACCGGACGTCGTGAGGACATGAGAAGCTCACTACACGTCCTTCAACTTCTTCTGACCCGACGGTGAAGACATTTTTCAACCAAGTGTCACGGTTTTCCAACTACAAGCAGTTGTTGGGGAGCTGCGTATCAGCTTTGTAGCCCTGTTCTCATCCAGCCTGTCACAGAGTGACAGCAGAGGAGCTCCGTCTCCACGGCAACAGACTCACCTGCACTAATCAGGCTGCCAGCAGGCAAAGCCACGCCCACTTTTCAACTGTTCTTTAACTGTCAGCTTTTTAAACTGTTTGAAACTTTACATGGTTTTCAAACTTGGAACTTTTCTAAATCTCTTTCAACTGTTTCAACTGTTTAAACTGTCTTCTTT
Source organism: Blennius ocellaris (assembly GCF_963422515.1). Classification (NCBI taxonomy): domain Eukaryota; kingdom Metazoa; phylum Chordata; class Actinopteri; order Blenniiformes; family Blenniidae; genus Blennius; species Blennius ocellaris. The sequence goes on along the minus strand of NC_137673.1, from coordinate 13,544,859 downwards.
TTTTTTCAACTTTATTTCAAACCTTGACCTTTAAATGTTTTGAAAATATTTAACTTTTTGAAACTTTTTCAACTTTTTCAACTCTTTGAAATTTTTTCAACTTTTTCAGCTTTTGCAACTTTTTGAAACGTTTGCAACTTTTTGCAACTTTTTCAATTTTTTTCAATTTTTTTTCAACTTTCTGTTTTAAATTTTGTTTTAAACCTTGACCTTTAAACTGTTTTTAAAATTGTATGTTCTTTAAATCTTTTTAAACTGTTTCAACTTCATCTCTTCATGCTTCATCAGTCTTCATCTCTCCTCTTCATCCTTTTATTCATCTCTCTTCTTCACCCTTCTCTTCATCTCTACTCGTCACCCTCTTCTTCATCTCATCACCCTTTTTAAACTACCAGTCTTAAAACTCTTTCTTAAACTCTCACTCCACATTTTCCAAACTTTTAACTTTTTAACAACGTTTTAAACTGTTTCAACTGTTCAACTGTTTCAAGAACATGCTTCCCTCCTGTAAACACAAATACTGGGTATGACATCACTGGGTGTGACTTTGATCTGAGGGCTTTGGCTCAAGATGAAAGTGAGATGATCCATCTGTCTTTGACTCAAGATGAAAGTGAGACGATCCATCTGTCAACAGGATCACAGTATGGTATCATCACATGGTCTATATAAAGGAGAGGCCAGCTTGGATCTCCACATTTGACCTGTGGAGCTGCAAGGACTGGCAAGGAGCTGCGAACCTGAGCACTGCAAGGAAGCAGAACCTGAGCACTGTGTACCACGGCCAACTCAACATTGGGTACCACGGCCAGCTCAATACTGTGTCCCACTGTACTGGGTACCACAGTACTGGGTACCGCTGTACTGGGTACCGCTGTACTGGGTACCGCTGTACTGGGTGCAGCAGTCAGCTCAGTCCACCAATGCTCCACAGGTAAGTGCAGTAGAATATGAGTAAATACCTGAAAATACAACTTATGTTGAGTATGTTGGGTAGAATGTAGACCAGTAGTATGAAAGCTTAAATTAACATTTCATAACCCCTTAAATAAATTGGATCAAAATCTGAGTGACAGTATCATCAGCCAATCAGATTTTGATCCAGCTAAAGATGGTAAAAGACAGTAGGTGGTGGGGTTTGCCTTCCAAATGCCAACATTCCCAGTTTCAGGGGTTTAGGATGTTATATTTACTGAAATCAGGAAGAAGGAGTAACAAGACACCATTCAGCTCCTCATATGCTGGAAACTGTGTTGAGGAATTTCCAAAACACTTCTGTGTTTCTGCCCAGTTTCAAACAGCTGAGGTGTTTTACAAACCTAACGTGAGAACTGAGCAGTGTTGCCACAGTTAACTTGAAAAACTAATCTGATTATTAATTACTGGTTACTCCTTTAAAAGTAATTTAATTACTTTGCTAATCACTTGTTTTTAAAAGTAACTAAGTTAGATTAGAAGTTACCTTTTCAGTTACTTTCAGCAGCTGCTGACAACACCCCCCCCCCCATCGTCTGAACATAAAGGTTACAACCTGTTTTGTCCCAAACTCTGCTGATCCCTGCCTCCTGCACCATGTTAGTACATATTTGACCTTTGACCTTCATTCTTTTTTTAAATTTTTTCTGACAATTCTTTTATATTTGAAATCTTGTTAAGACCACATTCCGGTCCTTTCCTAGCCAGCCCTCTGACAGTGTCTTAGAAGAACTGCTTTCATCTGAGCCTTTGAAGAAAGGCTCCATATCAACATTTTACAACTGTAAACTGTCAGAGTGTGAAAATATCACCACTCTCGACCACACCAAGTGTTTTATGGACAAAATATCTCAACAATGTTTTTTGACTCTTTATCAAATTGCATGATAATAAACTAATTCCTATTTTATTTCCTCATGAGTGGCCCTAAAACTCTTCTGCAGTAACAAGTTGGTCTGAGTTTCTTAAAAAGGTCTATTTTAAAACCTGCTAGTGAATTTCAGTCCAACATGTCTGTGGCAGACAGAAGAACCAGACTGGAGGTAAAACTGTGCTGAGCTGAGTGAACTCATTCTATGATCAACAGTTACCATGGCAACATGGCAAGAGCTACTTTCTGACATCAGTGTGATGTCATCAGTCTCAGTATCGACTGCATGACCAGCAGAATTTCAAATGTTGAAGTCTTCAACTGAGATAAAATACTGCAGTGAGTCCTGACAGGAACCATCAGGAAAACAAAAACTCAGCTGGGAGTCGAACCCCCAACTTCCAACATCAGAGTTGAGGACACAAACCAATAATGTGTCAACGCCCTTGTAACCCACATTTCTACACATTGTTATGACGGCGCCACTCTGTTTCATCTTGTGGATAAAACTTTGGGTCTGAATTCCAGTTTTTCTCGATTGCTAAAACACAAAACCTGGTTCCTGCAGCACAAGAGCCCAAACCTTCTCGTCATTCCCAGAAGCACACACACATTTCCCAGAACCAAAAACACAATTCATCAGCTTATTGTTCAAAAGATCGACATCCAACTTGATGCAACTACCTTCTACTGTGACAGACAGGTGGTGCTGGACTACATTCATAATCAGTCCAAGAGTTTCCATGTGTACGTCCACAACAGGGTACCAAGAATCAGCCAGACCACAGAACCAAACAATGGAAGTGTGTTCCTTCAGAACAAAACCCAGCTGACCATGCTTCTAGGTTAGTCCAAGCCTCACAGCTAACCAGAATCAACTGGCTCACAGGACCAGCATTCTTGTACAAACCACAGAAAACCAGTGAGCAACATGGGACTTTTGAGCTCATCAGTCCAGATTTTGATGTAGAAATCTGATCACAAGTGACAAGTTGTGTCATGACACAAAAGGACAAGCTACTCAATCCTGAGAGGTTCACAAAATTATCTTCATCGATGTCCTTACAAAGATCATTCTTCCAGGCAATCACCATGTGTCCACATTGCTCATCAGACACTCTCCTTTGATCTCCTTTGATCTCGATGAGGAGCCTCTCTCATCTGAATTGAATCCACAGGAGGTAATGAGACATTGGTGGATTCTGCTGCTCTCTGATTATGTAACTAAACACACCTGTGAACTACAAGCTTTAAATACTGGAGTTTCAATCACAGCAGGAGGTCATAACTCAAGGGTTTTGGTCCAGAAGTGTCTGCAGATGAACTTGGTCAGGGTTCAGGCCTGAGGGTTATAAGGAACAACACACAGAAAACCTTACCCTCCCCTTTGAGGAATTGAACCCTGGTCTCCTCAAAAGGCAATAAAGTAGGTTTAACCTGATGTAAAACCTTCCTGGAGCATGTTGTTGTGGCCGAGAGGTTAAGGCGATGGACTAGAAATCCATTGGGGTCTCCCTGCGTAGGTTCGAATCCTGCCAACAACGCTGCTCAATGCTTTCTCAAGGGTACTGAAAGATTATCCTTGTAGATTGTCTTATAAAGTTAAACCTCTGATTTGGAGACAACCTGGAATCCAAGGACAAGAGTCCCCTGAATACAGGTTCTCCTCAGAGAAAAATCAAGTTATGGTACGCAGACCTACTCGACTTGTCACAGTAATGAATTCATAGTCCAAGACAAAACACACACAAGAGAAACTCAGCAGTAAACACATGGTTCCTCATGACAGAACTTTAATCAGTCTTTCATTCCAGAGCTGAGACAACTGAACTCCACACATTTACTGCTGAGCAGTCACTTCTATGTTCAGTTTGGGTATTGAACCCAAGACCTCAGTGTTCTGAGATGAGAATTCCATGAATAGGTCAGACATATGCATGAGGAGAATGAAGCTCATATAAATGAATCATGACACTCAAGAAGAGTCTTTGTGTAACAAAGTATTGAGCAGCGTTATTGTCAGGATTCAGACGCTGCATTGTAGCTCCTCCTTATGGAACCGTACCGATGTGCTAGCTACCACTACAGAGGGTGACGGTTGGTACGGTACTTTTGGTACACTGCACAACTTTAATGAGTGAAAACACATGAAAACCTGGACTGGATCATAACGTAGCAGCACATAGTGCAGGGTAGAAATGAGACACTGAGTATGAAGGAGTTGGTGACACAGTGAAGCTCCCAGGGAGCTGATGGGGTCAAAGGTCATGCTCTAGATCAGGGGTGTCAAACTCAGATCCTGGAGGGCCGAAGCTCTGCATGTTTTCCACGTCTCCCTCCCCTGAATGTCCTGATGGTTCATCACCACATTCAGCACAAAGCCAGATAACGAGCTGCTCATTGCAATCAGCTGTGTGGAAGCAGGGAGACATGCAAATCATGTAGGGCTGCAGCCCTCGAGGACCGGAGTTTGACACGTGCTCTAGATCCACAGTGGGGGCCACTCCACTGGAAGACTCATAAGAGAGAGGTTCAAATGTCAATTCTACCATTTTGTCCTTGAGGACACCACTGTCTGAAAGTAAAGCCCAACGTGGGGCTCGAACCCACAACCCTGAGATTAAGAGTCTCATGCTCTACTGACTGAGAAGGTTCACTGTAATTGTGGAGAACGTTCTGCTGCAGGAACATCCTCAATCATGAGTCGTGGAGAACGTTCTGCTGCAGCAACGTCCTAAGTAAGAAAGTAAGATGATGAAGTTGATAGTGATGTTTTGTTTACAGGTTTGCTGGATGTTTGTCTGGAGAAATGTTTCATATCACAACAATCAAGAGACACTAAATCACTATTAATCTACTTTCTGCTAGAGACATAAAGTTTAGAGATGCTGGGGATTGATCCCTGGATCTCATACATGCTAAGCATGACTCTACCACTGAGCTGCATCTGTTGACTTCTCAATTTCTGTTCTCGTTGTGAGTTCAAGTACCACATTGGGCAGAGCTCTCTATTGAGACAGTGGTGTCCTTGAGGACAGAATGGTGGACTTGAGATGTGAACCTCACAGTTGAGAAGTCACCAGTGTGGATCTAGAGTAGCCATCATATCGACCCTCATGGACCCTGAGGTCCTCGGCAGTAGCGACTCCAGGTCACATGTAGGCGAGGACGTTCTGGGTTCTCTAGTTCCTCTCATCTCACACCTTCACCCTGATGTTGTTGTTTGGTCGTCCAAGAATTTTCTCTCCAAGCCAACACTGTCAACAAGTCCAAAACCACACTGGAAACAAATGGTGCTCCAGTAAATGGTTGGGGGATCAATTCAAGTAGACTTTCATGTCCCTCATACACCTAAACCAGGACCTCAGTGGGAAACAAGATCCTACAAGGAAAGTTGATTTGGGAAGAAGCAGTCATGCACTAAGCAGAGTGGCGCAGTGGAAGCGTGCTGGGCCCAGAACCCAGAAGTCGATGGATCGAAACCATCCTCTGCTAGTGACAGTTCAGGTTTTCAGGCTCTGACTTCAGATCACAAGTGTGTGAAGTCAGCAGGGATTTTCTCTTCCCAGTAAGAAAACAAGGCCTGTAAGAAAGTGTAAGTCCAGTGAAATAGAAAGTATAGAGCCTTACCTTACTGTCAGCCTCGTTGACTTGTTGTCTCCTCTGGCCTCAGCTGCACCTCGACACCCTGTCCATGAAAATCACCAACAGAAGGCTGACAAGTTGAAGCTCACATTGTGTTGAACTTGTGTCTATTTTTCAGCAGCTGTTGCTTGATTGTCCTTCTCTCCTCCGAACAATGAATCCAAGTGCTATTGTTTCTTTTAAAATGAGGCTTTCTGCAATATCAGCTGTTCTTGTGATGATGTCATGGTTCTGAAAGAGTTCTGGTTCTGCTCCTGTTTCCATAGCAACTGTGGATGTAGCTTCAAATAGTTTCCACAATGTGAGCAAGTCACAGTCAACCGTGGTCCTGAAGGTCTTCAGTGGAGGATTTTACACTCGTCCTTCATCACTACAGAACAAGTAGCCTGACCAGCTCAGTCACTAGAGCATGAGACTCTAATACTTTCACACAACTTTCACACTTTGAAGCATCAGAATATGAAATATGATCATAGATCAAGAAACAGACTCTCAATGTTGTTTGTAATCTGACAGTTATTATGTAAAACAAAGTAAATCTAACTTTAGACCCTGTGACAGTGACAGCCTGTAATGAAAATTGTAATGTGTTTTTTTCTACATCTTTTTCAGACTGTGATCAAATGTAAAGATGTGTTTGCAGTACATCTGACACCAGGTAAAGCAGCACTAAAAATGCCCTGCAGGAGGCGCTGTGGCTTAGCTGGTCAAAGTGCCTGTCTTGTAAACAGGAGGTCCTGGGTTCAAATCCCAGCAGTGCCTCACAACATTAATTCAACTAACCTTTAATTATATAACAATGTGCTCTCTAGCGCCACCTCCAGTCACTAAAATGACCAATGTCCTCCACAGCCATGGTGTGATCTCTCTAGGAATGTCGTAGAGATCAAACCAAAACTCCCATTGGAAACCCTGAGAAAAAAACTGCTCCATTTATTGTAGCAATGAATGATTGTAGAAAAAGCTCTTTATGTATTTATTTCTAAATGTGGCCTTAGTAACTGATGAAGGGTCAAATCAGGGTTTCATGATGAACTCATAAACACTGGTGCTAAAAGGGGGTTAGCACTATACGTGGCTCTTTAGCACCATTTCCACCACACAAAAGTGTGGGGACAGAGCGGAGAGGTACGGAGCGGTACGGCAAAGCGAAGCTAGAGCTCTGGTCCGGTACCCGTTTCCACTGCAGAGAGGAGCTTACAAAGTGGGCGGGGCTTAAGTGCTCTGCAGATATGTGCCGTTACAACAGAAAAGAAAGTCGTCAGTTCTAGATCTTATGAATCCTCTGTTGTTGTTTACATCCTCCACTTTGCACTTGTTGTTTAGTTAACTGTTATCTTTTGCAGCGGCAGCGCTGCAGCCTCAACTTCCGTGTTTGTTCTGAGAGAGCGAACGCTCCGGCGACTTGCCCAGCACTTGAGCTCTTGGGTGCAGGGCAAGTCACCGGAGCGTTCGCCCTGGTTGGCGGAGGCACAGACACGGGAGTCTTGAGCTTTCTGCTAAAACGCAGGAGCTCCACTCCACTGAGGCTCCGAGCTCCGAGTTTCTCTTCATTGCTTCCGTGGTCCGTCCCCGCGATATAGCGACACTGACCGTGGTTGAACAGAACGCTGACCGCCTCTGGGAATTATACAAAGTTACTTTGAGTAACTTTGTATAAGAAAGTCACTCAGTTCCAGTGATAATAAGCTGGAGCTGCTGGAGGAGGGCAGAGCTCCGGGGGTGAGGCTCCACACGCCCAGGTTGTGTGGCCGTTCGCCCAGGTTGTGTGGCCGAGATGATGAGCCTTCCATGGGCTCAGGAGAAGCATGTGGGGGGGTCAGGTGGGGGGTCAGGTGGAGCTCTGTGAAAAGTGAATAAAGCCCCGGAGATGTATCCACGGCATGAAGACAGTTAATCCTTAAAACTCCATATAATAACCACGTCATCATAAAAGTCATCATATAAGCTGAAGGGATCAAAGCACGTGGAAAAAGTAAGGGCTTATAGTCCAGAAAGTAGTGTAGTTAATGTGTGACATTGTGGTTAAACTATTTACGGATCTGTCAGTTTTCCAATGTGTGTCCACATTCTCACTCCTATACACTTGATTCCTTGGGTTTTCAGTTAGCATCTCCTTGCTAACTCCGGTTGTGCTGCATTGAGCAGAAGAAGAAGAAGCTGGAGGACTTGTGGTTCAGGAACAGTTCTGGCAGTGTCCTGGTTCTCCCATGCAGGTCCAAGGAGCTGGTCTCTTGAGATCTGTGATGAAACTTTGTCCTGTGTGATCCAGGAGGAGCTGGCCGCTGTTTTCTGTCGTTTGTTGGTGGAGTTTGTTATGAGTTCTGGAGGAATGATTCAGTCATGTGATATAATAACAGGAATCGACGAGGATGGGATTTGAACCCACGCGTGCAGAGCACAATGGATTAGCAGTCCATCACCTTAACCACTCGGTCACCTCGTCCTGCTGCACTGCTTGAAACAGCGCCTCCATGTGGTGATATCAGAATAGATATACTCTATATATAATCTCTGTAATCTATTCAAATGTAAGTGATTGGTGTTTGAATTGTTGGTTGTCTGTGTCTCTCTTGAAGTGTCTCTCTGAGCTCTGGTGAAGTTTAGATGAGAAAGAATTTTCTGTACACCCAAACCTCAAACCCTTCACTCTAGTGATGTTTTGTGGTTGTTGAAAGCTTTTCTATCCAAACCAACACCGTCAAAAAGTACAACAACACACTGGACAATTAGACATAGTACAACTATTATTGACAGGTTGACTCAACTTTTTAAAATGGTGGATTAGATAATTTATGACCTCATTAGAGGCTTGGTTGAAGTAGGGTATTTTGGCACAGCCAAGGCTCTCGCCCCTGGATGGATTCCAACTACCATCCTTTCAGTTAACAGCCGAACGCTCTTAACTGAAAGGATGGATCACTCTCTATGCTCCTCTGGAGGTGAGGACTGATGTTCTCCTCCACAGAGAGAAGCTGCTGGTAGCTCACTCTCTATGCTCCTCTGGAGGTGAGGACTGATGTTCTCCTCCACAGAGAGAAGCTGCTGGTAGCTCACTCTCTATGTTCCTCTGGAGGTGAGGACTGATGTTCTCCTCCACAGAGAGAAGCTGCTGGTAGCTCACTCTCTATGCTCCTCTGGAGGTGAGGACTGATGTTCTCCTCCACAGAGAGAAGCTGCTGGTAGCTCACTCTCTATGCTCCTCTGGAGGTGAGGACTGATGTTCTCCTCCACAGAGAGAAGCTGCTGGTAGCTCACTCTCTATGCTCCTCTGGAGGTGAGGACTGATGTTCTCCTCCACAGAGAGAAGCTGCTGGTAGCTCACTCTCTATGCTCCTCTGGAGGTGAGGACTGATGTTCTCCTCCACAGAGAGAAGCTGCTGGTAGCTCACTCTCTATGCTCCTCTGGAGGTGAGGACTCATGTTCTCCAAAAACAAGTTTTCCCTCACAGAGTGAGACGAGTCAAGTGAGGAAACCAAGTGGTCCAAGGAGCTGTGTTCATGTTCCAGTATCTTCTGGAGGTGTCGGTTCAAATCCCACTTCTACCAGCAGAGTCTGGTTCAGGATGTTTTTCGTTCCCCTAAAACCTTCAATCTCTGGATTGAGTTGCTGGTTGTAGTCAAATGTGTTCACATGACTCTGCTAAACTCTACCAGAGTTTCTGTAGTGTAGTGTTTATCACGTTTGCTTTACATGCAAAAGCTCCCTGTTCAAAACTGGCCGGAAACACAGGAGTTTTTTGAAATTCCTCAACTCCTCTAGCACATAAGGAGCTTAATGGACTGTGTCTTGGGTCTTGTTGCTTCCTGATTTCAGTACATATAACAACTTAAACCCCTGAAACTGGTAGGCTTTGCCTTCCAAACTCCACCAGCTACATGTGCTTTTTACATCTCTGCGCCATCTTTTCTACATCTACATCTACATCTATATCTTTTACCACATCTTTCCAGTGTGGTTTTGGACTTGTTGACAGTGTTGGCTTGGAGAGAAAATTCTTGGACGACCAAACAACATCATCAGGGTGAAGGTGTGAGATGAGAGGAACTAGAGAACCCAGAACGTCCTCGGCTCCACGAGACCTGGAGTCTCTACTGCCGAGGACCTCAGGGTCCATGAGGGTCGATATGATAAAAGCAGTTCAGATAAATAAGAGGGTGCAAAACCATGAAGACACTTGAAGAGTTATGAAGAGTTTATCTCTTGCTGTACTCTTTACAAACTGTTTCACCCATCAGATATATGAACAGTTACTTTACGTTATGTACTGAAGAAAGGTAAACCTCGGGTTCTTTATTGATAGCCACCGTTAGCATTACTTAGCTTTAAAATGACTCGTAAACTAAACCACTGGTGTAACATTATGGCAGGTATACAGTGTGAATTGAAATCAAAGGAAAAGAGGCTGAATTAATAATCATTCAAACTGACAACAGGCTGAACAAAAACCTGTTTTTCAAGTTAAAACTCTCAATTCCATCTTTTCTCTCCAGACCCAGGCCTCGTTGATTTGTGGTACCAGTTCAGATAGTTTTCTAAATGAACCTACTTGTTATTGACGTGTGAGTGATGTCATAGATAAGCACCAGAGGAAGCAGCTCCTTCAAAATAAAAGCTGTTAAAAGCTCTGCTCTTTTCTCCTCATTCTCCTTCTTTCAATCGTGCATAGATGAAGAAAGAGACTCAATGTCATTTGTAAATGATGAGATATGACTTCAACATGAGACACAGTGACAGCCTGTAATGACACAGCTGATCAATTAGTAGGATTAATAATGGAAACAGAGACAGAAGGCAGAACAGAGAGAGTGTGGATTACACTGAGCTGTGCAACACAATTTGAACTAGTTCAGCATCAGATATTCAAATTTGGGTATCGGGATCAGATGGGAAGTGAAAAAACCTGGATCGGTGCCTCCCCAACACCAGTAAAACCAAACTGATCAAACCAAAGGTCAAAATGTCTTCCTGTAGAAGAGAATGACTAACAGTTCCTGTTCCACAGTGCAGAGCAGCTCTTTAACCCCCAAAGTGAAACTACTTCCTGGAGGTATGACACCATCTTGTAACAGGTGAACTCTACCTGAGACCAGCTGCCACCACACCTCTGAACATCAGCTCTACGTTGTCTGACCCTGAAGCTTCTCTTCTGTTTCTCCTTGTTAGCCACATACTCAGGTTGGCTTGTCCTAACAGGAAGTTGGCCAAACAGATGTTTGTGTGCTGTGCTGGTGTGAACCTGGGACCAAAGAGGAAGAAGCTGTGCTCCTATATGAACCCTCGACCAGCCAGCCACTGCTGCAGTAAAGAGGGAGTCAGTCTGGGACAGTGGAGCCAAAGGTGCTGGAGAGTTTCCTCAGCTTGGCAGAAGAGGTACTGACTTCCTGTTTGGGGGTCAAGCTGCACCACATGTCTGTTGGTAGCCAAGGCCCCATGCACTGTCCTCCACTGGAGATCCACAGAAGACCTGTGACATGAGAGCCAATTGAAACTGATCAGGAAAAATGATCTCCTTTCAGAAGTCTGATATGAATGATGGCATTCAAATCTGATTTTCAGACTGCAGTCAGTGTTTGTAAAGGATGACGATTAGGAAGGAGCAATTAATGTGCTGAATGTCTCCTTGAAAGTTGTGCAAATGGGACTAAACCCATATTTTTCTGAGTTGAACTGTGTTTTGGAGTTTAAATAAGCTTCCTTGGTTTTTCTCCTCTGTTTTGATCAGGGGATCTTTTGCTTGTCAAGAAAATATGATAATGTGATAACCAGTACACTACAGAAACTATGCATGAAATAAGCAGGGTGGTGTGGATGACAGGGGTCATATTCCACCAAATTTGCTTTCTCACTTGAATTTATTTTTTCATTCGTTTTGCAACACTAATATGTATCCCTAAACCTTGGAAGAAAACATGTTCAGAAATAAGTCACAGAGTGCCTCTTGGTGATGGAACAATGAGTGCTCATGTTCTGTGCTGCTGCTGTTGGCAGTTGGTGGTGTTTTTGATTGTAAAGTGGTGTTTCCCATACAATGGTGACACAGACAAAGTGTGCATGACAGTCGTGTGTCAACCTGTTGGAAACACTGGAGAATGATGTGATGGTGAAGCTGCTCAGTGGAGTCTTGATGTGTTGTGCTTGTTGATCAGCTGTCATGTTGGTGTGGATTAAGTCCTGATGCATAGTAGTGGCCTTACATTGTGTTTTTACTGTAGGACATAATGTGTGTGGGGGAGGGGGGTATTTTGTTACTGCTGGCCCTGACTGAAACTACTGGTTTTAAATGTTTGTTAAAGAGACAGCGCCATCAGAAAGTAAAGACAGTGTCTCATGAAGCTTCATGTGGCCAGTATGGGGGTTGAACCCATGACCTTGGTGTTATTAGCACCACACTCTGACCAACTGAGCTAACCGGCCCACCTGGGGGGAAACAATTTGTATGTGAATTTAAATGTTTTCTCTACAAGAGTTTCTGTAGTGTAGTGGTTATCACGTTTGCTTCACACACAAAAGGTCCACTGTTTGAAACCGGACGAAAACACAGGATGGTTTTGGAAATTCCTCAACTCAGTTTCCAACATATTAGGAGCTTCATGGACTGTGGCATCTTGTTACTTCCTGATTTCAGTAAATATAACAACGTAAACTTCTGAAACTGGGAGTGGTGGGATTTGAAAGCCGCATTGCGTTGGAGCTTTCAATTTGCAGAATAGCGTCAACCGTGGGTGCGGCTCGCGCCATGGTGTGGGTGCGCTGTGCGCCATCAGGCGGTCAGCGCTCTGTTCAACCGCGGTCAGTGCCTTTATGTTAAATTTCAAACAAGACTTTGGGTACATCTGAAATGTCCTCCTCACTCCTCATCTATCAACTTTCACTGAACCCTGGAAGTGTTTTGTGTCGCGGCCATGATAAGGACTTACTGAATTCTCAATAAGCAAAGGAAAGGAGACTCGTTGGTTCCTTTAGAACCTCCTTTAGCATAGGATAGCACTGATGCTTCCTTTAGAACCTCCTTTAGCATAGGATAGCACTGATGCTTCCTTTAGAACCTCCTTTAGCATAGGATAGCACTGATGCTTCCTTTAGAACCTCCTTTAGCATAGCATAGTACTGATGCTCCCTTTAGAACCTCCTTTAGCATAGGATAGCACTGATGCTTCCTTTAGAACCTCCTTTAGCATAGGATAGCACTGATGCTTCCTTTAGAACCTCCTTTAGCATAGGATAGCACTGATGCTTCCTTTAGAACCTCCTTTAGCATAGGATAGCACTGATGCTTCCTTTAGCACCTCCTTTAGTATAGGATAGTACTGATGCTTCCTTTAGAACCTCCTTTAGCCTAGGATAGCACTGATGCTTCCTTTAGAACCTCCTTTAGCATAGGATAGCACTGATGCTTCCTATAGAACCTCCTTTAGCCTAGGATAGTACTGATGCTTCCTTTAGAACCTCCTTTAGCATAGGATAGCACTGATGCTTCCTTTAGAACCTCCTTTAGCATATGATAGCACTGATGCTTCCCATAGAACCTCCTTTAGCCTAGGATAGTACTGATGCTTCCTTTAGAACCTCCTTTAGCATAGGATAGCACTGATGCTTCCTTTAGAACCTCCTTTAGCATAGGATAGCACTGATGCTTCCTTTAGAACCTCCTTTAGCATAGGATAGCACTGATGCTTCCTTTAGAACCTCCTTTAGCATAGGATAGCACTGATGCTTCCTTTAGAACCTCCTTTAGCATAGGATAGCACTGATGCTTCCTTTAGAACCTCCTTTAGCATAGGATAGTACTGATGCTTCCTTTAGAACCTCCTTTAGCATAGGATAGCACTGATGCTTCCTTTAGAACCTCCTTTAGCATAGGATAGCACTGATGCTTCCTTTAGAACCTCCTTTAGCATAGGATAGCACTGATGCTTCCTTTAGCACCTCCTTTAGTATAGGATAGTACTGATGCTTCCTTTAGAACCTCCTTTAGCCTAGGATAGCACTGATGCTTCCTTTAGAACCTCCTTTAGCATAGGATAGCACTGATGCTTCCTTTAGAACCTCCTTTAGCATAGGATAGTACTGATGCTTCCTTTAGAACCTCCTTTAGCATAGGATAGCACTGATGCTTCCTTTAGAACCTCCTTTAGCATAGGATAGTACTGATGCTTCCTTTAGAACCTCCTTTAGCATATGATAGCACTGATGCTTCCCATAGAACCTCCTTTAGCCTAGGATAGTACTGATGCTTCCTTTAGACCCTCCTTTAGCATAGGATAGCACTGATGCTTCCTTTAGAACCTCCTTTAGCATAGGATAGTACTGATGCTTCCTTTAGAACCTCCTTTAGTATAGGATAGCACTGATGCTTCCTTTAGAACCTCCTTTAGCATAGGATAGCACTGATGCTTCCTTTAGAACCTCCTTTAGCATAGGATAGCACTGATGCTTCCTATAGAACCTCCTTTAGCATAGGATAGCACTGATGCTTCCTTTAGAACCTCCTTTAGCATAGCATAGTACTGATGCTTCCTTTAGAACCTCCTTTAGCATAGGATAGCACTGATGCTTCCTTTAGAACCTCCTTTAGCATAGGATAGCACTGATGCTTCCTTTAGAACCTCCTTTAGCATAGGATAGCACTGATGCTTCCTTTAGAACCTCCTTTAGCATAGGATAGCACTGATGCTTCCTTTAGCACCTCCTTTAGTATAGGATAGTACTGATGCTTCCTTTAGAACCTCCTTTAGCCTAGGATAGCACTGATGCTTCCTTTAGAACCTCCTTTAGCATAGGATAGCACTGATGCTTCCTATAGAACCTCCTTTAGCCTAGGATAGTACTGATGCTTCCTTTAGAACCTCCTTTAGCATAGGATAGCACTGATGCTTCCTTTAGAACCTCCTTTAGCATATGATAGCACTGATGCTTCCCATAGAACCTCCTTTAGCCTAGGATAGTACTGATGCTTCCTTTAGACCCTCCTTTAGCATAGGATAGCACTTATGCTTCCTTTAGAACCTCCTTTAGCATAGGATAGTACTGATGCTTCCTTTAGAACCTCCTTTAGCATAGGATAGCACTGATGCTTCCTTTAGAACCTCCTTTAGCATAGGATAGCACTGATGCTTCCTTTAGAACCTCCTTTAGCATAGGATAGCACTGATGCTTCCTTTAGAACCTCCTTTAGCATAGGATAGCACTGATGCTTCCTTTAGAACCTCCTTTAGCATAGGATAGCACTGATGCTTCCTTTAGAACCTCCTTTAGCATAGGATAGTACTGATGCTTCCTTTAGAACCTCCTTTAGCATAGGATAGCACTGATGCTTCCTTTAGAACCTCCTTTAGCATAGGATAGCACTGATGCTTCCTTTAGAACCTCCTTTAGCATAGGATAGCACTGATGCTTCCTTTAGCACCTCCTTTAGTATAGGATAGTACTATACTATACTAGTACTATAGCATCACGCAAGAGGAGCAAGGTGATGTCGCCCGGTTTGGCGCAGCCGGGGCCACACCCTGGAGCCAGGCCCGGGGTGGAGGCTCGCACGCGAGCGCCTGGTGGCCGCGTTCTTGCCCGCGGGACTCGGCCGGGCTCAGCCCGAAGGGACGACGCGGGCCCCTCTTCCTCATCCTCCTGTGGACCCACCACCCACAGAGGCTGCCGTAGGGGTCGGGTGCAGTGTGGATTGGGTGGCAGTCGACGGCAGGTGCCTCGACGACCCGATCCCCGGACACGGACTCTGGCTTTTGGGACATGGAATGTGACCTCGCTGGGGGGGAAAGAGCCCGAGCTTGTGAGGGAGGTTGAGAGATACCGGCTAGATATAGTCGGGCTCGCCTCCACTCACAGCTTGGACTCTGGAACCCAGCTCCTCGACAGGGGCTGGATACTCCACTTCTCTGGAGTTGCCCGCGGTGTAAGGCGGCGGGCTGGAGTGGGCTTGCTTATTGCCCCACAGCTCAGCCGCCACGTGTTGGAGTTCACCCCGGTGAACGAGAGGGTTGCGTCCCTACGCCTACAAGTAGGGGACAGGTCTCTGACTGTTGTCTCGGCCTATGCACCGAACAGCAGCTCAGAGTACCCAACCTTCTTGGAGTCCCTGGGAGGGGTGCTGGATAGTGCCCCAACTGGGGACTCCATTGTTCTCCTGGGGGACTTCAACGCCCACGTGGGTAATGACAGCGAGACTTGGAAGGGGGTGATTGGGAGGAACGGCCTCCCCGATCTGAACCCGAGCGGTGTTCTGTTATTGGACTTCTGTGCCAGTCACAGCTTGTCCATAACGAACACCATGTTCGAGCACAGGGGTGTCCATAAGTGCACATGGCACCAGGACACCCTAGGCCGGAGGTCAATGATAGACTTTGTGGTCGTGTCATCTGATCTCTGGCCGCGTGTCTTGGACACTCGGGTAAAGAGAGGGGCAGAGCTGTCAACTGATCACCACCTGGTGGTGAGTTGGATGCGCTGGACTGGGAGGAGGCCGGATAGACTCGGCAGGCCCAAACGTGTTGTGAGGGTCTGCTGGGAACATCTGGCCGAGCCCTCCGTCCGCGCAGCCTTCAACTCCCACCTCCGGGAGAGCTTCTCACAGATTCCGAGGGAGGTTGGAGACATTGAGTCCGAGTGGACCATGTTCTCCACTTCCATTGTCGAAGCTGCTGCTCGGAGCTGTGGCCGCAGGGTCTCTGGCGCCTGTCGTGGCGGCAATCCCCGAACCCGGTGGTGGACACCGGAAGTAAGGGATGCCGTCAAGCTGAAGAAGGAGTCCTACCGGGCACTGTTAGCTCATAGGACTCCCGAGGCAATCGACAGGTACCGGCAGGCCAAGCGAGCCGCAGCCCGGGCTGTGGTGGAGGCAAAAACTCGGGTCTGGGAGGAGTTCGGAGAGGCCATGGAGGAGGACTTTCGGTCGGCCTCGAGGAAATTCTGGCAAACCGTCCGGCGCCTCAGGCGGGGGAAGCAGTTCTCCACCAACACTGTTTACAGTGGAAGTGGGGAGCTGTTGACCTCAACTGGGGACATTGTTGGGCGGTGGAAGGAATACTTCGAGGACCTCCTCAATCCCACCACCACGTCTTCCATTGAGGAAGCAGAGACTGGGTTCTCAGAGGTGGACTCGTCCATCTCCCAAGCTGAAGTCACCGAGGTTGTTGTGAAGCTCCTCGGTGGCAAGGCACCGGGAGTGGATGAGATTCGCCCAGAGTTCCTTAAATCTCTGGATGTGCAGGGACTGTCGTGGCTGACTCGTCTCTGCAACATCGCGTGGCGAGCGGGGACAGTACCTCTGGACTGGCAGACCGGGGTGGTGGTCCCTCTCTTTAAGAAGGGGGATCGGAGGGTGTGTTCCAACTACAGAGGGATCACACTCCTCAGCCTCCCCGGGAAAGTCTATTCCAGGGTACTGGAGAGGAGGGTCCGGCCGTTAGTCGAACCTCGGATCCAAGAGGAACAATGCGGTTTTCGTCCTGGTCGTGGAACACTGGACCAGCTCTATACCCTCCGCCAGGTGCTTGAGGGTTCGTGGGAGTTCGCCCAACCAGTCCACATGTGTTTTGTGGATCTGGAGAAGGCGTTCGACCGCGTCCCCCGAGATGTCCTGTGGGGGGTGCTCCGGGAGTACGGAGTCCGGGGTCCCTTGTTGAGGGCTGTTCGGTCCTTGTATTCCCGGAGCAGGAGTCTGGTTCGCATTGCCGGCAGTAAGTCGGACCTGTTCCCTGTGCACGTTGGCCTCCGGCAGGGGTGTCCTTTGTCACCGGTTCTGTTCATCATATATATGGACAGAATTTCTAGGCACAGCCGGGGGCCGGAGGGGGTCCGGCTTGGGGACCACAGAATCTCATCTCTGCTATTTGCGGATGATGTGGTTCTGTTGGCCCCATCAAGCCTGGATCTCCAGCGTGCACTGACACGGTTCGCAGCCGAGTGTGAAGCAGCTGGGATGAGGATCAGCACCTCTAAATCCGAGGCCATGGTTCTCGACCGGAAAAAGGTGGCTTGCCCCCTCCAGGTCGGTGGAGTGCCCTTGTCCCAAGTGGAGGAGTTTAAGTATCTTGGGGTCTTGTTCACGAGTGGGGGAAAGATGGAGCGTGAGATCGACAGGCGGATCGGTGCAGCGTCTGCAGTTATGCGGACGTTGTATCGGTCCGTCGTGGTGAAGAAGGAGCTGAGCCAAAAAGCGAAGCTCTCGATTTACCGGTCGATCTTCGTTCCTACCCTCACCTATGGTCATGAACTATGGGTCATGGCCGAAAGAACGAGATCCCGGATACAAGCGGCTGAAATGAGCTTCCTCCGTAGGGTGGCTGGGCGTACCCTTAGAGATAGGGTGAGGAGCTCAGTCACCAGGGAGGAGCTCGGAGTAGAGCCGCTGCTCCTCCACATCGAGAGGAGCCAGCTGAGGTGGCTCGGGCATCTATTTCGGATGCCCCCCGGACGCCTCCCGAGGGAGGTGTTCCGGGCATGTCCCTCCGGTAGGAGGCCTCGGGGCAGACCCAGGACACGCTGGAGGGACTATGTCTCTCGGCTGGCCTGGGAACGCCTTGGGGTGCCACCGGAGGAGCTGGAGGAAGTGTCTGGGGCGAGGGAAGTCTGGGCTACTCTGCTCAGACTGCTGCCTCCGCGACCCGGCCCCGGATAAAGCGGTAGCCAATGGATGGATGGATGGATGGATGGATAGTACTGATGCTTCCTTTAGAACCTCCTTTAGCATAGGATAGCACTGATGCTTCCTTTAGAACCTCCTTTAGCATAGGATAGCACTGATGCTTCCTTTAGAACCTCCTTTAGCATAGGATAGTACTGATGCTTCCTTTAGAACCTCCTTTAGCATAGGATAGCACTGATGCTTCCTTTAGAACCTCCTTTAGCATAGGATAGTACTGATGCTTCCTTTAGAACCTCCTTTAGCATATGATAGCACTGATGCTTCCCATAGAACCTCCTTTAGCCTAGGATAGTACTGATGCTTCCTTTAGACCCTCCTTTAGCATAGGATAGCACTTATGCTTCCTTTAGAACCTCCTTTAGCATAGGATAGTACTGATGCTTCCTTTAGAACCTCCTTTAGCATAGGATAGCACTGATGCTTCCTTTAGAACCTCCTTTAGCATAGGATAGTACTGATGCTTCCTTTAGAACCTCCTTTAGTATAGGATAGCACTGATGCTTCCTTTAGAACCTCCTTTAGCATAGGATAGCACTGATGCTTCCTTTAGAACCTCCTTTAGCATAGGATAGCACTGATGCTTCCTTTAGAACCTCCTTTAGCATAGGATAGTACTGATGCTTCCTTTAGAACCTCCTTTAGCATAGAATAGCACTGATGCTTCCTTTAGAACCTCCTTTAGCATAGGATAGCACTGATGCTTCCTTTAGAACCTCCTTTAGCATAGGATAGCACTGATGCTTCCTTTAGAACCTCCTTTAGCATAGGATAGCACTGATGCTTCCTTTAGAACCTCCTTTAGCATAGGATAGCACTGATGCTTCCTTTAGAACCTCCTTTAGCATAGGATAGTACTGATGCTTCCTTTAGAACCTCCTTTAGCATAGGATAGCACTGATGCTTCCTTTAGAACCTCCTTTAGCATAGGATAGCACTGATGCTTCCTGTTGCAAAGGAGGTGAGGTCATGCTGCCCCACAATTCCTTGCAGCGACAACATTTAAAGGGACCCACTCATCTGAGCGTTCAGGGAAAATCATGATGTTGGAAAAAGGAAGCAGTTAGTAAGTTACCAAAGTAATAATCTGTGTTTAACAACTTTAAATCTTTTAAAACCCAAAGTGCTTTTTATCGCCCATTTTCAGAAACTTGTAGTTCTTCCCCACCACGGCAGACGTCACTGACTTGCACCGCCGTCGTTTCTGTATTTAACAGTTTTGCGTGCAGGTGTCTAGATGAAACAGGAAATGGTGTGTAAGGTGCAGTACGGCGTGGCTCCGCCCCTCCACCATGTGACAGCGTCTCAGTTTTTTACTGAATAACTCGTCCTGCACTGCTGGAGCACAGACACAAAAAGAACATCAGGAAGACGTTGTTATGACTTTTGTTAATGATTCACATAACTGCTTCCAAACACAATTGAAAAAACCAGCAAAACAATGTCCCATACAAAGTGATGGGAGAGGCTCCTCATGGAAGAGATGAAAGGAGATTAAAGGAGATTAGCTCCTGTTGCCATGGAGACACTAAGAATCAAGGAGAGGCAGACACACTATTTCACCTGGAATTTTCACCGGCCAGCTCCTCCTGGATCCCACAGGACAAAGTTTCATCACAGATCTCAAGAGACCAGCTCCTTGGACCTGCATGGGAGAACCAGGACACTGCCAGGACTGTTCCAGAACCACAACTCCTCCAGCTTCTTCTTCTTCTGCACAATGCAGCACAACCAGAGTTAGCAAGGAGATGCTAACTGAAAACCCAAGGAATCAAGCGTGTAGTAATGAGTTGGGGTGGTACAATTATCTACCGTACTTTCTGGACTATAAGCTGTTACTTTTTTCACGGGCTATGATCCCTGCAGCTTATACAATGAACAGACTTCATGCCGTGGATACATCTCAATTTTAATTACAATTTCAAAACAAATTGTCCTGGACATGCAGCCCTACGCCCCCCCCCCCCCCCCCTCTCTCTCTCTCTCTGTCTCTCTATCTCTCTCTATCTCTCTCTCTCTGCATGCTAGGAGTGTGTAGGTGTGAGTGTGTGAGCAGGTGTGTAGCGTTGGGAGAAGTTTGACTGTGTAAACTGTGTTTCTGCACTTTAATCTTCGGTGTTCCTCCTCCCCTGGTTCCTCCTCCCCTGGTTCCTCCCCCCCTGGCTCCTCCTCCCCTGGTTCCTCCTCCCCTGGTTCCTCCTCCCCTGGTTCCTCCTCCCCTGGTTCCTCCTCCCCTGGTTCCTCCCCCCCTGGCTCCTCCTCCCCTGGTTCCTCCTCCCCTGGTTCCTCCATGTGAAGGTAAGAGGAGGTTCATTCATCACTTTGAAGGAAAGGAAACTGGAACATCCAGTTAGAACTCTGGTGGTCATGAGGAGGTGGTTTAGTGACACAACTTAGCGGTTCAGATGCAAAAAAGTGGCTAAATGTGTGTTTAAATAACTGCAATTAGATAACATGAGCAGAAGGTGGGCGTACCCTCGTGAGGTCAGGCTCATTAAGAGAGAGGATGAAAACTACAGTAGTCTTTGCTGAAACCCAGGATTGAACCAGGGACCTTTAGATCTTCAGTCTAACGCTCTCCCTGCTGAGCTATTTCAGCACATCTCAGGTGGTTTTGCATGAACATTTGGAAACTTAACATCAGAATCTCTGTACTTACTACTGGATCACCATAGGATCCATTGTTCTCACTCATACTTCCTCAACTCCCTGTGAAGACTCTCCATCCACCTGGTTGACGTCGTCCTGAGGAGGACTTTCCTTCCATTGTAACGCCTCAAAAGTCTTGAATGAACATCGGCTCAGAGTGATTCTGACAAATGAATCCAGGATCCACTCTACCAACTGAGCTATAGAACGGTGTAAAGTGTGTTTCCTCACAGGGAGAAAACATTCCAGTGGAATAGACACACAACAATAGTTTACATTGTTCTAACTTGTGTTTCTGAAAAGCCTTTGGATTTCAACGGTGGATGCTCACATTAAAAGTGCATCATTGATACATTTCATCACTTCAGAAAGTTTCCTTTGAAGTCTTGAGGACTGTGGTCAGATGTCTTGACTCTGTAGTTTGACTTTCCAGCTGAACCATGATGTCATAAAGAAAACGTGTTCTTCCAAATCCTGCATACTCAGTTTTATGAAAACTCCTCCTTCGAGCCGGATTTGAACCAGCAACCTAAGGATGTCAATGTTGTCCACTACAGTCCTCCACTCTACCAACTGAGCTATCGAAGGGTGTGAGGTGGTGTTTACGGCCAGGAGAAAAAGTTCACCAGGACTATACACAGGTGAAGTTTTGACACATTTGCAGATGCTACAACCGTCATAGGGCTTATTGGCTCAAAAGATGAGTCACATTATCGTGAGGAGGTGGAAAAGGTAGTCAAAGTATAGAAATCAACTTGCTTCTGAACACCTCAAAGACGTGTGAACTTGTCATGGACTTTCATCACAATAAGAATCAGACGCCAATTACCATCAACAATTCTGAGGTACAGATTGTTGAGGAATGTAAATTCTTGGGCGTGACTCTTTCTCATGACCTGAATTGGAGCTCAAACACCAGCAACATTGCTAAGAAAGCCAGACAGCGCCTCTTCTTTTCATGCAAGCTCCACGATTTCACTCAAAATACAAAGATTCTTCTAAACATTTACTATTGTGTAATTGAGAGTATCTTACCGAATTGTATTACTGTGTGGTTTGGAAATCTGACTTCAGATCTGAGATCACAGTGAAGACAGGTATCAGGGAGATCACAGTGTAGACAGGTATCAGGGAGATCACAGTGTAGGTTGGTATCATGGAGATCACAGTGTAGACAGGTATCAGGGAGATCACAGTGTTGGTTGGCATCATGGAGATCACAGTGTAGACAGGTGTCAAGGAGATCACAGTGTAGACAGGTGTCAGGGAGATCACAGTGTAGACAAGTATCAGGGAGATCACAGTGTAGACAGGTATCAGGGAGATCACAATGTAGACAAGTATCATGGAAATCACAGCATAAAGGCGATCACAGTGTAGACAGGTATCAGGGAGAACACAGTGTAGACAGGTGTCAAGGAGATCACAGTGTAGATAGGTATCAGGAAGATCACAGTGTAGACAGGTATCAAGGAGATCATAGTGTAGAAAGGTGTCAAGGAGATCACAGTGTAGACAAGTATCAAGGAGATCACAGTGTAGAAAGGTATCAGGGAGATCACAGTGTAGACAAGTATCAGGGAGATCACAGTGGAGACAAGTATCAGGGAGATCACATTATCAAGGAGATCACAGTGTGGACAGGTATCAGGGAGATCACAGTGTAGATATGTATAAAGGATATCACAGTGTAGTCGGGTATAAGGGAGATCACAGTGTAGACAGGTATCAGGGAGATCACAGTGTAGACATGTATCAAGGAGATCACAGTGTAGACAGGTATAAGGGAGGTCACAGTGTAGACAGGTATCAAGGAGATCACAGTGTAGACAGGTAACAGGGAGATCACAGTGTAGACAGGTACCAAGGAGATCACAGTGTAGACAGGTACCAAGGAGATCACAGTGTAGACAGGTATCAAGGAGATCACAGTGTAGATACGTATCAAGGAGATCACAGTGTAGACAGGTATCAGGGAGATCACAGTGTAGACAGGTATCAAGGAGATCACAGTGTAGATAAGTATCAATGAGATCACAGTGTAGACAGGTATCAAGGAGATCACAGTGTAGACAGGTGTCAGGGAGATCACAGTGTAGACAGGTATCAGGGAGATCACAGTGTAGACAGGTATCAAGGAGATCAGCTGTGCAGTTAGAACATATGTTAGAGGAAGTGAGACCATCTTGAACATCTTTGTCCTGTAATGAACTAGTGAAGGACCTTGTATTGTCTGAGCTGTATATTGGTGTTTCTGCTCATTGTGAATGTGTTTCTACAGATTAGTGACCAAAGCGTTGGGTCTGTGTTGATGTTGAGATCTTCTTCCCATTTGGAGGTTGAAGGTATATTGTGGTATTTGAACATGACAGGATAGAAAGTATTTTAGAAAGTGGTTTTGGTGCTGAGATCTTCAGGAGGTTTGACACTGTCTGAGGTAAGTTTAGGTTCATCTCTTCTAGTTTGAACTTCCTTTGTATTATTAAAATGTTTTATTGTGAAAACACTGGACTTGACTTGGTGCCAATAGATTGAAGGCAGTGTCTCTTGATTGTTATTAAATTAAACCTTTCTCCAGACAAACATCCTGCAGATTTCCTGGAAACAAAACATTACAATCATATGTGGACCAATGTCCACCACAGCCATGGTGTGATCTCTCTTGGAATGTCGTCAAACCAAAACTCACTTCTTCATCTCATCAAAACTTAAATATCACACTGTCACGCAGTCCTGTTCACGTGGACGTCACCGCTCCGTGGGTTCGAGCCCCATGTTGGGCTTTACTTTCAGACAGTGGTGTCCTCAAGAACAAAATGGAAGGATTGACATCTGAAGCTCTCTCTTATGAGTATTCCAGTGGAGAGGTCACCACTGTGGACATCAAACTTTGGTCCTCAAGTGCTGCAGCCCTGCATGTTTTCCACATCTCCCTCAGCAGAATGTCCTGATGGTTCATCACCACATTCAGCACAAAGCCAGATAACGAGCTGCAGTCAGCTGTGTGGAAGCAGGGAGACATGCAATTTGTGCAGGGCTGTAGAGTTTGAGAATTCTCATCTCAGAACACTGAAGTCTTGGGTTCAATTCCCAAACTGAACATAGAAGTGACTGCTCACCAGTAAATGTGTGGAGTTCAGTTGTCTCAGCTCTGGAATGAAAGACTGATTAAAGGTTTGAAATGAGGAACCATGTGTTTGCTGAATGAACACAAAGTGCAATTAATGATTTCTTCAGCCACTTTTGTTTAAGGTTTTTCACAAAGAGTTTAGAATATTCAGACGTGGAAACAAGTGAATTGTGTTTTTGGTTCTGGGAAATGTGTGTGTGCTTCTGGGAATGATGAAAGATTTGTGACGAAAAGGTTTATGCTTTTGTGCTGCTGAGTTTCTCTTGTGTGTGTTTTGTCTTGGAACATTAATTCATTACTACGACGGGTCGAGTTGTTCTGCCTACCATAAATTCATGTTTCTCTCAGGAGAACCTGTCTTCGGGGAACACTTGTCCTTGGATTTCAGGTTGTCTCCAAATCAGAGGTTTGACTTTATAAGATGTTCCACAAGAAGAGTCATTCAGTAACCGTCACAAAGCATTGAGCAGCGTTGTTGGCAGGATTTGAACCTACGCAGAGAGACCCCAATAGAAGGTTTTACATCGGGTTAAACCGACTTTATTGCCTTTTGAGGAGACCAGGGTTCAATTCCTTTGATCTCCTTTGATCTCCATGAGCAGATCAAAGGAGATCAAAGGAGAAAAGCATTTGTTGCCATGAATGTTCTCTGCTCAGTGTTGTAGCGACGTGGCCTACGTAGTAAGCATTGAGATGACCTAACGGTTATCATGCTCACTATGCTAACTCAGTTCCATAAACAAATGTAGCGTTGGTGAAGATCTGCGCTCTACCGAGTGTAGCTCCAGTTCTACATTTAAATAAATGATGGTAGACATCAAGCAACAGCAGCAGCACATCACATTGATGAGGAGGTGAGGTGACACAGTGAAGCTTCCAGGGAGCTGATGGGGTCAAAGATCCTCTAGATCAGGTGTGGGGAACCCTGGTCCTCAAGGGCCACAGTCCTGGATGTTCAACACGTTTCTTTCTTACTTGGGACATTGCTGCAGCAGAACGTTCTCCATGGCTCATGATGGAGGATATTCCTGCAGCAGTTCTCCACGGCTCATGATGGAGGATGTTCCTGCAGCAGAACGTTCTCCACGGCTCATGATGGAGGATGTTCCTGCAGCAGTTCTCCACGGCTCATGATGGAGGATGTTCCTGCAGCAGAACGTTCTCCACGGCTCATGATGGAGGATGTTCCTGCAGCAGTTCTCCACGGCTCATGATGGAGGATGTTCCTGCAGCAGAACGTTCTCCACGGCTCATGATGGAGGATGTTCCTGCAGCAGAACGTTCTCCACAGCGTCTCCAGACTCTGTCTCGTCTGTCACATGTGCTCAGTGAGAACCTTCTCATCAGTGAAGAACTCAGGGCTCCAATGGCCAATCTGCCAATATTGCTGTTCTCTGGCAAATGCCAATGGCCCTGCAGGGTGTTGGGCTGTAAGAACAGCTCCCCCTTGTGGACGAGGGCCCTCATAGCACCCTGGTGAAGTGTGTTTCTGACAGTTTGAGCAGAAACATCACATTAGTGTCCTGCTGGAGGTCATTCTGCAGCTCTTGCAGCTCCTCCTGGTCCTTCTTGCACAAAGGAGGAGGTAGCAGTCCTGCTGCTGGCTTGTTGCCCTCCTACCCCCCCTCCATGTCTCCTGGTGTCCTAGCCTGTCTCCTGGTATGTCCTCCATGTCTCCTGGTGTCCTGGCCTGTCTCCTGGTATGTCCTCCATGCTCTGGACACTGTTCAGGGAGACACAGCAAACCTTCTTGCCACAGCTCATTGATGTTCCATCTTGGATGAGCTGTTTTACTGCATTCCCAAGTATAATACATGCTGTGTGAGATTGGTACCTTGCCTTATGTATGGTAGCTGTTCAGATTATGGGTTCAGGCATGTTTTATTACTTCCTGATGCATTCAGGATCTCTTCCATGAGCTTTCAAAGTAAAAGGATCTAGAATGAACTATGTTCACTGACTACAACTGGAGGATCATTATCAGCCACCAGGAAGTATAATATGACCACTTTGAAGGTTCATAGACACACCTGCATGTCTTAACTCATGCTTTGTGGTCAGGAGTGGGATTTGAACCCACACCTCCAGAAGAGACTGTGACCTAAACACAGCCTCTTGGACCTCTCGGTCATTCTGACCTAAAAACCTCAACTTCTCATGTCACTGAGGATGTGTGGGGTTCCATAGTTCATCTCATCTCACTCTCTTCACTCTGATGATGTTTGGTTGTTGAAAGCTTTTCTATCAAACCAACACTGTCAAAAAGTACAAAAACACACTGGATACTTGGACATAGTACCACTATTATTGAGAGGTTGGTTCTACTTTTTGAAACAGTGGATTATATAATTCCTGACCTCATAAGAGGCTTGTTGAAGTGGTGTGTGTGTGTGTGTGTGTGTGTGTGTGTGTGTGTGTGTGTTGGGGGGTCTCTTTGAGCGTCACCCCCGGTCGTGTACAGCAGCCATGCCAACATTAAAAAAGCAGCAACAGGAGGAGACTCTTGGTCTCTTCCTGTTACAAGAGTAAAAAGTGTTGTGACATCACAAGTCTCTCAATCACATCATATTGTCTGCCCAAGCTGCTGAACAGGAGTAGGGCCAATCAAAAGATTACCAGTCACTTTTTAGTTACTTTCAGCAGCTGCCGACAACATGCCCCCTGATCTCAACATCAAATCAGTGGTTTTTCTAAAAACTCAGTTCTGATCACTGCCTGGCCTCCTGCTGATCATATTTAACCTTTGACCTTCATTCTCTCTTCTATTTATGTCTGACTCACTTTTATTATCACATTTTTACAAGCGAGACCCAGTCTCTCAACAGACACGGTCCTGTGATGAACGACCCCTAGTGGTCGTTCCGGTTACTACCTCGAACTAGACGCCTGCCGCCACCTGGTGTCCGTTCGAGGTCATTACACCCACACACACTGACCGTCCAACGCCTGCCGCCATCTTGTGGACGTTCGTGGTCATTACACTCCACTCAGGCTTCCACACCCTCACTCACACACTCACTCACACTCACTCACACACACACACACACACACACACACACACACACACACACACACACACACACACACACACACACACACACACACACTCTTTCTTTGCACATAGTGTTTGCTGTTTAAT
Source organism: Blennius ocellaris (assembly GCF_963422515.1). Lineage (NCBI taxonomy): Eukaryota > Metazoa > Chordata > Actinopteri > Blenniiformes > Blenniidae > Blennius > Blennius ocellaris. The sequence continues at coordinate 13,517,791 of NC_137673.1, read as the reverse complement.
AGATTAGATCTTCGTGTTTGATGTTTGTTACTTAATTGTGTTGTTTTAATAAATAATTCATGATTTATTTTTGAATAAATACTTTTTATTAATAAACGCATTTTAACTGAATTGATCGATTCTTGGTTATCATTGTGTATTTATTGTTGACAATCCACTGGTTTGTAACAGTCTGTGCTCGAATCTCACACCTTCCTTGTTATTTAATATTGTTATATTTACACAGAAATATTAACTTTACTTAAATAATCCTTTTTGACAAACGAGACTGAAACTTGGTATTAGCTATTTCCAGCTTAGCTGGTGGTGCCCCGATTCAATTATTATTTGATAAATAATCAACTTAATAATTTTTCATTAATAAATTATTTTTGATAATTTATTAACTTTTGAGTAATTACTCAATTACTCTAGGAGTTGCTGATGAGTAACTAACCGTTTACTTCATTAGTAATTCCAATTTTTCCTAAATTACTTTCAGGAATCTATTACTTTCAGTAATCCATTACTTACAGTAATTATTTATGCTAATTACCAACCATAAATCCCAACAGAGGTAAACGCCAGCGTCTGTGTTGTGCTCTGCTCCCCGTCTCTCTGGTTCAGTGTGTTGTAACGAGCCACTGCTACACTTAAAGCTTGTGCTTGTTTCTTCATGAGACAGACTGTGGTCTGGGTCCTCAGATTCTCTCAGTGATTCAGGAAGTGAGAGACAAGAGGAGCAGGGAGTGTGGACCACCTGGAGAGAGAGACTGTGCCTGCCGAAGCTCCTAACCAGTGTTGACAGCTACTTGAAATATAATGAATCCAATTACTAGTAACTCCTTTAAAACATAACTTAGATGCTTTACCGATTACTTGTTTTGAAAAGTAAATACGTTACATTACAAGTTACTTTTTTAGTTACTTTCAACACCCGCGACACCCCCCATCGTCTGAACATAAAAATTACAACTGATTTTACCAAAAACTCTGCTGATCCCTGCCTCAGGCACCTGCTGGTACATATTTAACCTTTGACCTTCATTCTTTGTTGTATTTATATCCGACTCATGTTTTTATTATCAGATTTTTACTATTACTGGTATTTCAGCACTGACTGCTCTATGATCATTTAATTGCCCCCCTCCAGGACAAATAAAGTCTTTCATTGATTGATTGATTGGGGCTTATTGCAATGTTAAGGTTTATTGATGACAATAGTTGGTTCCTATTCTTTTGTGTCACCTAAACGCACCGTTAGAGCAAGCTGGCCTGCTGACAGTGGAGAAGGGGGAGGGTCGAGTGAGCGTGCAGTGTCTGCATGCGTTGTGTCAGTTTGTCTTGTGACTCTACAATAGTAACACAGTAACTTGGACAAGTAACTTTAATCTGATTACTGTTTTGGAAATATTAACATGTTAGATTACTGGTTATTGTAAAAAGTAGTCATTAGAGAATAACATATTACTAATTAACACGTTAATGACATCAATGCCCATGCCTTTGATCTGACACTGGCCTTGAGATGAAAGGGCAAGTGTCACATCACTGCCCATTCCTTTGATCTGACACTGGCCTTGAGATGAAAGGGCAAGTGTCACATAACTGCCCATGCCTTTGATCTGACACTTGCTTTGATATGAAAGGGCAAGTGTCAGATCAAAGACAGATCAGTTTAGTGAACTCCTCTTCTTGCAGTGTGCTCTCCAATAGGCTTCAGAACATTGTTCCTGTAGACGAGACAGACGTTGCTCTATGACCTGCATTTGACATGAATGTGCAGCTTCCAGGGAGCTGATGGGGTCAAAGATCCTCTAGATCAGGTGTGGGGAACCCTGGTCTCAAGGGCCACAGTCCTGGATGTTCAAACACAGCTGAGTTGTCATGGTGACGAGCCAATCATTGTTGTCAGCTGTGTTGATGTGAGGAGACATTGAAACCATGCAGGACCACGGCCCTCAAGGCTACTCTAGATCCACACTGGTGACTTCTCAACTGTGAGGTTCACATCTCAAGTCCACCATTCTGTCCTCAAGGACACCACTGTCTCAATAGAGAGCTCTGCCCAATGTGGGACTTGAACCCACAACCCTGAGCTTAAGAGTCTCATGCTCTACCAACTGATCCAGATAAAAAAATAAGAAAGCAGCCTGTATTAATATCTTTTATTGTATATGGCTGTTCATACAAATAAATATATTACAAATATTACAAATTAAGCTTTATATACTGTATATATTATATAGTCTTTGATATATAAAACATTGAATCTGTTCAAGGTTTTGATAGTAGTGAACTCACTCCTCTCTAATTCCAGGTTTTGGGATTCATATTACTGCTGCAAAACCATGAGAAAGAGAATTTTTCCAGAATATGAGCCCTTTGATCTCAGAATTCTACCACCCTATTGGTCTCATGCATAGTTTCTGTAGTGTAGTGGTTATCACGTTTGCTTCACACGCAAAAGGTCCCCTGTTCAAAACTGGGCAGAAACACAGAGGAAGATTTTTTTAAACTCCAAAACTCAGTTCAACTCTGGCAAATATGGGTTTAGTCCCATTTGCACAACTTTCAAGGAGACATTCAGCACATTAATTGCTCCTTCCTAATCGTCATCCTTTACAAACACTGACTGCAGTCTGAACATCAGATTTGAATGCCATCATTCATATCAGACTTCTGAAAGGAGATCATTTTTCCTGATCAGTTTCAATTGGCTCTCATGTCACAGGTCTTCTCCTGCCAAGATGTCCTCAAATCAATGTGTCTTCTCCTTGAGAGGTGAGGAATGAGCTCACTCTGAGAGCAGTGTCTCGTCTTTTGCCATGCGTCTTCCGTCCAGATGTTTGATCCTCATGTTGATACGGAGATGTGTGGAGTCCACAGTGTTTCACATCAATCACCTTGATTAGCCTGGTTGTAGGACTGGACCAGTTTGAGCCTGGAGGTTTTAGTGGGGTGAAATTCACAGGGTGTGACAAGTGTCCAACATATCAGGACCAGAAATGATGGTAGTGAATCATGACTTGTTGGTTTGAGCAAGACATTCCATTCAATGGCTTCAACTGGGATTTGAACCCGTGTCTCCTGAGAGACTGGGTCTTGCTTCACCTTAGTTTTCCATATAAATACTTTTGTACCTGGAAACAGTCCATTTCCCATCTTGAAGTTCTACTTTTCAGCTTGGAGGATGTTCATTCACTTGTTTACTTTTGGAGGAAAAAAGCAGATCACAAACATAAAAGACACAAAACTAAAGTCATTTAAAATGGAAACTTCCTGGCTTTAAGAATCACTAAAAGAAAACAAGAAACAAATGGTGGTAGTAAAAATGTGATAATAAAAGTGAGTCAGATATAAATAGAAGAGAGAATGAAGGTCAAAGGTTAAATATGATCAGCAGGAGGCCAGGCAGTGATCAGAACTGAGTTTTTAGAAAAACCACTGATTTGATGTTGAGATCAGGGGGCATGTTGTCGGCAGCTGCTGAAAGTAACTAAAAAGTTACTGGTAATC
>NC_137673.1:13296793-13509293 GCF_963422515.1 Blennius ocellaris | reverse complement strand
ATTTTCTTGTGTGGAAATTAGGAGAGTAATGATTCTTACAGGCGGATTACGTCTCCCACGATACAAATCAATGCATCAGAGGCGGCGGGTGACCTGACCAAGATGGCGCCTGAATCGCGTCTGGGAGCAGGAACCGGATGTGACGTCACACCGGCAGTGACGTTCCAAGCTTGTTTACATCGGTTGTTTCATGCGGCGTGCGAGACGTCTCCTCCTGCACTCGTCCCAGTTTGAGTCGAACGTTTAACAGTTCAGAGTTTTGTTCCTGAAAGACGCGGACATCGGATCCAGGTGGGAGAAACTCTAGTCTGCGGCCGAGGGACTGAAACACTCCGGTGTCGCTGCTACATGCCGTGGAGGAGCAGGAGAGTGACGGAGCCAGGAGGTTCAGAACACTGTGGAGCGTCACGTCATAGCGGTAAGAAAGTGATGAACTGCATCAAGAAACGTGTGCTGTAATTATTAACAAGCCACCGCGAGCCGTCGTAAAGTCAGAAATACTGATTATGACCGCGGATTGTTTATCCAGGTGAGAGGAGAATGAATGCACGTTTCACCTGTTTCACCTGTAGCTAGAATATGATCATGAACATTTAAATTCATGCTTTGTACATGAAACATGAATGATGAAGCTGTGGCTCTGAACCAGAACAACTTCATTGTAGTACAAAGAAGCAGACGTGTAAATACACAATACATCCAGCAGCTGAAACTTGGTGAGATTATATGCTATTATATACGGCACTGAACAGTTCAACACTACTACCTCAGACTATCTACCTCATACTGTGTGCAATACATCAAACTCCATATTACTGTGCAATAACAGGTACCTTGTGCTCAACCGCACATACTTATTAGCCAAGGTACCTCAGGCAGCTACATTGGTATTTTACATAACTTATTATCGGTCGTTTCTTTTAACTGTTTACATTACTGCACTATGTCCTTGGGTGTGTGTGAGCGGGACTGTGTGAGAGCTGAATGTGTGTGTGAATGTTTAGGTTATTCTGTATATATGGTGCGTCTGCTGAGATGAATGAATGCTGAATGTGAGAATGGCTGCTGTGTTTATTGTATGTCTACTGTGTGTTTTTAGCTACACCGTAATTTCGTTGTGCAATTTATTGTACAATGACAATAAAAGCTTCTAATCTAATCTACTTCTAATCTATTAATTCATGTGTGATGTATTGATTGATGGATTCAACTTGTTGTCATTACAAATGTAACGAAATGCAGTTTAGCATCCAACCAGAATTGCCAGTAAGAGATATTACCTACACATACACACTGACATATATAAATAATCCATCAATAGGGAACAGCGTGTAGTTGCTGTTGCTAGAAATGATGTAGACATTATATGACATGAAGGTGTTTAACAGGTTTCAGGGTGAGACTTCAGTAAAGTGCTGCTCTGTGGAAGAAGCTGTCTGCTAGCCTGCTGGTTCTGTCAGGTGAGATGGTGAACCTCATGGCCCCCCATGGAGCGAGTCAAAAAGAACATTGTTGAAAGCCTCGGGGACCAGGATTTGTTTGATGATGTGAAAAGATGCTCTAAATGAACTTGTCCTCTCCTCTCTGCTTCAGCAGCTGGGTGCTGGACGTGTCCTCCTCTGGAGACGGCGCTTTGACAAAAGTTGCACTCGGCCGTTGAACTTTTCTCCTCCTGTAGCGTCAAATCATTCCACACGGCAGACATGAGTCTAGTGATGCTTCCAGTGGATGGAAGCATCACTAGTAAGAATGCTAAAGCACTGTAAACTCCTGGTGTCAAATGTATGTTGTTGCTACTAAAGCGGCCATGTCCTGTTTCTGATTGTCCTTCCAACAGTGGTGGAGCTCCAGCAGCCCAACCTACTGGTCCACTGGCACATCCAACCCACAGTGTTGTTCCTCCACCTTCCACTCAGGTAACCTGTGTTCTATGTGACCATCTGCAGCAGCTGGAACCATCAACTGAGTGCTATTCAAGATGGTGTTGACCAAGCTTTCAATGATGTCAGTCCCTGTTTGCTCTTCACTTCTCACAAGGACCATGTGTGCTTCATGTCTTTAACAAACCACATTTGAACAACGACCAAGCCATTTGAGATTGCAAACAACTTTCTGCTTTGTCCCATGACAATATTGCTTTTTGCTCCAAAGGCAGAATGTGTATCAAGAATTGTCAAAGCACTGCATTGACAGTAAACAGGTCCTGGTTCAAGTGTGTAAATCAGTGGATGGCTGTGTCACTAAATATATGAAACAGCAGGAAGTCATCAAGCTGACGCTGAATGATGAGTGTATTTTATTAGTCCCTGAAGACAAACACGGAGGATGTCACATGTATTTGTACATTATTATGATGGTGTTTGGGCTGAATGCTTCCAGATCATAGCAAACATTGATGTTAATGCTGAACACTTGACAGAGATGTCAATGTAGCAAACTGAGTGTCCAACATGAGAATAAAGTGATCTAGACTGTGTGTCTGTCTCTGACCTTTGTTCAAGCTTCAACACGCCACTCAAAATGTGTTTGTTGATGTTTGGTGCTGAGAAGAGGAGGCTGTGAGCACCTTTCACTGCTGTTCTGGCTCAACGGCACTTCACCGGTGACAAGAAACCAGCTTTATTCCAGGGGTGTCCACAGTGGGTCCTGCAGGCTTCAGGTCTCTTCCAGGAACAGCAGATGTGATTACAATGAGGGGCTGGCAATTTGGCCTGTTCACAAGCTTGGTGATGACATCACTACATTTAGGTTTGAGCTGGAGTGTCACTGAGTGTTATGATGGTGGTTTTCAGTTGAAATGGGAGTCTCTGTGGGAGCCAGGAAGCAGCGTTGGACGTGTATGACGCGAGGACACGGAACCACGAGGACAAGAGGATTTCCACCGGCTGAAGAGTGAAGAGGATGTGCTTCTCCACAAAAATCTGATTTATCAGACGTGAAACAGGGGTTTTTACAAATGTTGCCTTTTTTTAATCAATTCCACAAATATAATTAAGATTAAACAAACTCAATACTGGTTGTGGGGCAGAAATGAATAGTTACTAAAATGTAAATGAATAAAATAAGTAGTGTGTATATATATAAAATAAAATGTTTACTTTGATAGACAGTGTAGGAAAGAGTGAGTCAATGAGACACAGTCTCTGCATATAAAGTGACTTCTTCCCACTAAAGCAGAACAAAACAAAAGTTTTAGTGATGAGCCGCTTGTACTGAGGCAGAGTGACGTCACCAGGCTGCGCATGCTAGCTGCGCACTGGCTGTGCTCCGGCGCTAGCCGTTAGCGTTAGCTTGAGGTCTTCCGGGACTAATATAACCTTGAACTTAATGTTAAACTCCAGAGGACGCCCAGCGTTTCATTCTACATCTCCAGGGTGAGTGGCTGTGCGCTGGTGATGTTTGTAGACGCTCCGAGACCGGCTTTTTTATCGTAGCATTGCACTTGTTGTGTTAGCAACGAACGCTAACATCGCCCATCTGATGACTGACAGTTGTCCTGGCCAATCACATTTCCAAGCCCGCGCAAATTCTCCGCGTCTTATTGGTCAATGTCAGCGTTCGTCAGAACTATAAATCGAGACACCGCCCCACCATCGTCCTCTTTTCTCATATTACGTGAGCTAGAGAGCCGTGCTTTTTTTCCATAGGTAGAAGATTTTATATTTTCCACTTTTTTGGATTTGAGGACCGGAGGACGTCGTTGGATTCGTGTTTTTTCTTCATCCAGAGTTTTTCATCGGTTGTATTTTCACCCTTTTGAGCAAACTTGGAGAGCGGAGGTGAGTCCTTCTAGAACATTCTGTGTGTTGAAATTTTGAAGATGTGGAAAAAGTCCCTGTTTTCCAAGTGAACTTTATTTAAAGTGGTTCCTGATATTGGGGGAAGTTTTCTATGTGCTCTGAGTGATGTGAAAAGTTAAAATTGTGTTGTTTTATGACTTGTGTGAAGCAGTTAGCTGCTAGGCCGCAGCCTCAATCAGGTGTATTATGTGAAGCTGGCCCCCACCCCTCCTGAGAATATGTGAAAATACTCTCAAATGTTTGTACTGGAACAATTATCGTTTTGCTGCCTTGGTTTTGGCATTATGAAGTTCAGTGGGCCTCTGAGTGATGTGAAAAGTTATAATTGTGAGGCCCGGGGCCTCACAATTATAGGCCCAAGACCTGAGGCCCAGCGCCCATGAACTTAACAATGCAATGACGCAGTGTTTCAGTGGGCCAGGCCTCGGGCCTTGTCGTTTTGCTGACTTGGTTTTTAACATATTTGGTGAATAATGTGTGTAAAAGGCCCTCTTGAGGCGCTGGCGCCACGCCCTAGGCCTGAGGAGGGCCTCACTGAAACACTGCGTCATTGCATTGTGAAGTTTATATAAGTCGTCCAAACTGAACAGAAATTGGTTCTCGTCATTGGTTCTGCATTAGTACAGCTTTTTCCTGAAATCATTCTCGTTTTGCCGCCTTGGTTTTTAACATATTTGGTGAAAAAGGCCTGAGAAATGCTGAGTCATTGTGATGTTCATATAGTCCTGTGTCGAAACTGAACGCACACAGACAGGCGCGCGCACACACACAGAGACAGGCGCGCACACACACAGAGACCCACACACTGAAGCACGCACACAGAGACGCACGCACACACTGAAGCGCGCACAGAGACCCGCACACTGAAGCACACACAGAGAGACACACAGAGACCAACACACTGAAGCACACACAGAGAGACACACAGAGACCCACACACTGAAGCACACACAGAGAGACACACAGAGACCCGCACACTGAAGCACACACAGAGAGACACACAGAGAGACACACAGAGACCCGCACACTGAAGCACACACAGAGAGACACACAGAGAGACACACAGAGACCCACACACTGAAGCACACACAGAGAGACACACAGAGAGACACACAGAGACCCGCACACTGAAGCACACACAGAGAGACACACAGAGACCCGCACACTGAAGCACACACAGAGAGACACACAGAGACCCGCACACTGAAGCACACACAGAGACCCACACTGACGCACACACAGAGACCCACACTGAAGCACACACAGAGAGACACACACAGACGCACACTGAAGCACACACAGAGAGACACACACAGACGCACACTGAAGCACACACAGAGAGACACACAGAAACCCGCACACTGAAGCACACACAGAGACCCACACACAGACGCACACTGAAGCACACACAGAGACCCACACACTGAAGCACACACAGAGAGACACACAGAGACCCGCACACTGAAGCACACACAGAGAGACACACTGACGCACACTGAAGCACACACAGAGACCCACACACAGACGCACACTGAAGCACACACAGAGAGACACACAGAGACCCACACACTGAAGCACACACAGAGAGACACACAGAGACCCGCACACTGAAGCACACACAGAGAGACACACTGAAGCACACACAGAGACCCACACACAGACGCACACTGAAGCACACACAGAGAGACACACAGAGACCCACACACTGAAGCACACACAGAGAGACACACAGAGACCCACACACTGAAGCACACACAGAGAGACACACAGAGACACACAGAGACCCGCACACTGAAGCACACACAGAGAGACACACTGACGCACACACAGAGACCCACACTGAAGCACACACAGACGCACACTGAAGCACACACAGAGAGACACACAGAGACCCGCACACTGAAGCACACACAGAGACCCACACACAGACGCACACTGAAGCACACACAGAGACCCACACACTGAAGCACACACAGAGAGACACACAGAGACCCGCACACTGAAGCACACACAGAGAGACACACACAGATGCACACTGAAGCACACACAGAGAGACACACAGAGACCCACACACTGAAGCACACACTGAAGCACACACAGAGACCCGCACACTGAAGCACACACAGAGAGACACACTGACGCACACTGAAGCACACACAGACGCACACTGAAGCACACACAGAGAGACACACAGAAACTCGCACACTGAAGCACACACAGAAGCACACACAGAGACCCACACACAGAAGCACACACAGAGACCCACACACAGACGCACACAGAAGCACACACAGAGACCCACACACAGACGCACACTGAAGCACACACAGAGAGACACACTGACGCACACTGAAGCACACACAGAGAGACACACAGAGACCCACACACTGAAGCACACACAGAGAGACACACTGAAGCACACACAGAGAGACACACAGAGACCCACACACAGAAGCACACACAGAGACCCACACTGAAGCACACAGAGAGACACACTGAAGCACACACAGAGAGACACACTGACGCACACTGAAGCACACACAGAGAGACACACACTGAAGCACACACAGACCCACACACTGAAGCACACACAGACCCACACTGAAGCACACACAGAGAGACACACAGAGACCCACACACTGAAGCACACACTGACGCACACTGAAGCACACACAGAGAGACACACAGAGACCCACACACAGAGAGACACACAGAGACCCACACACAGAGAGACACACAGAGACCCACACACAGAGAGACACACAGAGACCCACACACAGAAGCACACACAGAGACCCACACACTGAAGCACGCACACTGAAGCACACAGACGCACACACACTGAAGCACAGACGCACATGGAAGCACACACAGAGACCCACACACTGAAGCACGCACACACAGAGACCCACACACTGAAGCACGCACACACAGAGACCCACACACTGAAGCACGCACACACAGAGACCCACACACTGAAGCACGCACACACAGAGACCCACACACTGAAGCACGCACACACAGAGACCCACACACTGAAGCACGCACACACAGAGACCCGCACACTGAAGCACGCACACACAGAGACCCGCACACTGAAGCACACACAGAGACCCGCACACAGACGCACACGGAAGCACACACAGAGAGACACACTGACGCACACTGAAGCACACACAGAGAGACACACTGACGCACACTGAAGCACACACAGAGAGACACACAGACGCACACTGAAGCACACACAGAGACCCACACAGAGACCCACACACAGACGCACACACAGACACACACACACTGAAGCACACACACAGACGCACACGGAAGCACACAGAGAGACACACTGACGCACACTGAAGCACACAGACGCACACACACTGAAGCACACACACAGACGCACACGGAAGCACACACACAGAGAGACACACTGAATTTGACATAACCAGGAGCCGTAAAGTGAAAACAGCTTCATAGATGCTGCAGTGAGTGATGCGTTCAGGTGCTGGTTAACATGTCTTCAGCCTGCTGTGTGATCATTTCCAGAGCTGAGGGGCTCCTCCAGTGGCCACAGTGTTGATTTTGGTGCCATACAGCATGTTTTGATGGCTTCTTAGAGTGTGTGCTCATGTTGTCCTCCTCTGAACTGCTCCATGTTAAATGTTGTGCACTCTCCTATTGGACTGACATGTGACTCAGAGCAGCACCATGACGTCATTAGCAGTCACAATGGTGGGACTTTAAACCCTGGTTTAAAAACACTGTGTGGTTTCAAATGCAGGAGTTTTGACATGTGTATCAGTACTAATATATGTTGTAACGGTGTAGAGACGTTCATGCCCATAACATAAGAGCAACTTCCCACATTAACAAGCTGCAGAGCTCCTACAGTAGCAACATTTAAAAAACAACAACAAATGCTGGAACGTCATCCGTGGACGACTTGTCCTCAATCATGTGTGTCTCCCTGTCTGTGTGTTGTCAGAGGTCATGACCTTGCTCTCTAAGCCAGCAGACATTCAATTAGGATGCTGCTTTGTTGTGTGGAGAAGAAAATAGTCTGCTTGTGCTCATGTGTGTGTAGCTGGAGATGTTTAGAGAGGCTCTGTGACTGTAACACACACACACACACACACACACACACACACACACACACACACACACACACACACACACACACACACACACACACACACACACACACATACAGCCACACACATCCAGCATCACATAAACAGACACACACTCCCACACACAGCCATACACACACACACACACACACACACACACACACACACACACACCCCCCCCCCCCACACACACACAGTTGTTTTCCAGCAGCTCCAGCCTCTAAGTGTGTAAATGGATGCGGTTTGTAAGTATGATGGAATCAGTCACTCGTCTGTCTCTCTACTTTGAGGATGTTGAACTAAAGTGTTTTGTTGTTGAATTGAATTCCAGATGCCCCGTAAGAAGACCCACCGTCTGGCTCGGGCCCTGAAGGAGAGGGCGGAGAAGGCGGAGTGGAGGGCCGAGCCGGCCGTCCCGGAGTTCCTGCCTCGTACGTATAAGACGTTTTCCATGTTGAGCCCACGTACATCTTCACATATGTAAAGTGCACGTCTTGTTTACACCGTCTGCTTTGAACCTGTGTCTCGACAGGCCGTGGCACGGGGCTCCGGCATCGCGTGCGGAAGTGGCCGGTGTCGGAGCTTACCAAGAAGTCCCGACGCTTGGTCACTCCTCCCCGGGACCCGGAGAAGAAGGTAGGAGTTGGTCTTGCCTCGTGTGTCTCTTGCCTTGCCAGCTGTAAGGAGCCGTGGCTGACGTCTCTGTTAAAAAAACCTTGTCCCCTGTTCCCCAGACCGTGTTCGTCATCGGGGACTCTCACCTGAGGGGCGTGGTGGACGGCTTCGTGGCCATTCCGGAGGGGCAGGTTAGTTTTGCTTTCCTGTCTGTTCCAGGTGCCGCGGCCAGCCAGCTGAGGACGGAGGTGCAGCACACGGTCCTCCCCTGGACCCCGGACGCCGTGTGTCTGCTGGCCCCCAGCAACAACCTGACGGCCAGCAGGACCATCGGTGAGGCGGCGGTGGACTTCGCGGACCTCCTGGCTACGGTCTGCAGCCGCTGGCCCAAGGTGTGTTGATTTATTTCTTCTTGTTGTTGTGTGAAGGCTTCTGAGAGGACAAAGCTTGAATGACGTTAATAACACTTGAATGTTGTTGTGTTTTCCCCCCGAGGTTTTCGTGCTCGAATTCCCTGGGCGCTTGAACGTGGAGCCTGTGGTGCAGCGGCTGCTGGTCCAGGAGTACCACCGCGTCGCAGCGCGCATGGGTAAGTTGATGGTTGCATCTTTACTGGTCTCGCCATTCCATGATCTTGTTTTGAATTTTTTTTTATTTTTTAATTGTTTTTTTTTTTGTTGTTGTTGTGTGTCACTGTATGGGTAAGATTAAATTCCTGACGCGTGTTTGTTTTTCTCTGTTTGTCCGTCAGGGGTGCCCTTCGTGTCTGTGGCGCAGGACCTCCCACTGAGTCGGTTGGAGCTGTGGTGCCACGACGGTGTAAGTACAGCACATTTTGTTGTGGGAGGAGTTTGTTTTCTGTCACGTGTGACACGCACGTGGGGTGAAGTTTCTGACGTGTCTTCACTGGTTTCCTAGATCCACCTGAGCGACTCCGACGGGATGCCGGTCCTGGTGCAGCTGCTGTGGGACGCTAGCGTCCAGCAGCTGGCACCTCCGCCCGAGCGCCCGGTGTCTCCCCGGACACCGCCGCGTGCTCGGGTGGCTCCCAGGGTGGTGGTGACGGGAACGGTCCCCGTGCCCCGTCGCACCAACCCTTGGGAGTGGACGACGGTTGGACAAGGGCGAATGGTAATGTGTTTTTCTCAGTCGTCCTGTGATTGGAGGTTTGTGGCCTTTTCTTGGGACCAAAAACCAACTCAGTCTTGTCTTGTGTTTTTCAAAGGCTGGAACATCTGTGCTCCGACGGCCTGCCCTCCCGTCCAACCCGGTGTGGTTCAGCGGGGCCATGTTGGAGGCCATGGAGAAGGTCTCGCCTTCTTCTGGTTCCGACGGCCCTGCTGGGCCACCAGCTGGCCAGGTGAGACACCACACACTCGTACGCACTGTGGACGACCACACGTGAAGACCGCCGTTCACCAAACACTGTTTTTTCTCTCTCCAGAGCCCCCGCCGGGTGCGTCGGCCCAAAGCCGTTCCACGGAGGAAGCGGCAGGTTGGTATTTACACACCTGATTGACGTGCGCTTTATTGACGTGGAGGGAGTCGGACTGAGGAAATTAATAAGTGAGAGATGTTTTGTTCTTTGTAGGCACCGGCAACACCGTCGCCTGTCCGGAAGACCGTGGCTGCTTCTCCGTCCGGCCCAGCAGTGAAGCAGGTCAGTCCACGTTTTGATACGCCGTGTGGCTCAGCTAGCACACGTTGGCACGTTAGCTCACAGTGCGGTTTGTTTGCAGAGCACCCGAATAACCTTTGCTCATTTTCTCTCGTCTCATCTTTGTGTCAGGGGGAGGCGTCGGCGCAGGAGTCCCGGGAGGAGGTGGTGCCGGAGGTGGTGGAGGACGTTCCCGCTGCGTGCCCCGCCGTGCCGACCGAGTCCACCATCCGGAAGGGAACCCGGACTCCAGCCAAAGCTAAGTCTCCTTTTCTCCCTCCTGTTTCTCGTGGTGCACTGTCAGGCCAGTCAGTTGTTGAGGTTGGTGTGGTGAGGTTGGAGTCGCCCTCTGCTGCAGTGGCAGTAGTGACCGACCCTCAGACAGGGACTAGACTGACAAAGGTCGTGCAGGGATCCTTTAGCCAGTCAAACGGTGGTTTTGATCGCAGCGTGCAGTGCATGGCCATAGCTGCAGCCAGCTTGGCCAGACACACAGTCCAGAGTGTGTTTTCATGGGAGAGGCGTGATCTGGATCGCACTGTCATCTTAGGCGACAGGCTGTATTCAGATCTAAAGCACAAGAAGTTGATTACAGACCCTACAGGATTTCTTTACGTGTCCCAATTGCCCGAGGTGGTTACGGTAGGCGAGCAGGTGTTTGGTTTGACTCGTGGTGAGGAGGTGTCGGGTACGATAGGCGTGAACGAAGGACCCTCAATCGACGCCAGGGTGACCTTCAGTCTGCTAAACGGACTGAAGGAGATCTTCAGTGAGCACAACATGTGTCTCCTGACGATGTGTACTAACACTTCTGCCATCATCTGTGAGGATGGACGGTTCGCCGTGGTGGACAGTCACTCACGGAGCAACCTTGGTTTGCCACTCGAGAACGGTACCAGCGTGGTTCTGCAGTTTGCTTGTCTTGACGACCTGCACCGCTACATCCTTGGTTTGGCCGAGTGCTTTGATTTACCGGAGAAGTTGTTTGAGCTGGCTGGCATCGTCATCAGTGGGGGTGGCAGTCCAGCGCCCCCTGGTGTTTCTGTGGAGAGTCATGTTGCTGAGATGAGTTCTCCTCCACCACCAGGGGGCAGGACATGGGCTGAGGTTTGTGCTGCTCGTCCAGCGCCGCCTGGTGTTTGTGTGGAGAGTCACGTCGCTGTGATGAGTTCTCCTCCACCACCAGGGGGCAGGACACTGGCTGAGGTTTGTGCTGCCAGTCCAGCCCTGTCGGCTGTTTCTGTGCAGACATTCTCCAGCGAGCTCAGTAGCGGTTCCACTGCAGAATCAGTTGTTGATGGCACGAAGAGAAAGGTTTCTTTTGGCACTCGCAGGTCAAAGAAATCTAGGCGTTACGACGTTAGCGAGGTCGACTCAGACGTAGAGTTCATTAGCTCGGTGAGGAATGAGGAGCTGGTCTTCCGTCCTCTAGATGTGGAGGTGTGTAGGGCTTTGTGTTCGCGTTTGAAGTTAGACTATGTGAAGGTCGGTGGTCCCCTGTCCACACGGGTTGGTTCGCTAGGTGCTCCGTGTAGGAAAGAGAAGGTAGTGGCTGATGGGAACTGCTTCTTCCGAGCCATCGCTCAGGCTGTGAGTGGTTCCCAGAAGCAGCATCGCAGCATTAGGCTCACTGTGTGTAAGGCGTTAGAGAAGGAGGCCAGGAGGTACCACAGTCTTTTGAGGAGCCAGTATTCTTCAGTCTCTGAATACGTCCAGCAGTCCAGGATGAGATCCGTGGGCACTTGGGCCACAGAGATGGAGATTCAGGGAGCAGCTGATTGTTTGGGAGTTGATATTTTTACTTTTATGGATGGTCGGTGGATAAAGTACAGCTGCACTAGTCAGGGTTTGTCAGGACAGGCCATCTACTTAGAGAATAGTCAGGGCAGACATTTTGAAAATGTTGTGTGTGTTTCTGAGCCTGGTCTGCGCTGCTGTTACGGTTACTGTAAAGTTAGAGAAGTGACAGGGTACAACTTGAGGTGTAGCGTGAGAGAGGAGCTAGGTTTAGATGTGGGGGGATCTGAGGATGAGAGTGTAGGATCAGATGAGGGTGTAGAGATACATGATGAGGCTTTAGCATCTCAGAGTGAAGGGAATTATAGTCAAAATACATCGCTCAGAGTTGGGGTGAAAGAGGGGCGTTTAAGTAGATACCAACAAAATGTGCAGTTTAGAATGAAAGTTAAAGAGCGGTGTTTAAATATGTATAAACAAAACATGCATTACAGACGGAAGGTTATAGAGCGGAGTTTAACTAGATATAAAGAAAACATGCAGCATACAGAGAATGTATTAAAATGGAGAGACATTGTTAAACGCAAGTATCATGGCAGTTTAGAGTACAAGCAGAGGGTTAAAGACCTGAGCAGAAAAAGGTATGCTGACAGTGTAGACCATAGGCAGAGGGTTAAAGACCTGAGCAGAGAAAAATATTATGGAAGTGCAGCATATAGGCAGACAGTTAAAGACAAGAGCATAAGAAAATATCAGGACAGGGAAGACCATAGGGAGAGAGTTAAAGACCTGAGCATAAAAAAATATCAGCACAGTCCAGACCATAGACAGAGGATTAAGAACATCAGCATAAAAAAATATCACAGCAGTGCAGACCATAGAAAGGGGGTTAAAGATAGGAGCAGGAAAAAATACCACAGCAGTGCAGACCAGAGGCAGAAGGTTAAGAGTCATGTTCGGTTGACCAGGAAGCAGAAGCAGGAGAGGTCACAGGACTTTAGTTTCGTCATGGCTCAGTTTTTAGAGAAGGTTCGAGATGGACCAGAGTTTGTTTGTTGTGTTTGTCAGAGATTATTGTTTAAGTACCAGGTGCTGAGTTGTGACAGGCAGGCTTATCGTAGTGAGGCGTCGGCTCGTGTAGCAGGACGGTGCATCAGTGACGACTATTTACACACCTGTAATGAGGAGTGTGCTGTGCCGTGCCGGCTGGTGCCCTCTAGAGGCCAGCTGTGGATCTGCTACACTTGCCATGGTAAGGTGGGTAAAGGTGAGATGCCAGCTGAATGCTGGATCAATAACCTGAAGTTAGATCCCATTCCTGCAGAACTGGGATGTTTAAACAGCATAGAGCAGCACCTGGTAGCTTTACATATCCCCTTCATGAAGGTTTTGGCTTTGCCTAAGGGGGGTCAGAACGGGGTGCATGGGCCGGTCACCTGTGTGCCAGCCAACATTGTTCAGACCAGTAATGTCTTACCCAGGTCCAGTATGGAAGGGTCTTTGCTGCAGGTTAAGTTAAAGCGTAAGTTAACTTACAAGGGTCATTATGAGTACCAGTTTGTAGACGCATTACGTGTGAGACAGGCGCTAGCTTATCTAAAGAGGACCAACAGCTACTATAGAGACATAGAGTTCAATGAAGAGTGGGTCAATGAGTTTTGTAGGCAGCAGGAAGAGGAAGAGGCCAGGTTAGCTGGTGAGGAAGAGGAGGGTGAAGTTGAGGAAGAGGTGACCCACCAGGAGGATGATGAGGTGAAGGACGAGGAAGAAGCTGTAGAGGTAGAACCAGCAGACGTAGTCCAAGATGAAATGTTACATGACAGACAGCAGCACTGCATGTTCCAGGACACTTGTCTCATGCCTGTTGACATTGGTCAGGAAGCTTTAGACCAGTATTTTGAAGACATAGTCAACATTGCGCCTGCAGAGGGCAACAGTCCAGTTAAGTTGCTCTCTGACAAGACAAACGAGGCTAAATGTTTCCCCGTCTTGTTCCCGTCAGGTACTAAGACCTTCCATGATATGCGTTTGAATCATTTGACGTTGTCTCGATATTTAAATAACAGGATCATGAACGCCGACGGTCGTTTTGCGAGTAATGTTGAATACATATTTTTTGCTCAGTACATGTCCGAGTTAGAGCAGGTGGTTTCTAGCATTTCCGTGGCGTTGCGTAAGGGTAAAGGAGGTCAGACGTCTAGGAGGATTAATCAGCGCATGCTGATGGATGAGGAGGCTCTGAAGAGGCTTCTAGAGTTCGACGACGGTTACAGGTTTTTGCGACCTATTAGAGGTACTCCGGCGTTTTGGCAGGGCGCTCAGAGAGACATCATGGCTGCTCTCCGTCAGTTAGGGATTCCTACTTGGTTTGTTTCTTTTTCGTCTGCGGACATGCGGTGGACTAACCTCCTGACCAGCATCCTTAGACAGGAGGGCAGGTCGCAGACGGCGGAGGATTTAGAGTGGGCGGAGAGGTGCGAGTTGTTGCGGCGTCATCCAGTTACAGCAGCCAGGATGTTTGATTACAGGTGGCATTGTTTTCTGAAAGAGGTTCTTATGGCTCCTTGTCAACCAATTGGCAAAATAGTTGACTACTTCTATCGCGTTGAGTTCCAGCAGCGCGGCTCTCCTCATGTTCACTGTTTGTTCTGGATCGAGGGCGCTCCCCAAATTAGTAAGAACACAGATGAGGAGGTGGTGCAGTTCATCGACAGATACGTGTCGTGTGAGCTGCCCACAGACGATGACCAGTTATTGGACATTGTGTCATCGGTGCAAACGCATTCTAAACGACACTCTAAGACGTGTAGGAAGAACAAAACCACGTGTCGTTTCAATTTCCCCAAACCCGTGACTGCTAGAACGTTCATTTGCAGGAAAAAGGAATGCAAATGTGACAAAAACCAGTCGAAGGAGGCCGAGAAGGATCCTGATTCAGAAGACAAGCCAGTGTGTAAATGTTTTGAGGACCAGAGCGGCATGCCAAAAGAAGTAGCTCAGAGGGTTCTGGAAGGGATCAAGTGTGCAGTTAGAGCGGCAGCAGAAGGTGAGGTCCACTTTGCTAGCACTGAGGAGTTTTTTCAGAGTCTGGACATCAACCAGGACGTCATGGAGATGGCTTACAGGAGGGTAGAGAAGAAGACCACCGTGGTGTATAGGAGAGGGCTTGAAGAGGTCTGGGTCAATCAGCACAGTAAGCAGTTGTTGAAGTGCTGGAACGCCAACATGGACCTTAGCTATATCACCGACGCCTACGCCGTAGTCATATATATTATATCGTACATTACGAAAGCAGAGAGAGAGATTGGCCTTTTATTGAGCAATGCACAAAAAGAAGCAACCAAACAAGGGAATCTCTCTGCTAGAGAAGCTCTGAAGAAGCTGGGCAGTGTATATTTACACAACAGGGACGTTTGTGCGCAGGAGGCGGTGTATAGGCTAACGAACATGCATCTGAAGGAGTGTTCCAGGAAGGTGGTTTTCATCCCCACCGGCTCCAACATAGTGAAGATGAGTTTACCCCTCAGCGTGTTAAAACAGAGGGCGGCGTCACATGAGCTGAGGACAGAAGACATGTGGATGACCAGTCTAGTGGACAAGTTCAAGTGCAGACCCGGCGGTGATGTCTTCGAGGACATGTGTATAGCCACGTTTGCGTCGGAGTATCGTGTTCTCTCCAAGAACGAAAAGTCTGAGAAGAGAATCCCCTTGAGGAACGATTTGGGCTTCATCTTGAGGAGAACGCGATCTCAGTTTGCCGTCGTCCGTTACATGAGGTTCAACTTAGAGAAGCAGGAGGAGGCTCATTTCCAGAGTTTGTTGCAGCTCTTCCTTCCTTATAGAACTGACTCAGAGCTCAAACCTGAAGGCTTTGAGCTCTTTGCTCAGTTCTATAACAACGGACAGGTGACGTTCCACGATGGTTCCGTCCATTCGGTGAAGTCGGTGGTAGACCAGAACAGGGCCAGGTTCGAGGTGGACTGTGCTGAGCTAGAGGAGGCTCAGGAGATAGCTGAGCAGCTCCAGGGGGGTGAGGAGGACGCTTGGGGTGCACTCTGTCCTGAACAGGAGGTAGAACGCCGTGAATGTCTAGAAGAGGGACGGCAGCAGCAGGGAGGAGAGATCCCGGATGAGCAGCTACTGGACGTGCAGGAGAACGTTCCAGATTTAGTTGTTGGAGCTAAACAGGTCGCACAGTTAGAGAAGAACCGGTGCATCTTGTCTCGGAGCGAGGGTTTGTCTCTGGTTAGGTCTTTGAACGAGACACAGATGGCCGTGTTCTACCAGGTTAGGCAGTGGTGTTTGGAAAAGGTGATGGGGAAGAACCCCAAGCCTTTGCATGTGTTTGTGACGGGTGGTGCTGGCACGGGGAAGTCTCATTTGATCAGGGCTATTCAGTACGAGGCAGGGAGACTATTGTCCACACTTTGTCCTCAACCAGACGGGATTTCTGTTTTGTTAGCCGCGCCTACGGGCATCGCTGCTTACAATTTAAATGCAGCCACAATCCACCACACGCTGAGTATTGGCAAACACTCTGGCTTACCTTACGTTCCTTTAGGTGAAGATAAAGTTAACTCTCTGAGAGCCAAATTTAGTCACGTCCAAATCCTCATCATTGACGAGATCAGTATGGTTGATCACAATCTGTTGGCGTACGTCCACGGTCGTTTGAGGCAGTTGAAGCAGACGGGAGACTTTTCCCCGTTTGGTAACGTCAGCATCATCGCGGTCGGGGACTTCTACCAGCTGCCTCCCGTTAAAGGGAAGCCGCTGTATCGCAGTCAGGTAGGTGTGGACCTGTGGGTGAACTTCAGTGTGGTGCAGCTGCACACCGTGGTTAGGCAGAAGGATGGCGTGTTTGCAGGCCTGCTGAACAGGTTGAGAGTGCGCTCCAAGGACACCCCCATGTTAGACAGTGACGTTCAACTGTTGAAGTCGCGCGAGACCGGCGAGGAGAGCTCTGCCTTGCACATTTTCCCCACCAACGCACAAGTCAGTGAGCACAACCTCAAGCAGCTGTTTGAGGTTTGTCCTGACTTCATCACCATAGAGGCCCAGGACTACATGAACAATAGTAGGACCGGCAAGTTGGAGCTGATTGCAGGGCATCACAGTCGTGCGTCGGACACGTCATTGCAGGAGAGTCTGTGTTTGGCGAAGAACGCGCGCGTCATGTTGTGCAAGAACGTGGACGTGGAGGATGGCCTGGTCAATGGAGCGTGTGGCACGGTCACTCATATTGAGTTGAGAGAGAACGCAAAGTTTCCTCTCACAGTTTTTGTCAGATTTGACGAGGAGAGAATTGGCTTGGCGAGGAGGAAACAACGTGCACACGCGTCAGTAGAATGCCCACATTCTACTGCCATTGAGCCGCAGGAGGAGAAGGCCACCAAGCGTGGAGGTTTGCGCCGTCAGTTCCCTCTCAAGCTGGCCTGGGCCTGTACGGTGCATAAGGTGCAGGGGTTGACGGTGGACCGGGCCGTGGTTTGTTTAAAGAGGGTGTTTGCACCCGGGCAGGCGTACGTGGCGCTGAGTCGCGTCAGGACTTTGTCTGGACTGATCATCCAAGGTTTTAAAGAGAAGGTCATCTACTGCAAAGACGCCATCAAGGAGGCCGTGGACAGCATGCCTCCATTTTTGATTGAGCAGCCAAAGCCTTCATCAAGTACACACAGTTTCTCCCTGTACTTGATGAACGTTCAAAATTTAAGCCGCCACCTGGTGGACTTGGCGTCTTGCACGCGGCATTTACAGCCTACCTGTATTGCCGTGACAGAAACGTGGCTCACTGCACAGTCGTCATCAGACGCCGTCCAGATTGACGGCTACGTTTTCCACAGCCGCCCTCGAGCCTTGTGTTACAGTAGCAGCAACCCCAAATTGTTAGAGCTACAGCATCTAGAACATGGTGGAGTGGGCTTATACACTGTAGGCCATTTGGACTGTGACATTGTGCAGGTACCCGATTGTAATCTGGAGTGTTTGGTGTGCCTGTGTAACAACCTGAACGTAGTGATAGCCGTCATTTATCGCCCACCATGTTATCCAAAGTCTTTATTGTTTCAAAACCTGGGCAGGTTACTGGATCGGCTGGACGTCCTCAGTAACACAATTATAATGGTGGGAGATTTTAACGAAAACATCTTAAAGAGCACTTCAATCACCAAATTCATGGGAAGCAAAGGATTTGAGCAGCATGTGACACAAGAGACGACAGAGAAGGGAACTCTGATCGACCACGTTTATGTGAAAAGCAGGCGCTTTGATGTGGACTGTGCAGTGATTCCCACGTACTTCAGCGACCATGAAGGAATTCTGTGTACTTTGACTGAGAGAGATGATCAGGACCAGGACGGAGGCTTTGCTGGTGGTGAGGTGGACTTTGACATGGAGGCCTTGTTTGAGGAGGACTTGGATGGACAGTAGTCAGGAGACACATGTTGTTATTATGATCATTATTGTTGTTGTGGTTGTGTTCCTCTTGCGGCTGTTGCAGCTGGAGGACCAAACGTGGTGCCGGCCGAGGCTGGAGGGTTTTGGCGTGGTTGTGCCGGACGTCCTGTTTTCGTCTTTTCTTTCCTCTGGGGTGTAGTTGGGATTCTCTTGTGTTTCTTAGCCCGGTGTTGGTACTGGTTCGGCGGCCCTGTACAGGGTTGGGCCGTTGCCACACCCTTTTGTTTATTTGGCCGGACAGTCACGCCCATGTGGAGCTGAAACTGTGTCTCCTGTGAAAGAAGCAGTAATGATGATGATGATAGAATCTCTCCTGAACTGTGTTCCCTCCCTCTTGGTGGTCGTACCAGCAGACAAACAAGTCCCTGTACACAGTGGATTGTTTGTGTGAGTCAAACCAAGCTTCACCACAGTGCCCCTGGGCAAACGTAGTTTAACACTTGATCACGACTGGCAGAGCTTCTTCTTTGTCTAGGAGTTTTACTACTAGTTATTATCAGGTATTTATTGTTAGGCTTTTTAGTACATTTGAATTATGCATATTTGTCGGCGTTTTTACATTTTTATTCCATTTTAATTATCTCCATCAGTGTTTTTAGATTTTTATTACATTTTAATTATCTCCATCAGTGTTTTTAGATTTTTATTACATGTAAATGATCTGTTTTTAGATTTTTATTCCATTTTAATTATCTCCATCAGTGTTTTTAGATTGTTTTTATTATGAGGCTTGTATTTATTCAATTTAGTATAGAGTGCATCTTATTTATCTTAATCATGAGTATTTTTATCAGTATTTTTAGATTTTATTGTTGGACTTGTATTTAATCCATTTTAATGAGTATTTTTATCAGTATTTTTAGATTGTATTGTGAGACTTGTATTTCTTCCATTTTAATGAGTATTTTTATCAGTATTTGTAGATTTTTATTCCATTTTAATTATGTCTATTTATCAGTATTTGTAGATTTTCTTGTGAGACTTGTATTGATTCCATTTTATATAGTGTAACTTATTTATCTTAATCAGGAGTATTTTTATCAGTATGTGTAGATTGTATTGTGAGACTTGTATTGATTCCATTTTAATGAGTATTTTGATCAGTGTTTGTAGGTTTTTATTCCATTGTAAAGAGTATTTTTATCAGTATGTAGATGTTCTTGTGGGACTTGTATTTATTTCATTATATAGTGTAACTTATTTATCTTAATCAGGAGTATTTTTATCGGTATTTTTAGATTTTATTGTTAGACTTTTATTTAGTCCATTTTAAAGAGTATTTTTATCAGTATGTGTAGATTTTTATTCCATTTTAAAGAGTATTTTTATCAGTATGTGTAGATTTTTATTCCATTTTAAAGAGTATTTTTATCAGTATGTGTAGATTTTTATTCCATGTTAAAGAGTATTTGATCAGTGTGTAGATGTTGTTGTGGGACTTGTATTGACTCCATGTTAAAGAGGCTTTAGTTTCATCAGGTGGACAGTGTGGACAGTAGAATCATGATGTCACAGCAGCAGTCGTCCACTTCAACCTCTCTGTTCTTCCTCATGTGTTCATACATGCTGTAGTGTTTGATTGATGTTGATGATTGTAACACAAGCTGATGTTCAGCACCAACATGTCATGTTGAACACATTGGGAAGACTTTTGAAAATACTGACTGCTTTTTGACTGGCCTGCAGTGTGTCCATGTCTCTCTCTCTCTCTCTCTCTGTCTCTCTCTCTCTGTCTGTCTCTCTCTGTCTGTGTCTCTCTGTGTGTGTGTGTGTCTCTCTCTCTCTCTCTGTCTGTGTCTCTCTGTGTGTGTGTGTGTCTCTCTCTCTCTCTCTGTCTCTCTATCTCTTTCTTTGTCTCTGTCTGTGTGTCTATGTCTCTGTCTGTGTCTGTCTGTGTGTCTGTGTCTGTGTCTGTGTGTCTCTGTCTGTGTGTCTCTGTCTGTGTGTCTCTCTCTCTGTCTGTCTGTGTGTGTGTCTCTCTATCTCTTTCTTTGTCTCTGTCTGTCTGTCTGTGTGTCTATGTCTCTGTCTGTGTCTGTCTGTGTGTCTCTGTCTGTGTGTCTCTGTCTGTGTGTCTCTGTCTGTGTGTCTCTCTCTCTGTCTGTCTGTGTGTGTGTCTCTCTCTCTCTCTCTCTTTTTCTGTGTCTGTGTGTGTGTCTCTCTCTCTCTCTGTCTGTGTCTCTCTGTGTGTGTGTGTCTCTCTCTCTCTCTCTCTCTGTCTCTCTATCTCTTTCTTTGTCTCTGTCTGTCTGTCTGTCTGTGTGTCTATGTCTCTGTCTGTGTCTGTCTGTGTGTCTGTGTGTCTCTGTGTGTCTGTGTCTCTGTCTGTGTGTCTCTGTGTGTCTGTGTCTCTGTCTGTGTGTCTCTGTCTGTGTGTCTCTCTCTGTCTGTCTGTGTGTGTGTCTCTCTCTCTCTCTCTGTGTCTGTGTCTGTGTGTGTGTGTGTCTCTCTGTCTCTCTGTCTGTCTGTCTGTCTGTCTGTCTGTGTCTCTGTCTGTGTCTCTGTCTGTCTGTCTGTGTGTGTGTGTGTGTGTCTCTCTCTGTCTGTCTGTGTGTCTCTCTGTCTGTCTGTCTGTCTGTCTGTCTGTCTGTCTGTCTGTCTGTCTGTCTCATTCTCTCTCTCTCTCTCTCTTTCCGTCCCCGGTCGTCCCACTTTAAAAACAAAAGACACCAATGATGATGATGATCACTGATTCTCTGAGATTCTCTGAGGTCTGGATGAGATGTGAAGCTGAGGTGTCTTCTTGTTTTTAAACTCTCTCTCTCTCACTCACTCACCAGTGTAAATGTGTCCAGTGGTTGTTCCAGGTGTGCTTGTTGTCTCACACACCAGTGTAAATGTGTCCAGTGGTTGTTCCAGGTGTGATTGTTCTCTCACACACACACCAGTGTAAATGTGTCCAGTGGTTGTTCCAGGTGTGCTTGTTGTCTCACACACACACACACCAGTGTAAATGTGTCCAGTGGTTGTTCCAGGTGTGCTTGTTGTCTCCAGGTGACGGTGCTGCAGCGTCTCCAGGAGTCTCTGGACCTCCTGATGCTGATGTGGAGAGGACAGGACACCACTGTTCACTTCCTCCTGACTGTGTCCTTCAACTTCACTTGTTTCAATAAATGTTCCTGTTTGTGTCAACATGCTGCTTCTTGTTGTTCCTCACTTGACAATAGAATGATGTCAACATTCATGTGACACTAAAGTGTTTTAGTGGAGATCAATGGAGCTTCACTTTACAATGTTTGACCAACATGAGCAGACATTTGAAGTGATCAACAGCAGAGTTGTTTACCAACACATGGACATGTTTGTGTGTTCAACGTCTTCATGGAGTCCCTGGAACTGAAGCTTCAAGGTGTCACTTCCTGTTTCCTGGTGGGAGGAGCTCATTGAGCTCTGATAACACATGTTAGTGATCAGTCTCATGTCTTCATGTCTCAGTCTCATGTCTGTTCACTTCCTGTTTCCTGGTGGGAGGAGCTCATTGAGCTCTGATGCACATGTTAGTGATCAGTCTCATGTCTTCATGTCTCAGTCTCATGTCTGTTCACTTCCTGTTTCCTGGTGGGAGGAGCTCATTGAGCTCTGATACACATGACAATGTTGGGTCTCAACATATTTTGGGACATGTTATGTTGACTCATATAACACATGTTGGGACGGGTCAGTGATCAGCCTCATGTCCTGGTGAGTCTCGTGCAGCATTGGACGGGACCTCGAGACTGCCCGTCGGGGGGGTGGCTATGAACGGTTCAAAATATTTTCTTAAATATTAGAGAAAAAAAAATTAATTTGACTTTTATTTTGAAAAAACTGCGTCAAAATCAGCTAATTAGCTAGTGATTTGTGATCGCAGCACCCCCATTAGGCTACCTACCAAATTTCGGCTCAATCGGACAATGCTTGCTCGTATGCTAACAGGCATGCTAAGTCGCAAGCTAGCGGATCCACCTGAAAATGTCAGTGTGGTACTCCCCAGGTTGTCCCGATCAAGAATCTGGTCTTACTTCAATTCTAGTGTGAATGACACTGCACTTATAGAACAACAAAGGTTTTTCAAAAACTTCCACCGACATGAATTTGAGGGTCTCAGGCCAGGTCTCGTACAGAGGTCAGTGTGGGACGATAGAGTGACCTGGTGGAGTGCCGGGCCTAGGAGGCCCGGCCTTTGTCGGCGTGTACGAAGGTGTGAATGATGCAGCAATAAAGGTTTTTCACAAACTTCCACCGACATGAATTTGAGGGCCTTTGGCCAGGCCTCGTACAGAGGTCAGAGTGTGACATGAGACTGACCTGGTGGAGTGCCGGGCCTAGGAGGCCCGGCTTTGTCGGTGGTGTACAAATTACAAAAGAGAGCTGCCGTTGGCCAGGCCTGCGGCCTGGCCTTTCGTAAACTGTGGCTCAAGCCCGTCGGGGTGGCCACGATCCTCTAGACCAGTTAATGATCATTTTTTAACTTAAAAAAAAAACAGTATTTTTTTAATTAGTTTTATTTTGAAAAAAACGGCCTCAAAACCAGCTAATTATGTAGTGATTCATGACCGCAGCGGCCTCATTAGGCCACCTACCAAATTTCAGCTCAATCGGATAATGTTTGTTAAAATGCTAACTGGCATGCTAGGCCAATGAGATCCTGAAAATGTCACTGAGATGCTCCCCCTCCCCCTCCCCCGGTCCCCGGAGCAGGATTGCGCAATCCTGTTGTAGATTTTCACAGCAGGTGCACGTCACTTTGATCGTTAACTGAGAGACCTAGAGTGGGACAGAGTGAAGATGAATTCCAGAACTTTCCAAACAACTGCTCTGAATCCATAGTTATCGGGGGAGTATGTGGATAAAAATACCATACTTTTGTAGGAATTTTTGTCCTCTTTCAAACGGTGTGGGTGTGGAAGCAGTCAGAGGTAAACTGTGGACACCAGGGGGCGCTGTTTGGCGACAACGCCGGATATCTCCCATCAGGATTCAATGTAAAAATGTAGAACGGAAAAAATGTTACTCTGTCGCTTTAACTCGTCATTCTGGGGACTTGTTTTGGAATTTTCCCCACATATGTTACATCCTCTTGTTCGGCAGGGTCTCGTGGGCGTGGCGATGCCCTCGGTTTGTGGCTGAGAGTCACGGTTTGCAAACAGTTAAGAGTAGTTCGGGGAGTTTAAAATCGTTGATTTTCGGCGAGAATTTTCGGTTTCCCCATGTTAATGGATGACAGGAGCCAAAAAGGCGATTAGGGGGTGGGGAGCTTGGACGGCTAATAAAAATTAAACTGGACTAGGTAAGAAAATTTCCCTCTAGAGTTCAGTAGTAAACAATCTCCTCTATTTTTGTATATCTCAATTTAACCGATACGACCTTCGCCCTATGAGGAGTTAACTTTTCCGTTTCTGCCTTTTTTTCCCTTTTTTGGGCGAACACCTTACTTTGAAAGGCAAGTAGCCGGCTTCCTGTTGGAGTTAGGGCAAAAGTTAGAGCGCGTGAGTCGTAGGGCTCGAGTAGACGAAGAAATTTCGTATTCGCGACATTTCTCTACGACATTCCTACGAACCGTGGTGGGCGATTGCAATTTTCTAGGTGGCGCTAGAGAGCCATTTTTGGATTTTCATGGAATGTTTTGACATGGTCACCGGCTCTATGCGATTTTTCACGAGCCATCCAAATTCGGTGAGTTTTTGAGCGTGTTTAGGGGGTCAAATATGACCGTAACGAGGAAAAAAATAAAAAAAGAATTAAAGCTGCAAGCAGCATTGGTCGGGACCTCGAGACTGCCCGTCGGGGGGGGTGGCTATGAACGGTTAATTAAAAAAAATATTATTTAAGCAAAAAAAAAAAAAAAAAAAAAAAAGTACTTTTATTTTGAAAAAACGGCGTCGGAACCAGCTAATTAGCTAGTGATTTGTGACCGCAGCACCCCCATTAGGCCACCTACCAAATTTCAGCTCAATCGAACAATGTTTACAAGCATGCTAACGGGCATGCTATGCCGCAAGCTAGCGGATACACCGGAAAATCTCAGTGTGGTACTCCCCAGGTTGCCCCGATCCCAAATCTGGTCTTACTTCAATTCTAGTGTGAATGACACTGCACTAATGGAACAATAAAGGTTTTTCAAAAACTTCCACCGACATGAATTATATGGCCTCAGGCCAGGCCTCCTACGGAGGTCAGTGTGTGACATGAGAGTGACCTGGTGGAGTGCCGGGCCTAGGAGGCCCGGCCTTTGTCGGCGGTGTGCGAAGGTGTGAATGATGCCATAAAGGTTTTTCACAAACTTCCACCGACATGAATGTGAGGGCCTCAGGCCAGGTCTCGTACAGGTTTTGCATGTCCTCATGACAGGAGAACATGAGACATGAGAGTGAGGTCAGGTCACATGAGAGTAACCTGACCTGAGAATGACTGCTGAGGTCACTCTCAGGTCAAACTGCAGGATATGACAGGCTGTCAATCACACAGCAGTGATGAGCCTGAAGCTACAGGAAGCTGCCCATATATGGAGTGATGCACTGACCAATCACAGTGGAGAATTTCACAGCTGCACCGAGCGCGGACACTCTGACGGCAGAGTGAGCCAGAGAGGATTATATTAGAAGATTTTGCGAACAACTGCTCTTAATCTATACTTATCGGGGGAGTATGTGGATAAAAATACCATACTTTTGTAGGGATTTTTGTTCTCTTTCAGAATGTGTGGGTTTGGAAGCAGTCGGAGGTAAACTTTGGACACCAGGGTGCGCTGTTTGGCGACAACGCCGGATATCTCCCATCAGGATTCAATGTAAAAATGTAGAATGAAAAAAATGTTACTGTGTCGCTTTAACTCATCATTCTGGGGACTTGTTGTGGAATTTTCCCCACATATGTTACATCCTCTTGTTCGGCAGGGTCTCGCGGTAGTGGCGATGCCCTCGGTTTGTGGCTGAGAGTCACGGTTTGCAAACAGTTAAGAGTAGTTCGGGGAGTTTTAAATCGTTGATTTTCGGCGAGAATTTTCCGTCTCCCCATGTTAATGGATGACAGGAGCGAAATTGCCGATTAGGGGGTGGGGAGCTTGGACGGCTAATAAAAATTAAACTGGACTAGGTAAGAAAAATTCCCTCTAAATATTTGTAGTAAACAATCTCCTCTATTTTTGTATATCTCAATTTAACCGATACGACCTTCGCCCTATGATGGTTTAGATTTTCCGTTTCGGCCTTTTTTTGCCTTTTTTGGGTGAACACCTTACTTTGAAAGGCAAATAGCGGCCTTTCTATTGGAGTTAGGTCAAAAGTTAGAGCGCGTGAGTCGTAGGGCTCGAGTAGACGAAGAAGTTTCGTATTCGCGACATTTCTCTACGACATTCCTACGGATCGTGGCGGGCGATTGAAAGTGTCTAGGTGGCGCTAGAGAGCCACTTTTGGATTTTCTGGAAATTTGTTGACATGAGATTGTGGAGTGCCACACTTTTGACGAGTCTTCCAAATTTGGTGAGTTTTTGAGCGTGTTTAGGGGGTCAAATTGAGGGATTTATCCGTGAAATAAATAATAATAATAATAAGAAAAAAAAACATTCGAAATACAATATATAATTTCGCCACCAGGTAGTGGCCGCGCCCCCTTCGGGGGCGCGGCCACTGTGAGAGGGTCAGGGGAGGTCCTGGATGAGTGCGGGCCCTCCTTCGGAGGGCCCGCACTTTTGGCGACGACGAAATCCAAAAGAGACCTGCCGTTGGCTGGGCTTAGGGCCCAGCCGTTGGCGAGGTCCCTAATTAAAGCTGCAAGCAGCATTGGTCGGGACCTCGAGATTGCCCGTCGGGGGGGTGGCTATGAACGGTTAATTAAAAAAAATATTATTTAAGCAAAAAAAAAAAAAAAAAAAAAATTGTACTTTTATTTTGAAAAAACGGCGTCGGAACCAGCTAATTAGCTAGTGATTTGTGACCGCAGCACCCCCATTAGGCCACCTACCAAATTTCAGCTCAATCGAACAATGTTTACTAGCATGCTAACGGGCATGCTATGCCGCAAGCTAGCAGATACACCTGAAAATCTCAGTGTGGTACTCCCCAGGTTGCCCCGATCCCAAATCTGGTCTTACTTCAATTCTAGTGTGAATGACACTGCACTTATGGAACAATAAATGTTTTTCAAAAACTTCCACCGACATGAATTATATGGCCTCAGGCCAGGCCTCCTACGGAGGTCAATGTGGGACGATGGAGTGACCTGGTGGAGTGCCGGGCCTAGGAGGCCCGGCCTTTGTCGGCGTAAACGAAGGTGTGATTGATCCAGCAATAAAGGTTTTTCACAAACTCTCACCGACATGAATTACATGTCTCAGGCCAGACCTCGTACAGGTTTTGCATGTCCTCATGACAGGAGAACATGAGACATGAGAGTGAGGTCAGGTCACATGAGAGTAACCTGACCTGAGAATGACTGCTGAGGCCACTCTCAGGTCAAACTGCAGGATATGACAGGCTGTCAATCACACAGCAGTGATGAGCCTGAAGCTACAGGAAGATGCCCATATATGGAGTGATGCACTGACCAATCACAGTGGAGAATTTCACAGCTGCACCGAGCGCGGACACTCTGGCGTCAGAGTGAGACAGAGAGGATTATTAGGGACCTCGCCAACGGCATGGGCCCTAGGCCCATGCCAACGGCAGGTCTCTTTTGGAATTCGTCGTCGCCGAATGAGTGCGGGGCCTCCGCAGGAGGCCCCGCACTCATTCGGACACTCTCATGACCCTGTCAGAGTGGCCGGGGCCCCCGAAGGGGGTCCCGGCCACTCTGACGTGGTGGCGAAATTGTATATTGTTTTTCGAATGTTTTTTATTATTAGGGACCTCGCCAACGGCTTGGGCCCTAGGCCCATGCCAACGGCAGGTCTCTTTTGGATTTCGTCGTCGCCAAAAGTGCGGGCCCTCCGAAGGAGGGCCCGCACTCATCCAGGCCCTCTCCTGACCCTCCCAGAGTGGCCGGGGCCCCCGAAGGGGGTCCCGGCCACTCTGATGTGGTGGCGAAATTGTATATTGTATTTCGAATGTTTCTTATTAGGGACCTCGCCAACGGGTGGGCCCTAGGCCCAGCCAACGGCAGGTCTCTTTTGGATTTCGTCGTCGCCAAAAGTGCGGGCCCTCCGAAGGAGGGCCCGCACTCATCCAGGCCCTCTCCTGACCCTCCCAGAGTGGCCGACGCCCCCGAAGGGGGCGTCGGCCACTACCTGGTGGCGAAATTATATATTGTATTTCGAATGTTTCTTCTTATTAGGGACCTCGCCAACGGGTGGGCCCTAGGCCCAGCCAACGGCAGGTCTCTTTTGGATTTCGTCGTCGCCAAAAGTGCGGGCCCTCCGAACCCCCTAAACACGCTCAAAAACTCACCAAATTTGGGAGACTCGTCAAAAGTGTGGCACTCCACAATCTCACGTCAAAAAATTCCCAAAAAATCCAAAAATGGCTCTCTAGCGCCACCTAGAAAATTGCAATCGCCCGCCACGGTCCGTAGGAATGTCGTAGAGAAATGTCGCGAATACAAAACTTCTTCGTCTACTCGAGCCCTACGACTCACGCGCTCTAACTTTTGACCTAGCTCCAACAGGAAGGCCGCTATTTGCCTTTCAATGTAAGGTGTTCGCCCAAAAAAGGAAAAAAAAGGCAGAAACGGAAAATTTAACTCCTATTAGGGCGAAGGTCGCATCGGTTAAATTGAGATATACAAAAATAGAGGAGATTGTTTACTACTGAACTCTAGAGGGAAATTTTCTTACCTAGTCCAGTTTAATTTTTATTAGCCGTCCAAGCTCCCCACCCCCTAATCGCCTTTTTGGCTCCTGTCATCCATTAACATGGGGAAACGGACAATTCTCGCCGAAAATCAACGATTTTAAACTCCCCGAACTACTCTTAACTGTTTGCAAACCGTGACTCTCAGCCACAAACCGAGGGCATCGCCACGCCCACGAGACCCTGCCGAACAAGAGGATGTAACATATGTGGGGAAAATTCCAAAACAAGTCCCCAGAATGACGAGTTAAAGCGACACAGTAACATTTTTCCCCTTCCGAAATCTTAACACTATAGCGGATGGAGCCAAATCTGCCGTTCCTGCCAAACAGCGCCCCCTGGTGTCCAAACTTTACCTCTGACTGCTTCCAAACCCACACAGTATTAAAGACGACAAAAATTCCTACAAAAGTATGGTATTTTTATCCACATACTCCCCCGATAAGTATAGATTAAGAGCAGTTGTTCGCAAAATCTTCTAATATAATCCTCTCTGGCTCACTCTGACGTCAGAGTGTCCGCGCTCGGCGCAGCTGTGAAATTCTCCACTGTGATTGGTCAGTGCATCACTCCATATATGGGCAGCTTCCTGTAGCTTCAGGCTCATCACTGCTGTGTGATTGACAGCCTGTCATATCCTGCAGTTTGACCTGAGAGTGACCTCACCAATCATTCTCAGGTCAGGTTACTCTCATGTGACCTGACCTCACTCTCATGTCTCATGTTCTCCTGTCATGAGGACATGCAAAACCTGTACGAGACCTGGCCTGAGGCCCTCACATTCATGTCGGTGGAAGTTTGTGAAAAACCTTCACTGCTGCATCATTCACACCTTCGCACACCGCCGACAAAGGCCGGGCCTCCTAGGCCCGGCACTCCACCAGGTCACTCCATCGTCCCACACTGGCCTTTGTACGATGGAAGTCGGTGGAAGTTTTTGAAAAAGCTTTAATGCTGCATCATTCACACCTTCGTTCACGCCGACAAAGGCCGGGCCTCCTAGGCCCGGCACTCCACCAGGTCACTCTCATGTCCCACACTGACCTCTGTAGGAGGATTGGCCTGAGGCCATGTAATTCATGTCGGTGGAAGTTTTTGAAAAACCTTTATTGTGCCATAAGTGCTGTGTCTTTTACACTACAATTGAAGTAAGACCAGATTCAGGATCGGGGCCATCTGGGGAGTACCCAACAGACATTTTCAGGCAGCTCGGCTAGCTTGCGGCTTAGCATGCCTGCTAGCATGGTCGCAAACATTGTCTGATTGAGCCGAAATTTGGTAGGTAGCCTAATGGGGTTGCTGCGATCACAAATCACTAGCTAATTAGCTGGTTTTGACGCCGTTTTTTCAAAATAAAAGTCTTTTTTTTTTTTTTTTTTTTTTTTTTACTTAAAAAATTGTCTTTTTTATTAACCGTTCATAGCCACCCCCCCGACGGGCAGTCTCGAGGTCCCGACCAATGCTGCTTGCAGCTTTAATTATTTTATTTTTTTTCACGGACTAAATCCCATATTTGACCCCCTAGACACACTCAAAAACTCACCAAATTTGGAAGACTTGTCAAAAGTGTGGCAATCTATATTATCACGTCAAAAAATTCCCAGAAAGTCCAAAAATTGCTCTCTAGCGCCACCTAGACACACTCAATCGCCCGCCACGGTCCGTAGGAATGTCGTAGAGAAATGTCGCGAATACGAAACTTCTTCGTCTACTCGAGCCCTACGACGCACGCGCTCTAACTTTTGACCTAACTCCAACAGGAAGGCCACTATTTGCCTTTCAAAGTAAGGTGTTCACCCAAAAAAGGCAAAAAAAGGCCGAAACGGAAAATCTAAACCATCATAGGGCGAAGGTCGTATCGGTTAAATTGAGATATACAAAAATAGAGGAGATTGTTTACTACAATAATTTAGAGGGAATTTTTCTTACCTAGTCCAGTTTAATTTTTATTAGCCGTCCAATCTCCCCACCCCCTAATCGCCTTTTTGGCTCCTGTCATCCATTAACATGGGGAAACCGAAAATTGTCCCCCAAAATCAACGATTTTAAACTCCCCGAACTACTCTTAACTGTTTGCAAACCGTGACTCGCAGCCACAAACCGAGGGCATCGCCACTACCGCGAGACCCTGCCGAACAAGAGGATGTAACATATGTGGGGAAATTTCCAAAACAAGTCCCCAGAATGACGAGTTAAAGCGACACAGTAACATTTTCTTCGTCCAAAATGTTTACATTGAATCCTAATGGGAGCAATCGGGC
This sequence comes from Blennius ocellaris, assembly GCF_963422515.1. Taxonomy (NCBI): domain Eukaryota; kingdom Metazoa; phylum Chordata; class Actinopteri; order Blenniiformes; family Blenniidae; genus Blennius; species Blennius ocellaris. The sequence continues at coordinate 13,478,876 of NC_137673.1, read as the reverse complement.
GTTACCGCCAAACAGCGCCCCCTGGTGTCCAAAGTTTACCTCTGACTGCTTCCAAACCCACACAGTGTGAAAGAAGACAAAAATTCCTACAAAAGTATGGTATTTTTATCCACATACTCCCCCGATAAGTATAGATTAAGAGCAGTTGTTCGCAAAATCTTCTAATATAATCCTCTCTGGCTCACTCTGCCGTCAGAGTGTCCGCGCTCGGTGCAGCTGTGAAATTCTCCACTGTGATTGGTCAGTGCATCACTCCATATATGGGCAGCTTCCTGTAGCTTCAGGCTCATCACTGCTGTGTGATTGACAGCCTGTCATATCCTGCAGTTTGACCTGAGAGTGACCTCAGCAGTCATTCTCAGGTCAGGTTACTCTCATGTGACCTGACCTCACTCTCATGTCTCATGTTGTCCTGTCATGAAGACATGCAAAACCTGTACGAGGTCTGGCCTGAGACATGTAATTCATGTCGGTGAAAGTTTGTGAAAAACCTTCATTGATGCATCATTCACACCTTCGTTCACGCCGACAAAGGCCGGGCCTCCTAGGCCCGGCACTCCACCAGGTCACTCCATCGTCCCACACTGACCTTTGTACGATGGAAGTCGGTGGAAGTTTTTGAAAAAGCTTTAATGCTGCATCATTCACACCTTCGTTCACGCCGACAAAGGCCGGGCCTCCTAGGCCCGGCACTCCACCAGGTCACTCTCATGTCCCACACTGACCTCTGTAGGAGGATTGGCCTGAGGCCATGTAATTCATGTCGGTGGAAGTTTTTGAAAAACCTTTATTGTGCCATAAGTGCTGTGTCTTTTACACTACAATTGAAGTAAGACCCGATTTGGGATCGGGGCATCCTGGGGAGTACCACACTGAGATTTTCAGGTGTATCCGCTAGCTTGCGGCATAGCATGCCCGTTAGCATGCTAGTAAATATTGTTCGATTGAGCTGAAATTGGGTAGGTGGCCTAATGGGGGTGCTGCGGTCACAAATCACTAGCTAGTTAGCTGGTTCCGACGCCGTTTTTTCAAAATAAAAGTACAAATTTTTTTTTTTTTTTTTTTTTTTGCTTAAATAATCTTTTTTTTAATTAACCGTTCATAGCCACCCCCCCGACGGGCAATCTCGAGGTCCCGACCAATGCTGCTTGCAGCTTTAATTAGGGACCTCGCCAACGGCTGGGCCCTAGGCCCAGCCAACGGCAGGTCTCTTTTGGATTTCGTCGTCGCCAAAAGTGCGGGCCCTCCGAACCCCCTAAACACGCTCAAAAACTCACCAAATTTGGGAGACTCGTCAAAAGTGTGGCACTCCACAATCTCACGTCAAAAAATTCCCAAAAAATCCAAAAATGGCTCTCTAGCGCCACCTAGAAAATTGCAATCACCCGCCACGGTCCGTAAGAATGTCGTAGAGAAAAACAGCGAATACGAAACTTCTTCGTCTACTCGACCCCTACGACTCACGCGCTCTAACTTTTGCCCTAACTCCAACAGGAAGGCCGCTATTTACCTTTCAAGGTAAGGTGTTCGCCCAAAAAAGGGAGAAAAAGGCCGAAACGGAAAATCTAAACCATCATAGGGCGAAGGTCGTATCGGTTAAATTGAGATATACAAAAATTGAGGAGATTGTTTACTACAATAATTTAGAGGGAATTTTTCTTACCTAGTCCAGTTTAATTTTTATTAGCCGTCCAAGCTCCCCACCCCCTAATCGCCTTTTTGGCTCCTGTCATCCATTAACATGGGGAAACCGAAAATTCTCCCTCAAAATCAACGATTTTAAACTCCCCGAACTACTCTTAACTGTTTGCGAACCGTGACTCTCAGCCACAAACCGAGGGCATCGCCACGACCGCGAGACCCTGCCGAACAAGAGGATGTAACATATGTGGGAGAAATTCCAAAACAAGTCCCCAGAATGACGAGTTAAAGCGACACAGTAACATTTTTCTCGTCCAAAATCTTAACACTATAGCGGATGGAGCCAAATCTGCCGTTCCTGCCAAACAGCGCCCCCTGGTGTCCAAATTTTACCTTCGACTGCTTCCAAACCCACACAGTCCGAAAGAGGATAAAAATTCCTACAAAAGTATGGTATTTTTATCCACATACTCCCCCGATAACTATGGATTCAGAGCAGTTGTTCGCAAAGTTCTGGAATTCATCTTCACTCTCTTCCACTCTAGCTCTGACACTTAATGATCAAAGTGACGTGCACCTGCTGTGAAAATCTACAGCAGGATTGCGCAATCCTGCTCCGGGGACCGGGGGAGGGGGAGGGGGAGCATCTCAGTGACATTTTCAGGATCTCATAGGCCTAGCAAGCCCGTTAGCATTCTAAGAAACATTATCCGATTGAGCTGAAATTTGGTAGGTGGCCTAATGGGGCCGCTGCGGTCATGAATCACTACATAATTAGCTGGTTTTCAGCCGTTTTTTTCAAAATAAAAGTCATTAAAAAAATACAATTTTTTTTAAAAGATAAAAAATTATCATTAACTGGTCTAGAGTATCGTGGCCACCCCGACGGGCTTGGCCACAGTTTACGAAAGGCCAGGCCGCAGGCCTGGCCAATGCCAGCTTCCTTTTGTAATCCGTACACAACTGACAAAGGCCCTCACATTCATGTCGGTGGAAGTTTTTGAAAAACCTTTCCTGTTCCATAAGTGCTGCGTCATTCACACCTTCGTACACCGCCGACAAAGGCCGGGCCTCCTAGGCCCGGCACTCCACCAGGTCAGTCTCATGTCACACACTGACCTCCGTAGGAGGCCTGGCCTGAGGCCATATAATTCATGTCGGTGGAAGTTTTTGAAAAACCTTTATTGTTCCATAAGTGCAGTGTCATTCACACTAGAATTGAAGTAAGACCAGATTTGGGATCGGGGCAACCTGGGGAGTACCACACTGAGATTTTCAGGTGTATCCGCTAGCTTGCGGCATAGCATGCCCGTTAGCATGCTAGTAAACATTGTTCGATTGAGCTGAAATTTGGTAGGTTGCCTAATGGGGGCGCTGCGGTCACACATCACTAGCTAATTAGCTGGTTCCGACGCCGTTTTTTCAAAATAAAAGTACTAATTTTTTTTTTATTTTTTTTTTGCTTAAATAATATTTTTTTGTCATTAACCGTTCATAGCCACCCCCCCCTAGACGGGCAATCTCGAGGTCCCGACCAATGCTGCTTGCAGCTTTAATTATATTTTTTTCGCCGTTACGGTCATATTTGACCCCCTAGACACGCTCAAAAACTCACCAAATTTGGAAGGCTCGTGAAAAATCGCATAGAGCCGGTGACCATGTCAAAACATTCCAAGAAAATCCAAAAATGGCTCTCTAGCGCCACCTAGAAAATTGCAATCGCCCGCCACGGTCCGTAGGAATGTCGTAGAGAAATGTCGCGAATACGAAACTTCTTCGTCTACTCGAGCCCTACGACTCACGCGCTCTAACTTTTGACCTAACTCCAACAGGAAGCCCACTATTTGCCTTTCAAAGTAAGGTGTTCACCCAAAAAAGGCAAAAAAAGGCCGAAACGGAAAATCTAAACCATCATAGGGCGAAGGTCGTATCGGTTAAATTGAGATATACAAAAATAGAGGAGATTGTTTACTACAATAATTTAGAGGGAATTTTTCTTACCTAGTCCAGTTTAATTTTTATTAGCCGTCCAAGCTCCCCACCCCCTAATCGGCTTTTTGGCTCCTGTCATCCATTAACATGGGGAAACGGAAAATTCTCGCCGAAAATCAACGATTTTAAACTCCCCGAACTACTCTTAACTGTTTGCAAACCGTGACTCTCAGCCACAAACCGAGGGCATCGCCACTACCGCGAGACCCTGCCGAACAAGAGGATGTAACATATGTGGGGAAAATTCCACAACAAGTCCCCAGAATGATGAGTTAAAGCGACACAGTAACATTTTTTTCATTCTACATTTTTACATTGAATCCTGATGGGAGATATCCGGCGTTGTCGCCAAACAGCGCCCCCTGGTGTCCAAAGTTTACCTCCGACTGCTTCCAAGCGTACACCGTCTTAAAGAGGACAAAAATTCCTACAAAAGTATGGTATTTTTATCCACATACTCCCCCGATAAGTATAGATTAAGAGCAGTTGTTCGCAAAATCTTCTAATATAATCCTCCCTGTCTCACACTCTGACGTCAGAGTGTCCGCGCTCGGCGCAGCTGTGAAATTCTCCACTGTGATTGGTCAGTGCATCACTCCATATATGGGCAGCTTCCTGTAGCTTCAGGCTCATCACTGCTGTGTGATTGACAGCCTGTCATATCCTGCAGTTTGACCTGAGAGTGACCTCACCAGTCATTCTCAGGTCAGGTTACTCTCATGTGACCTGACCTCACTCTCATGTCTCATGTTCTCCTGTCATGAGGACATACAAAACCTGTACGAGGTCTGGCCTGAGACATGTAATTCATGTCGGTGAAAGTTTGTGAAAAACCTTTATTGCATCATTCACACCTTCGTTCACGCCGACAAAGGCCGGGCCTCCTAGGCCCGGCACTCCACCAGGTCACTCTCATGTCCCACACTGACCTCTGTAGGAGGCTTGGCCTGAGGCCATGTAATTCATGTCGGTGGAAGTTTTTGAAAAACCTTTATTGTTCCATAAGTGCAGTGTCATTCACACTACAATTGAAGTAAGACCAGATTCACGATCGGGGCCATCTGAGGAGTACCCAACAGACATTTTCAGGCAGCTCGGCTAGCTTGCGGCTTAGCATGCCTGTTAGCATGCGAGCAAGCATTGTCCGATTGAGCCGAAATTTGGTAGGTAGCCTAATGGGGGTGCTGCAATCACATATCACTAGCTAATTAGCTGGTTTTGACGCCGTTTTTTCAAAATAAAAGTCTTTTTTTTTTTTTTTTTTTTTTTTTAAATTCAAAAATTGTCTTTTTTATTAACCGTTCATAGCCACCCCCCCGACGGGCAATCTCGAGGTCCCGACCAATGCTGCTTGCAGCTTTAATGTATTTCGAATGTTTTTTATTAGGGACCTCGCCAACGGGTGGGCCCTAGGCCCAGCCAACGGCAGGTCTCTTTTGGAATTCGTCGTCGCCAAAAGTGTGGGGCCTCCGCAGGAGGCCCCACACTCATCCAGAACTCTCCTGACCCCCTCAGAGTGGCCGCGCCCCCGAAGGGGGCGCGGCCACTACCTGGTGGCGAAATTATATATTGTTTTTCGAATGTTTCTTATTATTAGGGACCTCGCCAACGGCTGGGCCCCAAGCCCAGCCAACGGCAGGTCTCTTTTGGATTTCGTCGTCGCCAACAGTGTGGGGCCTCCGCAGGAGGCCCCACACTAATCCGGTCACTCTCAGGTCACCACTGACCCCTCAGAGTGGCCGCACCCCCGAAGGGGGTGCGGCCACTACTTGGTGGCGAAGTTGTAATTGTTTTTCGAATGTTTATTATTATTATTATATATTTTTTTTTTTTTTCTTTTCACTTACGCTCATATTTGACCCCCTAGCCACGCTCAAAAACTCACCAAATTTGGATGGCTCGTGAAAAGTTGCAGCCTTCAGAAGATCATGTCAAAACATTCCAGGAAAGTCCAAAAATGGCTCTCTAGCGCCACCTAGAAAATTTCAATCGCCCGCCACGGTCCGTAGGAATGTCGTAGAGAAATGTCGCGAATACGAAACTTATTCGTCTACTCGAGCCCTACGACTCACGCGCTCTAACTTTTGACCTAACTCCAACAGGAAGGCCGCTATTTGCCTTTCAATGAAAGGTTTGCGCCCAAAAAAGGCAAAAAAAGGCCGAAACGGAAAATCTAACTCCTATTAGGGCAAAGGTCGTATCCGTTAAATTGAGATATACAAAAATAGAGGAGATTGTTTACTACTGAACACTAGAGGGAAATTTTCTTACCTAGTCCAGTTTAATTTTTATTAGCCGTCCAAGCTCCCCACCCCCTAATCGGCTTTTTGGCTCCTGTCATCCATTAACATAGGGAAACGGACAATTCTCGCCGAAAATCAACGATTTAAAACTCCCCGAACTACTCTTAACTGTTTGCAAACCGTGACTCTCAGCCACAAACCGAGGGCATCGCCACGCCCACGAGACCCTGCCGAACAAGAGGATGTAACATATGTGGGGAAAATTCCAAAACAAGTCCCCAGAATGACGAGTTAAAGCGACACAGTAACATTTTTTTCATTCTACATTTTTACATTGATTCCTGATGGGAGATATCCGGCGTTGTCGCCAAACAGCGCACCCTGGTGTCCAAAGTTTACCTCCGACTGCTTCCAAACGTACACAATCTTAAAGAGGACAAAAATTCCTACAAAAGTATGGTATTTTTATCCACATACTCCCCCGATAAGTATAGATTAAGAGCAGTTGTTCGCAAAATCTTCTAATATAATCCTCTCTGCCTCACTCTGACGTCAGAGTGTCCGCGCTCGGCGCAGCTGTGAAATTCTCCACTGTGATTGGTCAGTGCATCACTCCATATATGGGCAGCTTCCTGTAGCTTCAGGCTCATCACTGCTGTGTGATTGACAGCCTGTCATATCCTGCAGTTTGACCTGAGAGTGACCTCACCAGTCATTCTCAGGTCAGGTTACTCTCATGTGACCTGACCTCACTCTCATGTCTCATGTTCTCCTGTCATGAGGACATGCAAAACCTGTACGAGGTCTGGCCTGAGACATGTAATTCATGTCGGTGGAAGTTTGTGAAAAACCTTTATTGCATCATTCACACCTTCGCACACTGCCGACAAAGGCCGGGCCTCCTAGGCCCGGCACTCCACCAGGTCACTCTCATGTCACACACTGACCTCCGTAGGAGGCCTGGCCTGAGGCCATATAATTCATGTAGGTGGAAGTTTTTGAAAAACCTTTATTGTTCCATAAGTGCAGTGTCATTCACACTAGAATTGAAGTAAGACCAGATTTGGGATCGGGGCAACCTGGGGAGTACCACACTGAGATTTTCAGGTGTATCCGCTAGCTTGCGGCATAGCATGCCCGTTAGCATGCTATTAAACATTGTTCGATTGAGCTGAAATTTGGTAGGTGGCCTAAAGGGGTTGCTGCGGTCACACATCACTAGCTAATTAGCTGGTTCCGACGCCGTTTTTTCAAAATAAAAGTACTAATTTTTTTTTATTTTTTTTTTTGCTTAAATAATATTTTTTGTAATTAACCGTTCATAGCCACCCCCCCGACGGGCAATCTCGAGGTCCCGACCAATGCTGCTTGCAGCTTTAATTATATATTTTTCTTTTTCGTTACGCTCATATTTGACCCCCTAGCCACGCTCAAAAACTCACCAAATTTGACAGGCTCGTGAAAAATCGCATAGAGCCGGTGACCATGTCAAAACATTCCAGGAAAATCCAAAAATGGCTCTCTAGCGCCACCTAGAAAATTTAAATCGCCCGCCACAGTCCGTAGGAATGTCGTAGAGAAATGTCGCGAATACGAAATGTCTTCGTCTACTCGAGCCCTAAGTCCCACGCACTCTAACTTTTGACCTAACTCCAACAGGAAGCCGGCTATTTGCCTTTCAAAGTAAGGTGTTCACCCAAAAAAGGCAAAAAAAGGCCGAAACGGAAAATCTAAACCATCATAGGGCGAAGGTCGTATCGGTTAAATTGAGATATACAAAAATAGAGGAGATTGTTTACTACAATAATTTAGAGGGAATTTTTCTTACCTAGTCCAGTTTAATTTTTATTAGCCGTCCAAGCTCCCCACCCCCTAATCGCCTTTTTGGCTCCTGTCATCCATTAACATGGGGAAACCGACAATTCTCGCCGAAAATCAACGATTTTAAACTCCCCGAACTACTCTTAACTGTTTGCAAACCGTGACTCTCAGCCACAAACCGAGGGCATCGCCACTACCGCGAGACCCTGCCGAACAAGAGGATGTAACATATGTGGGGAAAATTCCAAAACAAGTCCCCAGAATGACGAGTTAAAGCGACACAGTAACATTTTCTTCGTTCTACATTTTTACATTGAATCCTGATGGGAGATATCCGGCGTTGTCGCCAAACAGCGCACCCTGGTGTCCAAAGTTTACCTCCGACTGCTTCCAAACCCATACATTCTGAAAGAGGACAAAAATCCCTACAAAAGTATGGTATTTTTATCCACATACTCCCCCGATAAGTATAGATTAAGAGCAGTTGTTCGCAAAATCTTTGAATATAATCCTCTCTGGCTCACTCTGCCGTCAGAGTGTCCGCGCTCGGTGCAGCTGTGAAATTCTCCACTGTGATTGGTCAGTGCATCACTCCATATATGGGCAGCTTCCTGTAGCTTCAGGCTCATCACTGCTGTGTGATTGACAGCCTGTCATGTCCTGCAGTTTGACCTGAGAGTGACCTCACCAGTCATTCTCAGGTCAGGTTACTCTCATGTGACCTGACCTCACTCTCATGTCTCATGTTCTCCTGTCATGAGGACATGCAAAACCTGTACGAGGTCTGGCCTGAGACATGTAATTCATGTCGGTGGAAGTTTGTGAAAAACCTTCATTGCTGCATCATTCACACCTTCGTTCACGCCGACAAAGGCCGGGCCTCCTAGGCCCGGCACTCCACCAGGTCTCTCCATCGTCCCACACTGACCTCTGTAGGAGGCTTGGCCTGAGGCCATGTAATTCATGTCGGTGGAAGTTTTTGAAAAATCTTTATTGTGCCATAAGTGCTGTGTCTTTTACACTAGAATTGAAGTAAGACCAGATTCAGGATCGGGGCCATCAGGGGAGCACCCAACAGACATTTTTAGGCAGCTCGGCTAGCTTGCGGCTTAGCATGCCTGTTAGCATGCGAGGAAACATTGTCTGATTGAGCCGAAATTTGGTAGTTAGCCTAATGGGGTTGCCGCGATCACAAATCACTAGCTAATTAGCTGGTTTTGACGCAGTTTTTTCAAAATAAAAGTCATAATTTTTTTTTTTTTTTTTTTTTATATTTAAGCAAATATTTTGAACCGTTCATAGCCACACCCCCGACGGGCAATCTCGAGGTCCCGACCAATGCTGCTTGCAGCTTTAATTATTTTATTTTTTTTCACGGACTAAATCGCATATTTGACCCCCTAAACACGCTCAAAAACTCACCAAATTTGGAAGACTCGTCAAAAGTGTGGCAATCTATATTATCACGTCAACAAATTCCAAGAAAATCCAAAAATGGCTCTCTAGCGCCACCTAGACACTTTAAATCGCCCGCCACGGTCCGTAGGAATGTTGTAGAGAAATGTCGTGAATACGAAACTTCTTCGTCTACTCGAGCGCTACGACTCACGCGCTCTAACTTTTGACCTAACTCCAACAGGAAGGCCGCTATTTGCCTTTCAAAGTAAGGTGTTCGCCCAAAAAAGGCAAAAAAAGGCAGAAACGGAAAATCTAAACCATCATAGGGCGAAGGTCGCATCGGTTAAATTGAGATATACAAAAATAGAGGAGATTGTTTACTACAATAATTTAGAGGGAATTTTTCTTACCTAGTCCAGTTTAATTTTTATTAGCCGTCCAAGCTCCCCACCCCCTAATCGCCTTTTTGGCTCCTGTCATCCATTAACATGGGGAGATGGAAAATTCTCCCCGAAAATCAACGATTTTAAACTCCCCGAACTACTCTTAACTGTTTGCAAACCGTGACTCTCAGCCACAAACCGAGGGCATCGCCACTACCGCGAGACCCTGCCGAACAAGAGGATGTAACATATGTGGGGAAAATTCCAAAACAAGTCCCCAGAATGACGAGTTAAAGCGACACAGTAACATTTTCTTCGTTCTACATTTTTACATTGAATCCTGATGGGAGATATCCGGCGTTGTCGCCAAACAGCGCCCCCTGGTGTCCAAAGTTTACCTCTGACTGCTTCCAAACCCACACAGTATTAAAGAGGAATAAAATTCCTACAAAAGTATGGTATTTTTATCCGCATACTCCCCCGATAAGTATAGATTAAGAGCAGTTGTTCCCAAAATCTTCTAATATAATCCTCTCTGGCTCACTCTGACGTCAGAGTGTCCGCGCTCGGCGCAGCTGTGAAATTCTCCACTGTGATTGGTCAGTGCATCACTCCATATATGGGCAGCTTCCTGTAGCTTCAGGCTCATCACTGCTGTGTGATTGACAGCCTGTCATATCCTGCAGTTTGACCTGAGAGTGACCTCACCAGTCATTCTCAGGTCAGGTTACTCTCATGTGACCTGACCTCACTCTCATGTCTCATGTTCTCCTGTCATGAGGACATGCAAAACCTGTACGAGGTCTGGCCTGAGACATGTAATTCATGTCGGTGAAAGTTTGTGAAAAACCTTCATTGATGCATCATTCACACCTTCGTTCACGCCGACAAAGGCCGGGCCTCCTAGGCCCGGCACTCCACCAGGTCACTCTCATGTCACACACTGACCTCCGTAGGAGGCCTGGCCTGAGGCCATAAAATTCATGTCGGTGGAAGTTTTTGAAAAACCTTTATTGTTCCATAAGTGCAGTGTCATTCACACTAGAATTGAAGTAAGACCAGATTTGGGATCGGGGCAACCTGGGGAGTACCACACTGAGATTTTCAGGTGTATCCGCTAGCTTGCGGCATAGCATGCCCGTTAGCATGCTAGTAAACATTGTTCGATTGAGCTGAAATTTGGTAGGTTGCCTAATGGGGGTGCTGCGGTCACACATCACTAGCTAATTAGCTGGTTCCGACGCCGTTTTTTCAAAATAAAAGTACTAATTTTTTTTTTTTTTTTTTTTTGCTTAAATAATATTTTTTTTAATTAACCGTTCATAGCCACCCCCCCGACGGGCAATCTCGAGGTCCCGACCAACGCTGCTTGCAGCTTTAATTATTTTTTGGCACTCCTGACTTGGCTATTGCCTCAATTTTGACCCCCTAAACACGCTCAAAAACTCACCAAATTTGACAGACTCGTCAAAACTGGCGAAAAATTTTATAAAATCTAAAAAAATCCCCCAAAAGTCCAAAAATGGCTCTCTAGCGCCACCTAGAAAATTGCAATCGCCCGCCACGGTCCGCAGGAATGTCGTACAGAAATGTCGCGAATACGAAATTTGTTCGTCTACTCGAGCCCTACGACTCACGCGCTCTAACTTTTGACCTAACTCCAACAGGAAGGCCGCTATTTGCCTTTCAAAGTAAGGTGTTCACCCAAAAAAGGCAAAAAAAGGCCGAAACGGAAAATCTAAACCATCATAGGGCGAAGGTCGTATCGGTTAAATTGAGATATACAAAAATAGAGGAGATTGTTTACTACAAATATTTAGAGGGAATTTTTCTTACCTAGTCCAGTTTAATTTTTATTAGCCGTCCAAGCTCCCCACCCCCTAAACGCCTTTTTGGCTCCTGTCATCCATTAACATGGGGAAACCGAAAATTCTCGCCGAAAATCAACGATTTAAAACGTCCCGAACTACTCTTAACTGTTTGCAAACCGTGACTCTCAGCCACAAACCGAGGGCATCGCCACTACCGCGAGACCCTGCCGAACAAGAGGATGTAACATATGTGGGGAAAATTCTACAACAAGTCCCCAGAATGATGAGTTAAAGCGACACAGTAACATTTTTTTCATTCTACATTTTTACATTGAATCCTGATGGGAGATATCCGGCGTTGTCGCCAAACAGCGCACCCTGGTGTCCAAAGTTTACCTCCGACTGCTTCCAAGCGTACACAATCTTAAAGAGGACAAAAATTCCTACAAAAGTATGGTATTTTTATCCACATACTCCCCCGATAAGTATAGATTAAGAGCAGTTGTTCGCAAAATCTTCTAATATAATCCTCTCTGGCTCACTCTGACGTCAGAGTGTCCGCGCTCGGCGCAGCTGTGAAATTCTCCACTGTGATTGGTCAGTGCATCACTCCATATATGGGCAGCTTCCTGTAGCTTCAGGCTCATCACTGCTGTGTGATTGACAGCCTGTCATATCCTGCAGTTTGACCTGAGAGTGACCTCAGCAGTCATTCTCAGGTCAGGTTACTCTCATGTGACCTGACCTCACTCTCATGTCTCATGTTCTCCTGTCATGAGGACATGCAAAACCTGTATGAGACCTGGCCTGAGGCCCTCAAATTCATGTCGGTGGAAGTTTTTGAAAGACCTTTCATGTTCGATAAGTGCTGCGTCATTCACACCGTGCACCGCCGACAAAGGCCGGGCCTCCTAGGCCCGGCACTCCACCAGGTCACTCAATCGTCCCACACTGACCGCTGTAGGAGGCTTGGCCTGAGGCCCTCATATGTATGTCGGTGGAAGTTTTTGAAAAACCTTTATTGTTCCATAAGTGCAGTGTCATTCACACTACAATTGAAGTAAGACCAGATTCAGGATCGGGGCCATCTGAGGAGTACCCAACAGACATTTTCAGGCAGCTCGGCTAGCTTGCGGCTTAGCATGCCTGTTAGCATGCGAGCAAGCATTGTCCGATTGAGCCGAAATTTGGTAGGTAGCCTAATGGGGGTGCTGCAATCACAAATCACTAGCTAATTAGCTGGTTTTGACGCCGTTTTTTCAAAATAAAAGTACTAATTTTTTTTTTTTTTTTTTTTGCTTAAATAATTTTTTTTTTAATTAACCGTTCATAGCCACCCCCCCGACGGGCAATCTCGAGGTCCCGACCAATGCTGCTTGCAGCTTTAATTTTTTTCTTTTCCGTTGCACTCATATTTGACCCCCTAGCCACGCTCAAAAACTCACCAAATTTGGAAGACTCGTAAAAAATCGCATAGAGCTGGTGACCATGTCAAAACATTCCAGGAAAGTCCAAAAATGGCTCTCTAGCGCCACCTAGAAAATTGGAATCGCCCGTCACGGTCTGCAGGAATGTCGTACAGAAATGTCGCGAATACGAAGTTTGTTCGTCTACTCGAGCCCTACGACTCACGCGCTCTAACTTTTGACCTAACTCCAACAGGAAGGCCGCTATTTGCCTTTCAAAGTAAGGTGTTCACCCAAAAAAGGCAAAAAAAGGCCGAAACGGAAAATCTAAACCATCATAGGGCGAAGGTCGCATCGGTTAAATTGAGATATACAAAAATAGAGGAGATTGTTTACTACAAATATTTAGAGGGAATTTTTCTTACCTAGTCCAGTTTAATTTTTATTAGCCGTCCAAGCTCCCCACCCCCTAATCGCCTTTTTGGCTCCTGTCATCCATTAACATGGGGAAACCGAAAATTCTCCCCCAAAATCAACGATTTTAAACTCCCCGAACTACTCTTAACTGTTTGCAAACCGTGACTCTCAGCCACAAACCGAGGGCATCGCCACTACCGCGAGACCCTGCCGAACAAGAGGATGTAACATATGTGGGGAAAATTCCACAACAAGTCCCCAGAATGATGAGTTAAAGCGACACAGTAACATTTTTTTCATTCTACATTTTTACATTGAATCCTGATGGGAGATATCCGGCGTTGTCGCCAAACAGCGCCCCCTGGTGTCCAAAGTTTACCTCCGACTGCTTCCAAGCGTACACAATCTTAAAGAGGACAAAAATTCCTACAAAAGTATGGTATTTTTATCCACATACTCCCCCGATAAGTATAGATTAAGAGCACTTGTTCGCAAAATCTTCTAATATAATCCTCTCTGGCTCACTCTGACGTCAGAGTGTCCGCGCTCGGCGCAGCTGTGAAATTCTCCACTGTGATTGGTCAGTGCATCACTCCATATATGGGCAGCTTCCTGTAGCTTCAGGCTCATCACTGCTGTGTGATTGACAGCCTGTCATATCCTGCAGTTTGACCTGAGAGTGACCTCACCAGTCATTCTCAGGTCAGGTTACTCTCATGTGACCTGACCTCACTCTCGTGTCTCATGTTCTCCTGTCATGAGGACATGCAAAACCTGTACGAGGTCTGGCCTGAGACATGTAATTCATGTCGGTGAGAGTTTGTGAAAAACCTTTATTGCTGGATCAATCACATCTTCGTTTACGCCGACAAAGGCCGGGCCTCCTAGGCCCGGCACTCCACCAGGTCACTCTCATGTCACACACTGACCTCCGTAGGAGGCCTGGCCTGAGGCCATATAATTCATGTCGGTGGAAGTTTTTGAAAAACCTTTATTGTTCCATAAGTGCAGTGTCATTCACACTACAATTGAAGTAAGACCAGATTCGGGATCGGGGCAACCTGGGGAGTACCACACTGAGCTTTTCATGTGTATCCGCTAGCTTGCGGCATAGCATGCACATTAGCATGCTACCAAACATTGTCCGATTGAGCTGAAATTTGGTAGGTGGCCTAATGGGAGCGCTGCGGTCACAAACCACTAACTAATTACCTGGTTTTGACCCCGCATTTTCAAAATAAAAGTACTAATTTTTTTTTTTTTTTTTTTTTGCTTAAATAATATTTTTTTTAATTAACCGTTCATAGCCACCCCCCCGACGGGCAATCTCGAGGTCCCGACCAATGCTGCTTGCAGCTTTAATTAGGGACCTCGCCAACGGCTGGGCCCTAGGCCCAGCCAACGGCAGGTCTCTTTTGGATTTCGTCGTCGCCAAAAGTGCGGGCCCTCCGAAGGAGGGCCCGCACTCATCCAGGCCCTCTCCTGACCCTCCCAGAGTGGCCGACGCCCCCGAAGGGGGCGTCGGCCACTACCTGGTGGCGAAATTATATATTGTTTTTCGAATGTTTCTTCTTATTATTCTTTTTTTATTTTTTTCCTCGTTACGGTCATATTTGACCCCCTAAACACGCTCAAAAACTCACCAAATTTGGAAGGCTCGTGAAAAATCGCATAGAGCCGGTGACCATGTCAAAACATTCAATGAAAATCCCAAAATGGCTCTCTAGCGCCACCTAGAAAATTGCAATCGCCCGCCACGGTCCGTAGGAATGTCGTAGAGAAATGTTGCGAATACGAAATTTGTTCGTCTACTCGAGCCCTACGACTCACGCGCTCTAACTTTTGACCTAACTCCAACAGGAAGGCCGCTATTTGCCTTTCAAAGTAAGGTGTTCACCCAAAAAAGGCAAAAAAAGGCCGAAACGGAAAATTTAACTCCTCATAGGGCGAAGGTCGCATCGGTTAAATTGAGATATACAAAAATAGAGGAGATTGTTTACTACTGAACTCTAGAGGGAAATTTTCTTACCTAGTCCAGTTTAATTTTTATTAGCCGTCCAAGCTCCCCACCCCCTAATCGCCTTTTTGGCTCCTGTCATCCACTAACATGGGGAAACCGAAAATTGTCCCCCAAAATCAACGATTTTAAACTCCCCGAACTACTCTTAACTGTTTGCAAACCGTGACTCTCAGCCACAAACCGAGGGCATCGCCACGACCGCGAGACCCTGCCGAACAAGAGGATGTAACATATGTGGGGAAAATTCCAAAACAAGTCCCCAGAATGACGAGTTAAAGTGATAGAGTAACATTCTTTTCGCCCCAGAATTTAATACTGTAGCGGATGGAGCCCAATCTGCCGTTAGTGCCAAACAGCGCCCCCTGGTGTCCACAGTTTACCTCTGACTGCTTCCACACCCACACCGTCTGAAAGAGGACAAAAATTCCTACAAAAGTATGGTATTTTTATCCACATACTCCCCCGATAACTATGGATTCAGAGCAGTTGTTCGCAAAGTTCTGGAATTCATCTTCACTCTCTCACACTCTAGGTCTCTCAGTTAACGATCAAAGTGACGTGCAGCTGCTGTGAAAATCTACAACAGGATTGCGCAATCCTGCTCCGGGGACCGGGGGAGGGGGAGGGGGAGCATCTCAGTGACATTTTCAGGATCTCATAGGCCTAGCATGTCCGTTAGCATTTTAACAAACATTATCCGATTGAGCTGAAATTTGGTAGGTGGCCTAATGGGGCCGCTGCGGTCATGAATCACTACATAATTAGCTGGTTTTGAGGCCGTTTTTTTCAAAATAAAACTAATTAAAAAAGTACTGTTTTTTAAACGCTTAAAAAATGATCATTAACTGGTCTAGAGGATCGTGGCCACCCCAACGGGCTTGAGCCACAGTTTACGAAAGGCCAGGCCGCAGGCCTGGCCAACGGCAGCTCTCTTTTGTAATTTGTACACCGCCGACAAAGCCGGGCCTCCTAGGCCCGGCACTCCACCAGGTCACTCTCATGTCCCACACTGACCTCCGTAGGAGGCCTGGCCTGAGGCCATATAATTCATGTCGGTGGAAGTTTTTGAAAAACCGTTATTGTGCCATAAGTGCTGTGTCTTTTACACTAGAATTGAAGTAAGACCACATTCAGGATCGGGGCCATCTGGGGAGTACCCAAGAGACATTTTCAGGCAGCTCGGCTAGCTTGCGGCTTAGCATGCCTGTTACCATGCGAGCAAACATTGTCGGATTGAGCCGAAATTTGGTAGGTAGCCTAATGGGGTTGCCGCGATCACAAATCACTAGCTAATTAGCTGATTTTGACGCAGTTTTTTCAAAATAAAAGTCATACAAAATTTTTTTTTTTTTTTTATTTATATTTAAGCAAATATTTTGAACCGTTCATAGCCACCCCCCCGACGGGCAATCTCGAGGTCCCGACCAATGCTGCTTGCAGCTTTAATTATTATTAGGGACCTCGCCAACGGCTGGGCCCCTAGGCCCAGCCAACGGCAGGTCTCTTTTGGATTTCGTCGTCGCCAAAAGTGTTTTTTTGCGCTTAGCCTCATTTTTCACCCCCTAAACACGCTCGAAAACTCACCAAATTTGGAAGACTCGTCACGTCTGCGCTCCATTCGAGGTTTCTGAAAAAAAATCCCCAAAAACTCCAAAAATGGCTCTCTAGCGCCACCTAGACACTTTTAATCGCCCGCCACGGTCCGTAGGAATGTCGTACAGAAATGTCGCGAATACGAAATTTGTTCGTCTACTCGAGCCCTACGACTCACGCGCTCTAACTTTTGACCTAACTCCAACAGGAAGCCCGCTATTTGCCTTTCAAAGTAAGGTGTTCGCCCAAAAAAGGCAAAAAAAGGCCGAAACGGAAAATCTAAACCATCATAGGGCGAAGGTCGTATCGGTTAAATTGAGATATACAAAAATAGAGGAGATTGTTTACTACAATAATTTAGAGGGAATTTTTCTTACCTAGTCCAGTTTAATTTTTATTAGCCGTCCAAGCTCCCCACCCCCTAATCGCCTTTTTGGCTCCTGTCATCCATTAACATGGGGAAACGGAAAATTCTCGCCGAAAATCAACGATTTTAAACTCCCCGAACTACTCTTAACTGTTTGCAAACCGTGACTCTCAGCCACAAACCGAGGGCATCGCCATGCCCGCGAGACCCTGCCGAACAAGAGGATGTAACATATGTGGGGAAAATTCCAAAACAAGTCCCCAGAATGACGAGTTAAAGCGACAGAGTAACATTTTTTTCGTTCTACATTTTTACATTGAATCCTGATGGGAGATATCCGGCGTTGTCGCCAAACAGCGCACCCTGGTGTCCAAAGTTTACCTCCGACTGCTTCCAAGCGTACACAATCTTAAAGAGGACAAAAATTCCTACAAAAGTATGGTATTTTTATCCACATACTCCCCCGATAAGTATAGATTAAGAGCACTTGTTCGCAAAATCTTCTAATATAATCCTCTCTGGCTCACTCTGCCGTCAGAGTGTCCGCGCTCGGTGCAGCTGTGAAATTCTCCACTGTGATTGGTCAGTGCATCACTCCATATATGGGCAGCTTCCTGTAGCTTCAGGCTCATCACTGCTGTGTGATTGACAGCCTGTCATATCCTGCAGTTTGACCTGAGAGTGACCTCAGCAGTCATTCTCAGGTCAGGTTACTCTCATGTGACCTGACCTCACTCTCATGTCTCATGTTCTCCTGTCATGAGGACATGCAAAACCTGTATGAGACCTGGCCTGAGGCCCTCAAATTCATGTCGGTGGAAGTTTTTGAAACACCTTTCATGTTCGATAAGTGCTGCGTCATTCACACCGTGCACCGCCGACAAAGGCCGGGCCTCCTAGGCCCGGCACTCCACCAGGTCACTCAATCGTCCCACACTGACCGCTGTAGGAGGCTTGGCCTGAGGCCCTCATATGTATGTCGGTGGAAGTTTTTGAAAAACCTTTATTGTTCCATAAGTGCAGTGTCATTCACACTACAATTGAAGTAAGACCAGATTCAGGATCGGGGCCATCTGAGGAGTACCCAACAGACATTTTCAGGCAGCTCGGCTAGCTTGCGGCTTAGCATGCCTGTTAGCATGCGAGCAAGCATTGTCCGATTGAGCCGAAATTTGGTAGGTAGCCTAATGGGGGTGCTGCAATCACAAATCACTAGCTAATTAGCTGGTTTTGACGCCGTTTTTTCAAAATAAAAGTACTAATTTTTTTTTATTTTTTTTTTTGCTTAAATAATATTTTTTTTAATTAACCGTTCATAGCCACCCCCCCGACGGGCAATCTCGAGGTCCCGACCAATGCTGCTTGCAGCTTTAATTAGGGACCTCGCCAACGGGTGGGCCCTAGGCCCAGCCAACGGCAGGTCTCTTTTGGATTTCGTCGTCGCCAAAAGTGTGGGGCCTCCGCAGGAGGCCCCACACTCATCCGGTTACTCTCCTGACCCCCTCAGAGTGGCCGCGCCCCCTTTGGGGGCGCGGCCACTACCTGGTGGCGAAATTCTATATTGTATTTCGAATGTTTCTTCTTATTATTATTCTTTTAACTTCGTTTTTTACGCTTTCACTCATATTTGACCCCCTAGCCACACTCAAAAACTCACCAAATTTGGCAGGCTCGTGAAAAATCGCATAGAGCCGGTGACCATGTCAAAACATTCCATGAAAATCCAAAAATGGCTCTCTAGCGCCACCTAGAAAATTGCAATCGCCCGCCACGGTCCGTAGGAATGTCGTAGAGAAATGTCGCGAATACGAAATTTGTTCGTCTACTCGAGCCCTATGACTCACGCGCTCTAACTTTTGACCTAACTCCAACAGGAAGGCCGCTATTTGCCTTTCAAAGTAAGGTGTTCGCCCAAAAAAGGGAGAAAAAGGCAGAAACGGAAAATCTAAACCATCATAGGGCGAAGGTCGTATCGGTTCAATTGAGATATACAAAAATAGGGGAGATTGTTTACTACAAATATTTAGAGGGAATTTTTCTTACCTAGTCCAGTTTACTTTTTATTAGCCGTCCAAGCTCCCCACCCCCTAATCGCCTTTTTGGCTCCTGTCATCCATTAACATGGGGAAACCGAAAATTCTCCCAAAAAATCAACGATTTCAAACTCCCCGAACTACTCTTAACTGTTTGCAAACCGTGACTCTCAGCCACAAACCGAGGGCATCGCCACGCCCGCGAGACCCTGCCGAACAAGAGGATGTAACATATGTGGGGAAAATTCCAAAACAAGTCCCCAGAATGACGAGTTAAAGCGACACAGTAACATTTTTCTCGTCCGAAATCTTAACACTATAGCGGATGGAGCCAAATCTGCCATTCCTGCCAAACAGCGCCCCCTGGTGTCCACAGTTTACCTCTGACTGCTTCCACACCCACACCGTTTGAAAGAGGACAAAAATTCCTACAAAAGTATGGTATTTTTATCCACATACTCCCCCGATAACTATGGATTCAGAGCAGTTGTTTGGAAAGTTCTGGAATTCATCTTCACTCTGTCCCACTCTAGGTCTCTCAGTTAACGATCAAAGTGACGTGCACCTGCTGTGAAAATCTACAGCAGGATTGCGCAATCCTGCTCCGGGGACCGGGGGAGGGGGAGGGGGAGCATCTCAGTGACATTTTCAGGATCTCATAGGCCTAGCAAGCCCGTTAGCATTTTAACAAACATTATCCGATTGAGCTGAAATTTGGTAGGTGGCCTAATGGGGCCGCTGCGGTCATGAATCACTACATAATTAGCTGGTTTTGAGCCCGTTTTTTTCAAAATAAAACTAATTAAAAAAGTACTATTTTTTAAACGCTTAAAAAATGATCATTAACTGGTCTAGAGGATCGTGGCCACCCCGACCGGCTTGAGCCACAGTTTACGAAAGGTAGCAACGGTAGCTCTCTTTTGTAATTTGTACACCGCCGACAAAGCCGGGCCTCCTAGGCCCGGCACTCCACCAGGTCACTCTCATGTCCCACACTGACCTTTGTTGGAGGCCTGGCCTGAGGCCATATAATTCATGTCGGTGGAAGTTTTTTAAAAACCTTTATTGTGCCATAAGTGCTGTGTCTTTTACACTAGAATTGAAGTAAGACCAGATTCAGCATCGGGGCCATCTGGGGAGTACCCAACAGACATTTTCAGGCAGCTCAGCTAGCTTGTGGCTTAGCATGCCTGTTAGCATGCGAGCAAACATTGTCTGATTGAGCCGAAATTTGGTAGGTAGCCTGATGGGGTTGCTGCGATCACAAATCACTAGCTAATTAGCTGGTTTTGACGCAGTTTTTTCAAAATAAAAGTCATAAAAAATTTATTTATTTTATTTTTTATTTATATTTAAGCAAATATTATTAACCATTCATAGCCACCCCCCCCCGACGGGCAGTCTCGAGGTCCCGTCCAATGCTGCTTGCAGCTTTATTAGGGACCTCGCCAACGGCTGGGCCCTAGGCCCAGCCAACGGCAGGTCTCTTTTGAAATTCGTTGTCGCCGAATGAGGTGACTCTCCGGTTACTCTCCTGACCCTCTCAGAGTGGCCGACGCCCCCGAAGGGGGCTTCGGCCACTACCTGGTGGCGAAATTATATATTGTATTTCGAATGTTTCTTCTTATTATTATTATATATTTTTCTTTTTCGTTACGCTCATATTTGACCCCTTAGACACCCTCAAAAACTCACCAAATTTGGATGGCTCGTGAAAAGTCGCAGCCTTCAGAAGATCATGTCAAAAAATTCCAATGAGCTCCTCCCACCAGGAAACAGGAAGTGACGTCGTCCCCTGACACCTTGAAGCTTCAGTTCCAGGGACTCCATGAAGACGTTGAACACACAAACATGTCCATGTGTTGGTAAACAACTCTGCTGTTGATCACTTCAAATGTCTGCTCATGTTGGTCAAACATTGTAAAGTGCAGCTCCATTGATCTCCACTAAAACACTTTAGTGTCACATGAATGTTGACATCATTCTATTGTCAAGTGAGGAACCACAAGAAGCAGCATGTTGACACAAACAGGAACATTTATTGAAACAAGTGAAGTTGAAGGACACAGTCAGGAGGAAGTGAACAGTGGTGTCCTGTCCTCTCCACATCAGCATCAGGAGGTCCAGAGACTCCTGGAGACGCTGCAGCACCGTCACCTGGAGACAACAAGCACACCTGGAACAACCACTGGACACATTTACACTGGTGTGAGAGTGAGTGAGTGAGTGAGTGAGTGAGTGAGTGAGAGAGAGAGAGAGAGAGAGAGAGAGAACAAGCACACCTGGAACAACCGCTGGACACATTTACACTGGTGTGTGTGTGAGTGAGTGAGACAGACAGACAGACACATAGACGGACAGACAGACAGACAGACACAGACAGAGTTTAAAAACAAGAAGACACCTCAGCTTCACATCATCTCATCCAGACCTCAGAGAATCTCAGAGATTCAGTGAACATCATCATCATTGGTGTCTTGTTTTTAAAGTGGGACGACCGGGGACGGAGAGATAGAGACACACAGACACAGACACATACAGAGACATACAGACACGTAGACAGACACAGAGAGACAGAGAGATAGAGAGACCGAGAGAGAGACACACACAGACACAGACAGAAGAGAGAGACACAGAAAGAGAGAGACAGAGAGACAGAACACAGGCACACAGAGAGATAGAGAGACAGATAGAGAGACAGAGAGAGACAGATAGAGAGACAGAGAGAGACAGAGAGAGAGACAGAGACAGAGAGAGAGACAGAGACAGAGAGAGAGACAGAGACAGAGAGAGAGACAGAGACAGAGACAGAGACAGAGAGAGAGAGACAGAGAGACATGGACACACTGCAGGCCAGTCAAAAAGCAGTCAGTATTTTCAAAAGTCTTCCCAATGTGTTCAACATGACATGTTGGTGCTGAACATCAGCTTGTGTTACAATCATCAACATCAATCAAACACTACAGCATGTATGAACACATGAGGAAGAACAGAGAGGTTGAAGTGGACGACTGCTGCTGTGACATCATCATTCTACTGTCCACACTGTCCACCTGATGAAACTAAAGCCTCTTTAACATGGAGTCAATACAAGTCCCACAACAACATCTACATACTGATAAAATACTCTTTAACATGGAGTCAATACAAGTCCCACAACAACATCTACACACTGATAAAATACTCCTGATTAAGATAAATAAGTAACACTATATAATGAAATAAATACAAGTCCCACAAGAACATCTACACACTGATAAAATACTCTTTAAAATGGAGTCAATACAAGTCCCACAACAACATCTACATACTGATAAAATACTCCTGATTAAGATAAATAAGCAACACTATATAATGAAATAAATACAAGTCCCACAAGAACATCTACATACTGATAAAATACTCTTTAACATGGAGTCAATACAAGTCCCACAACAACATCTACACACTGATAAAATACTCCTGATTAAGATAAATAAGTAACACTATATAATGAAATAAATACAAGTCCCACAAGAACATCTACACACTGATAAAATACTCTTTAAAATGGAGTCAATACAAGTCCCACAACAACATCTACATACTGATAAAATACTCCTGATTAAGATAAATAAGCAACACTATATAATGAAATAAATACAAGTCCCACAAGAACATCTACACACTGATAAAATACTCTTTAAAATGGAATAATAACCTACAAACACTGATAAAAATACTCCTGATTAAGATAAATAAGCAACACTATATAATGAAATAAATACAAGTCCCACAAGAAAATTTACACACTGATAAAATACTCTTTAAAATGGAATAATAACCTACAAACACTGATAAAAATACTCCTGATTAAGATAAATAAGCAACACTATATAATGAAATAAATACAAGTCCCACAAGAAAATTTACACACTGATAAAATACTCTTTAAAATGGAATCAATACAAGTCTCACAATACAATCTACACATACTGATAAAAATACTCGTGATTAAGATAAATAAGTTACACTATATAAAATGGAATAAATACAAGCCTCACAAGAAAATCTACAAACACTGATAAAAATACTCATTAAAATGGAAGAAATACAAGTCTAACAATACAATCTAAAAATACTGCTAAAAATACTCATGATTAAGATAAATAAGATGCACTCTATACTAAATTGAATAAATACAAGCCTCATAATAAAAAAAATCTAAAAACACTGATGGAGATAATTAAAATGGAATAAAAATCTAAAAATACTGATGGAGATAATTAAAATGGAATAACAACCTAAAAACACTGATAAATATGCATAATTCAAATGTACTAAAAAGCCTAACAATAAATACCTGATAATAACTAGTAGTAAAACTCCTAGACAAAGAAGAAGCTCTGCCAGTCGTGATCAAGTGTTAAACTACGTTTGCCCAGGGGCACTGTGGTGAAGCTTGGTTTGACTCACACAAACAATCCACTGTGTACAGGGACTTGTTTGTCTGCTGGTACGACCACCAAGAGGGAGGGAACACAGTTCAGGAGAGATTCTATCATGATCATCATTACTGCTTCTTTCACAGGAGACACAGTTTCAGCTCCACATGGGCGTGACTGTCCGGCCAAATAAACAAAAGGGTGTGGCAACGGCCCAACCCTGTACAGGGCCGCCGAACCAGTACCGACACCGGGCTAAGAAACACAAGAGAATCCCAACTACACCCCAGAGGAAAGAAAAGACGAAAACAGGACGTCCGGCACAACCACGCCAAAACCCTCCAGCCTCGGCCAGTACCACGTTTGGTCCTCCAGCTGCAACAGCCGCAAGAGGAACACAACCACAACAACAATAATGATCATAATAACAACATGTGTCTCCTGACTACTGTCCATCCAAGTCCTCCTCAAACAAGGCCTCCATGTCAAAGTCCACCTCACCACCAGCAAAGCCTCCGTCCTGGTCCTGATCATCTCTCTCAGTCAAAGTACACAGAATTCCTTCATGGTCGCTGAAGTACGTGGGAATCACTGCACAGTCCACATCAAAGCGCCTGCTTTTCACATAAACGTGGTCGATCAGAGTTCCCTTCTCTGTCGTCTCTTGTGTCACATGCTGCTCAAATCCTTTGCTTCCCATGAATTTGGTGATTGAAGTGCTCTTTAAGATGTTTTCGTTAAAATCTCCCACCATTATAATTGTGTTACTGAGGACGTCCAGCCGATCCAGTAACCTGCCCAGGTTTTGAAACAATAAAGACTTTGGATAACATGGTGGGCGATAAATGACGGCTATCACTACGTTCAGGTTGTTACACAGGCACACCAAACACTCCAGATTACAATCGGGTACCTGCACAATGTCACAGTCCAAATGGCCTACAGTGTATAAGCCCACTCCACCATGTTCTAGATGCTGTAGCTCTAACAATTTGGGGTTGCTGCTACTGTAACACAAGGCTCGAGGGCGGCTGTGGAAAACGTAGCCGTCAATCTGGACGGCGTCTGATGACGACTGTGCAGTGAGCCACGTTTCTGTCACGGCAATACAGGTAGGCTGTAAATGCCGCGTGCAAGACGCCAAGTCCACCAGGTGGCGGCTTAAATTTTGAACGTTCATCAAGTACAGGGAGAAACTGTGTGTACTTGATGAAGGCTTTGGCTGCTCAATCAAAAATGGAGGCATGCTGTCCACGGCCTCCTTGATGGCGTCTTTGCAGTAGATGACCTTCTCTTTAAAACCTTGGATGATCAGTCCAGACAAAGTCCTGACGCGACTCAGCGCCACGTACGCCTGCCCGGGTGCAAACACCCTCTTTAAACAAACCACGGCCCGGTCCACCGTCAACCCCTGCACCTTATGCACCGTACAGGCCCAGGCCAGCTTGAGAGGGAACTGACGGCGCAAACCTCCACGCTTGGTGGCCTTCTCCTCCTGCGGCTCAATGGCAGTAGAATGTGGGCATTCTACTGACACGTGTGCACGTTGTTTCCTCCTCGCCAAGCCAATTCTCTCCTCGTCAAATCTGACAAAAACTGTGAGAGGAAACTTTGCGTTCTCTCTCAACTCAATATGAGTGACCGTGCCACACGCTCCATTGACCAGGCCATCCTCCACGTCCACGTTCTTGCACAACATGACGCGCGCGTTCTTCGCCAAACACAGACTCTCCTGCAATGACGTGTCCGACGCGCGACTGTGATGCCCTGCAATCAGCTCCAACTTGCCGGTCCTACTATTGTTCATGTAGTCCTGGGCCTCTATGGTGATGAAGTCAGGACAAACCTCAAACAGCTGCTTCAGATTGTGCTCACTGACTTGTGCGTTGGTGGGGAAAATGTGCAAGGCAGAGCTCTCCTCACCGGTCTCGCGCGACTTCAACAGTTCAACGTCACTGTCTAACATGGGGGTGTCCTTGGAGCGCACTCTCAACCTGTTCAGCAGGCCTGCAAACACGCCATCCTTCTGCCTAACCACGGTGTGCAGCTGCACCACACTGAAGTTCACCCACAGGTCCACACCTACCTGACTGCGATACAGCGGCTTCCCTTTAACGGGAGGCAGCTGGTAGAAGTCCCCGACCGCGATGATGCTGACGTTACCAAACGGGGAAAAGTCTCCAGTCTGCTTCAACTGCCTCAAACGACCGTGGACGTACGCCAACAGATTGTGATCAACCATACTGATCTCGTCAATGATGAGGATTTGGACGTGACTAAATTTGGCTCTCAGAGAGTTTACTTTATCTTCGCCTAAAGGAACGTAAGGTAAGCCAGAGTGTTTGCCAATACTCAGCGTGTGGTGGATTGTGGCTGCATTTAAATTGTAAGCAGCGATGCCCGTAGGCGCGGCTAACAAAACAGAAATCCCGTCTGGTTGAGGACAAAGTGTGGACAATAGTCTCCCTGCCTCGTACTGAATAGCCCTGATCAAATGAGACTTCCCCGTGCCAGCACCACCCGTCACAAACACATGCAAAGGCTTGGGGTTCTTCCCCATCACCTTTTCCAAACACCACTGCCTAACCTGGTAGAACACGGCCATCTGTGTCTCGTTCAAAGACCTAACCAGAGACAAACCCTCGCTCCGAGACAAGATGCACCGGTTCTTCTCTAACTGTGCGACCTGTTTAGCTCCAACAACTAAATCTGGAACGTTCTCCTGCACGTCCAGTAGCTGCTCATCCGGGATCTCTCCTCCCTGCTGCTGCCGTCCCTCTTCTAGACATTCACGGCGTTCTACCTCCTGTTCAGGACAGAGTGCACCCCAAGCGTCCTCCTCGCCCCCCTGGAGCTGCTCAGCTATCTCCTGAGCCTCCTCTAGCTCAGCACAGTCCACCTCGAACCTGGCCCTGTTCTGGTCTACCACCGACTTCACCGAATGGACGGAACCATCGTGGAACGTCACCTGTCCGTTGTTATAGAACTGAGCAAAGAGCTCAAAGCCTTCAGGTTTGAGCTCTGAGTCAGTTCTATAAGGAAGGAAGAGCTGCAACAAACTCTGGAAATGAGCCTCCTCCTGCTTCTCTAAGTTGAACCTCATGTAACGGACGACGGCAAACTGAGATCGCGTTCTCCTCAAGATGAAGCCCAAATCGTTCCTCAAGGGGATTCTCTTCTCAGACTTTTCGTTCTTGGAGAGAACACGATACTCCGACGCAAACGTGGCTATACACATGTCCTCGAAGACATCACCGCCGGGCCTGCACTTGAACTTGTCCACTAGACTGCTCATCCACATGTCTTCCGTCCTCAGCTCATGTGACGCCGCCCTCTGTTTTAACACGCTGAGGGGTAAACTCATCTTCACTATGTTGGAGCCGGTGGGGATGAAAACCACCTTCCTGGAACACTCCTTCAGATGCATGTTCGTTAGCCTATACACCGCCTCCTGCGCACAAACGTCCCTGTTGTGTAAATATACACTGCCCAGCTTCTTCAGAGCTTCTCTAGCAGAGAGATTCCCTTGTTTGGTTGCTTCTTTTTGTGCATTGCTCAATAAAAGGCCAATCTCTCTCTCTGCTTTCGTAATGTACGATATAATATATATGACTACGGCGTAGGCGTCGGTGATATAGCTAAGGTCCATGTTGGCGTTCCAGCACTTTAACAACTGCTTACTGTGCTGATTGACCCAGACCTCTTCAAGCCCTCTCCTATACACCACGGTGGTCTTCTTCTCTACCCTCCTGTAGGCCATCTCCATAACGTCCTGGTTGATGTCCAGACTCTGAAAAAACTCCTCAGTGCTAGCAAAGTGGAGCTCACCTTCTGCTGCCGCTCTAACTGCACACTTGATCCCTTCCAGAACCCTCTGAGCTACTTCTTTTGGCATGCCGCTCTGGTCCTCAAAACATTTACACACTGGCTTGTCTTCTGAATCAGGATCCTTCTCGGCCTCCTTTGACTGGTTTTTGTCACATTTGCATTCCTTTTTCCTGCAAATGAACGTTCTAGCAGTCACGGGTTTTGGGAAATTGAAACGACACGTGGTTTTGTTCTTTCTACACGTCTTAGAGTGTCGTTTAGAATGCGTTTGCACCGATGACACAATGTCCAATAACTGGTCATCGTCTGTGGGCAGCTCACACGACACGTATCTGTCGATGAACTGCACCACCTCCTCATCTGTGTTCTTACTAATTTGGGGAGCACCCTCGATCCAGAACAAACAGTGAACATGAGGAGAGCCACGCTGCTGGAACTCAACACGATAGAAGTAGTCAACGATTTTGCCAATTGGTTGACAAGGAGCCATAAGAACCTCTTTCAGAAAACAATGCCACCTGTAATCAAACATCCTGGCTGCTGTAACTGGATTACGACGCAACAACTCGCACCTCTCCGCCCACTCTAAATCCTCCGCCGTCTGCGACCTGCCCTCCTGTCTAAGGATGCTGGTCAGGAGGTTAGTCCACCGCATGTCCGCAGACGAAAAAGAAACAAACCAAGTAGGAATCCCTAACTGACGGAGAGCAGCCATGATGTCTCTCTGAGCGCCCTGCCAAAACGCCGGAGTACCTCTAATAGGTCGCAAAAACCTGTAACCGTCATCGAACTCTAGAAGCCTCTTCAGAGCCTCCTCGTTCATCAGCATGCTCTGATTAATCCTCCTAGACGCCTGACCTCCTTTACCCTTACGCAACGCCACGGAAATACTAGAAACCACCTGCTCTAACTCGGACATGTACTGAGCAAAAAATATATACTCTACATTACGCGCAAAACGACCGTCGGCATTCATGATCCTGTTATTTAAATATCTAGACAACGTCAAATGATTCAACCGCATATCATGGAAGGTCTTAGTACCTGACGGGAACAAGACGGGGAAACATTTAGCCTCGTTTGTCTTGTCAGAGAGCAACTTAACTGGACTGTTGCCCTCTGCAGGCGCAATGTTGACTATGTCCTCAAAATACTGGTCTAAAGCTTCCTGACCAATGTCAACAGGCATGAGACAAGTGTCCTGGAACATGCAGTGCTGCTGTCTGTCATGTAACATTTCATCTTGGACCACGTCTGCTGGTTCTACCTCTACAGCTTCTTCCTCATCCTTAACCTCATCATCCTCCTGGTGGGTCACCTCTTCCTCAACTTCACCCTCCTCTTCCTCACCAGCTAACCTGGCCTCTTCCTCTTCCTGCTGCCTACAAAACTCATTGACCCACTCTTCATTGAATTCTATGTCCCTATAGTAGCTGTTGGTCCTCTTTAGATAAGCTAGCGCCTGTCTCACACGTAATGCGTCTACAAACTGGTACTCATAATGACCCTTGTAAGTTAACTTACGCTTTAACTTAACCTGCAGCAAAGAACCTTCCATACTGGACCTGGGTAAGACATTACTGGTCTGAACAATGTTGGCTGGTACACAGGTGACCGGCCCATGCACCCCGTTCTGACCCCCCTTAGGCAAAGCCAAAACCTTCATGAAGGGGATATGTAAAGCTACCAGGTGCTGCTCTATGCTGTTTAAACATCCCAGTTCTGCAGGAATGGGATCTAACTTCAGGTTATTGATCCAGCATTCAGCTGGCATCTCACCTTTACCAACCTTACCATGGCAAGTGTAGCAGATCCACAGCTGGCCTCTAGAGGGCACCAGCCGGCACGGCACAGCACACTCCTCATTACAGGTGTGTAAATAGTCGTCACTGATGCACCGTCCTGCTACACGAGCCGACGCCTCACTACGATAAGCCTGCCTGTCACAACTCAGCACCTGGTACTTAAACAATAATCTATGACAAACACAACAAACAAACTCTGGTCCATCTCGAACCTTCTCTAAAAACTGAGCCATGACGAAACTAAAGTCCTGTGACCTCTCCTGCTTCTGCTTCCTGGTCAACCGTACACGACTCTTAACCTTCTGCCTCTGGTCTGCACTGCTGTGGTATTTGTTTCTGCTCATTTCTTTAACCTTCTGCCTCTGGTCTACACTGTCTCGATATTTCTTCATGCTCATTTCTTTTACTCTCTGCCTATGGTCTACACTGTCCTGATATTTCTTCATGCTCATTTCTTTTACTCTCTGCCTATGGTCTACACTGTCCTGATATTTTTTAATGCTCTTGTCTTTCACCGTCTGCCTATGATCTGCACTTTCATAATATCTTTTTCTGCTCAGGTCTTTAACTCTCTGCTTGTAGTCTAAACTGCCATGATAGTTCCGTTTCATATATTCTCTACTCCTTTTTAATGCATTCTCTCTATGCTGCACATTTTCTTTATATCTAGTCACATAACTCTGTTTAACCTTCTCCCTATGCTGCATGTTTTGTCTATACCTAGTTGAGCTCCGCTCTATAACCTTCTGCCTGTAATGCAGGTTTTGTTGATACATATTTAAACTCTGATCTTTAATCCTCTTTCTAAACTGCACATTTTGTTGGTATCTACTTAAAGGTCTCTTCTTGACTCCAACTCTGAGCGATGTATTTTTACAATAACTGCCTTCACTCTGAGATGCTAAAGCCTCATCACGGATCTCTACACCCTCATCTGATCCTACACTCTCATCCTCAGATCCCCCCACATCTAAACTCAGCTCCTCTCTCACGCTACACCTCAGGTTGTACCCTGTCACTTCTCTAACTTTACAGTAACCGTAACAGCAGCGCAGACCAGGCTCAGAAACACACACAACATTTTCAAAATGTCTGCCCTGACTATTCTCTAAGTAGATGGCCTGTCCTGACAAACCCTGACTAGTGCAGCTGTACTTTATCCAGCGACCATCCATAAAAGTAAAAATATCAACTCCCAAACAATCTGCTGCTCCCTGAATCTCCATCTCTGTGGCCCAAGTGCCCACGGATCTCATCCTGGACTGCTGGACGTATTCAGAGACTGAAGAATACTGGCTCCTCAAAAGACTGTGGTACCTCCTGGCCTCCTTCTCTAACGCCTTACACACAGTGAGCCTAATGCTGCGATGCTGCTTCTGGGAACCACTCACAGCCTGAGCGATGGCTCGGAAGAAGCAGTTCCCATCAGCCACTATCTTCTCTTTCCTACACGGAGCACCTAGCGAACCAACCCGTGTGGACAGGGGACCACCGACCTTCACATAATCTACCTTCAAACGTGAACACAAAGCCCTACACACCTCCACATCTAGAGGACGGAAGACCAGCTCCTCATTCCTCACCGAGCTAATGAACTCTACGTCCGAGTCGACCTCGCTAACGTCGTATCGCCTAGATTTCTTTGACCTGCGAGTGCCAAAAGAAACCTTTCTCTTCGTGCCATCAACAACTGATTCTGCAGTGGAACCACTACTGAGCTCGCTGGAGAATGTCTGCACAGAAACAGCCGACAGGGCTGGACTGGCAGCACAAACCTCAGCCAGTGTCCTGCCCCCTGGTGGTGGAGGAGAACTCATCACAGCGACGTGACTCTCCACACAAACACCAGGCGGCGCTGGACGAGCAGCACAAACCTCAGCCCATGTCCTGCCCCCTGGTGGTGGAGGAGAACTCATCTCAGCGACGTGACTCTCCACACAAACACCAGGGGGCGCTGGACCGCCACCCCCACTGATGACGATGCCAGCCAGCTCAAACAACTTCTCCGGTAAATCAAAGCACTCGGCCAAACCAAGGATGTAGCGGTGCAGGTCGTCAAGACAAGCAAACTGCAGAACCACGCTGGTACCGTTCTCGAGTGGCAAACCAAGGTTGCTCCGTGAGTGACTGTCCACCACGGCGAACCGTCCATCCTCACAGATGATGGCAGAAGTGTTAGTACACATCGTCAGGAGACACATGTTGTGCTCACTGAAGATCTCCTTCAGTCCGTTTAGCAGACTGAAGGTCGCCCTGGCGTCGATTGAGGGTCCTTCGTTCACGCCTATCGTACCCGACACCTCCTCACCACGAGTTAAACCAAACACCTGCTCGCCTACCGTAACCACCTCGGGCAATTGGGACACGTAAAGAAATCCTGTAGGGTCTGTAATCATCTTCTTGTGCTTTAGATCTGAATACAGCCTGTCGCCTAAGATGACAGTGCGATCCAGATCACGCCTCTCCCATGAAAACACGCTCTGGACTGTGTGTCTGGCCAAGCTGGCTGCAGCTATGGCCATGCACTGCACGCTGCGATCAAAACCACCGTTTGACTGGCTAAAGGATCCCTGCACAACCTTTGTCAGTCTAGTCCCTGTCTGAGGGTCGGTCACTACTGCCACTGCAGCAGAGGGCGACTCCAACCTCACCGCACCAACCTCAACAACTGACTGGCCTGACAGCGCACCACGAGAAACAGGAAGGAGAAAAGGAGACTTAGCTTTAGCTGGAGTCCGGGTTCCCTCCTGGACGGTGGACTCGGTCGGCACGGCGGGGCACGCAGGGGGAACGTCCTCCACCACCTCCGGCACCACCTCCTCCCGGGACTCCTGCGCCGACGCCTCCCCCTGACACAAAGATGAGAGGAGAGAAAATGAGCAAAGGTCATTCGGGTGCTCTGGAAACAAACTGCACTGTGGGCTAACGTGCCAACGTGTGCTAGCTGAGCCACACGGCGTATCAAAACGTGGACTGACCTGCTTCACTGCTGGGCCGGACGGAGAAGCAGCCACGGTCTTCCGGACAGGCGACGGTGTTGCCGGTGCCTACAAAGAACAAAACATCTCTCACTTATTAATTTCCTCAGTCCGACTCCCTCCACGTCAATAAAGCGCACGTCAATCAGGTGTGTAAATACCAACCTGCCGCTTCCTCCGTGGAACGGCTTTGGGCCGACGCACCCGGCGGGGGCTCTGGAGAGAGAAAAAACAGTGTTTGGTGAACGGCGGTCTTCACGTGTGGTCGTCCACAGTGCGTACGAGTGTGTGGTGTCTCACCTGGCCAGCTGGTGGCCCAGCAGGGCCGTCGGAACCAGAAGAAGGCGAGACCTTCTCCATGGCCTCCAACATGGCCCCGCTGAACCACACCGGGTTGGACGGGAGGGCAGGCCGTCGGAGCACAGATGTTCCAGCCTTTGAAAAACACAAGACACGACTGAGTTGGTTTTTGGTCCCACAAAAGGCCACAAACCTCCAATCACAGGACGACTGAGAAAAACACATTACCATTCGCCCTTGTCCAACCGTCGTCCACTCCCAAGGGTTGGTGCGACGGGGCACGGGGACCGTTCCCGTCACCACCACCCTGGGAGCCACCCGAGCACGCGGCGGTGTCCGGGGAGACACCGGGCGCTCGGGCGGAGGTGCCAGCTGCTGGACGCTAGCGTCCCACAGCAGCTGCACCAGGACCGGCATCCCGTCGGAGTCGCTCAGGTGGATCTAGGAAACCAGTGAAGACACGTCAGAAACTTCACCGCACGTGCGTGTCACACGTGACACAAAACAAACTCCTCCCACAACAAAATGTGCTGTACTTACACCGTCGTGGCACCACAGCTCCAACCGACTCAGTGGGAGGTCCTGCGCCACAGACACGAAGGGCACCCCTGACGGACAAACAGAGAAAAACAAACACGCGTCAGGAATTTAATCTTACCCATACAGTGACACACATAAAAAAAAACAAAACAAAACAAAAAAAAAAACAAAACAAAAAAAAAAAAAAATTCAAAACAAGATCATGGAATGGCGAGACCAGTAAAGATGCAACCATCAACTTACCCATGCGCGCTGCGACGCGGTGGTACTCCTGGACCAGCAGCCGCTGCACCACAGGCTCCACGTTCAAGCGCCCAGGGAATTCGAGCACGAAAACCTCGGGGGGGAAACACAACAACATTCAAGTGTTATTAACGTCATTCAAGCTTTGTCCTCTCAGAAGCGTTCACACAACAACAACAAGAAATAAATCAACACACCTTGGGCCAGCGGCTGCAGACCGTAGCCAGGAGGTCAGCGAAGTCCACCGCCGCCTCACCGATGGTCCTGCTGGCCGTCAGGTTGTTGCTGGGGGCCAGCAGACACACGGCGTCCGGGGTCCAGGGGAGGACCGTGTGCTGCACCTCCGTCCTCAGCTGGCTGGCCGCGGCACCTGGAACAGACAGGAAAGCAAAACTAACCTGCCCCTCCGGAATGGCCACGAAGCCGTCCACCACGCCCCTCAGGTGAGAGTCCCCGATGACGAACACGGTCTGGGGAACAGGGGACAAGGTTTTTTTTAACAGAGACATCAGCCACGGCTCCTTACAGCTGGCAAGGCAAGAGACACACGAGGCAAGACCAACTACCTTCTTCTCCGGGTCCCGGGGAGGAGTGACCAAGCGTCGGGACTTCTTGGTAAGCTCCGACACCGGCCACTTCCGCACGCGATGCCGGAGCCCCGTGCCACGGCCTGTCGAGACACAGGTTCAAAGCAGAGGGTGTAAACAAGACGTGCACTTTACATATGTGAAGATGTACGTGGGCTCAACATGGAAAACGTCTTATACGTACGAGGCAGGAACTCCGGGACGGCCGGCTCGGCCCTCCACTCCGCCTTCTCCGCCCTCTCCTTCAGGGCCCGAGCCAGACGGTGGGTCTTCTTACGGGGCATCTGGAATTCAATTCAACAACAAAACACTTTAGTTCAACATCCTCAAAGCAGAGAGACAGACGAGTGACTGATTCCATCATACTTACAAACCGCATCCATTTACACACTTAGAGGCTGGAGCTGCTGGAAAACAACTGTGTGTGTGTGGGGGGGGGGTGTGTGTGTGTGTGTGTGTGTGGCTATATGTGTCTGTGTGAGTGTGTGTGTGTGTGTGGGGGGGAGTGGGTGCGTGTGTCTGTGTGTGGGGGGGTGTGTGTGGGAGTGTCTGTGTGTGTTTATGTGTGTGAGTGTGTGGGTCTGTGGGAGTGTGTGTGTGTGTGTGTGGGTCTGTGGGAGTGTGTGTGTGTGTCTGTGTGTGGGTGTGCGTCTGTGTGAGTGGCTGTGTGTGGGAGTGTGTGTCTGTTTATGTGATGCTGTATGTGTGTGGCTGTATGTGTGTGTGTGTGTGTGTGTGTGTGTGTGTGTGGGAGTGTGTGTGTGTGTGTGTGTGTGAGTGTGTGTCTGTTTATGTGATGCTGTATGTGTGTGGCTGTATGTGTGTGTGTGAGTGTGTGTGTGTGTTACAGTCACAGAGCCTCTCTAAACATCTCCAGCTACACACACATGAGCACAAGCAGACTATTTTCTTCTCCACACAACAAAGCAGCATCCTAATTGAATGTCTGCTGGCTTAGAGAGCAAGGTCATGACCTCTGACAACACACAGACAGGGAGACACACATGATTGAGGACAAGTCGTCCACGGATGACGTTTCAGCATTTGTTGTTGTTTGTTAAATGTTGCTACTGTAGGAGCTCTGCAGCTTGTTAATGTGGGAAGTTGCTCTTATGTTCTGGGCATGAACGTCTCTACACCGTTACAACATATATTAGTACTGATACACATGTCAAAACTCCTGCATTTGAAACCACACAGTGTTTTTAAACCAGGGTTTAAAGTCCCACCATTGTGACTGCTAATGACGTCATGGTGCTGCTCTGAGTCACATGTCAGTCCAATAGGAGAGTGCACAACATTTAACATGGAGCAGTTCAGAGGAGGACAACATGAGCACACACTCTAAGAAGCCATCAAAACATGCTGTATGGCACCAAAATCAACACTGTGGCCACTGGAGGAGCCCCTCAGCTCTGGAAATGATCACACAGCAGGCTGAAGACATGTTAACCAGCACCTGAACGCATCACTCACTGCAGCATCTATGAAGCCGTTTTCACTTTACGGCTCCTGGTTATGTCAAATTCAGTGTATCTCTCTGTGTGTGCTTCCGTGTGCGTCTGTGTGTGTGCTTCAGTGTGTGTGCGTCTGTGTGCTTCAGTGTGTGGGTCTCTGTGTGTGCTTCTGTGTGTGGGTCTCTGTGTGGGTCTCTGTGTGTGCTTCAGTGTGCGTCTGTGTGTGCTTCAGTGTGTGTGCGTCTGTGTGTGTGCTTCAGTGTGTGCGTCTGTGTGCTTCAGTGTGTGGGTCTCTGTGTGTGCTTCAGTGTGCGTCAGTGTGTCTCTCTGTGTGTGCTTCAGTGTGCGGGTCTCTGTGTGTGCTTCAGTGTGTGGGTCTCTGTGTGTGCGTGCTTCAGTGTGTGGGTCTCTGTGTGTGCGTGCTTCAGTGTGTGGGTCTCTGTGTGTGCGTGCTTCAGTGTGCGGGTCTCTGTGTGTGCTTCAGTGTGCGGGTCTCTGTGTGTGCGTGCTTCAGTGTGTGGGTCTCTGTGTGTGCGTGCTTCAGTGTGTGGGTCTCTGTGTGTGCGTGCTTCAGTGTGTGCGTCTGTGTGCTTCAGTGTGTGGGTCTCTGTGTGTGCTTCAGTGTGCGTCAGTGTGTCTCTCTATGTGTGC
The DNA here is from genome assembly GCF_963422515.1 of Blennius ocellaris. Classification (NCBI taxonomy): domain Eukaryota; kingdom Metazoa; phylum Chordata; class Actinopteri; order Blenniiformes; family Blenniidae; genus Blennius; species Blennius ocellaris. The sequence goes on along the minus strand of NC_137673.1, from coordinate 13,442,938 downwards.
TTCAGTGTGCGTCAGTGTGTCTCTCTGTGTGTGCTTCAGTGTGCGGGTCTCTGTGTGTGCTTCAGTGTGCGGGTCTCTGTGTGTGCTTCAGTGTGTGTGCGTGCTTCAGTGTGTGGGTCTCTGTGTGTGCGTGCTTCAGTGTGTGGGTCTCTGTGTGTGCGTGCTTCAGTGTGTGGGTCTCTGTGTGTGCGTGCTTCAGTGTGTGGGTCTCTGTGTGTGCGTGCTTCAGTGTGTGGGTCTCTCTGTGTGCGTGCTTCAGTGTGTGCGTGCGTCTCTCTGTGTGCGTGCGTGCTTCAGTGTGTGCGTGCTTCAGTGTGTGGGTCTCTCTGTGTGCGTGCGTGCGTCTCTCTGTGTGCGTGCTTCAGTGTGTGCGTGCGTCTCTCTGTGTGCGTGCTTCAGTGTGTGCGTGCGTCTCTCTGTGTGCGTGCTTCAGTGTGTGCGTGCGTCTCTGTGTGTGCGTGCGTCTCTGTGTGCGTGCGTCTCTGTGTGCGTGCTTCAGTGTGTGGGTCTCTGTGTGCGCGCCTGTCTCTGTGTGTGCGCGCGCCTGTGTCTGTGTGTGCGCGCGCCTGTGTCTGTGTGTGTGCGCGCCTGTGTCTGTGTGTGTGTGCGTCTGTCTCTGTGTGTGTGCGCGCCTGTCTCTGTGTGTGTGCGTTCAGTTTCGACACAGGACTATATGAACATCACAATGACTCGGCATTTCTCAGGCCTTTTACGCACATTTTTCACCAAATATGTTAAAAACCAAGGCGGCAAAACGATAATGATTTCAGGAAAAAGCCGTACTAATGCAGAACCAATGACGAGAACCAATTTCTGTTCAGTTTGGACGACTTATATGAACTTCACAATGCAATGACGCAGTGTTTCAGCGAGGCCCCCCTCAGGCCTAGGGCGTGGCGCCTGCGCCTCAAGAGGGCCTTTTACACACATTATTTTACGCACATTATTTTACGCACATTATTCACCAAATATGTTAAAAACCAAGTCAGCAAAACGACAAGGCCCGAGGCCTGGCCCACTGAAACACTGCGTCATTGCATTGTTAAGTTCATGGGCGCTGGGCCTCAGGTCTTGGGCCTATAATTGTGAGGCCCCGGGCGTCACAATTATAACTTTTCACATCACTCAGAGGCCCACTGAACTTCATAATGCCAAAACCAAGGCAGCAAAACGATAATTGTTCCAGTACAAACATTTGAGAGTATTTTCACATATTCTCAGGAGGGGTGGGGGCCAGCTTCACATAATACACCTGATTGAGGCTGCGGCCTAGCAGCTAACTGCCTCACACAAGTCATAAAACAACACAATTTTAACTTTTCACATCACTCAGAGCACATAGAAAACTTCCCCCAATATCAGGAACCACTTTAAATAAAGTTCACTTGGAAAACAGGGACTTTTTCCACATCTTCAAAATTTCAACACACAGAATGTTCTAGAAGGACTCACCTCCGCTCTCCAAGTTTGCTCAAAACGGTGAAAATACAACCGATGAAAAACTCTGGATGAAGAAAAAACACGAATCCAACGACGTCCTCCGGTCCTCAAATCCAAAAAAGTGGAAAATATAAAATCTTCTACCTATGGAAAAAAAGCACGGCTCTCTAGCTCACGTAATATGAGAAAAGAGGACGATGGTGGGGCGGTGTCTCGATTTATAGTTCTGACGAACGCTGACATTGACCAATAAGACGCGGAGAATTTGCGCGGGCTTGGAAATGTGATTGGCCAGGACAACTGTCAGTCATCAGATGGGCGATGTTAGCGTTCGTTGCTAACACAACAAGTGCAATGCTACGATAAAAAAGCCGGTCTCGGAGCGTCTACAAACATCACCAGCGCACAGCCACTCACCCTGGAGATGTAGAATGAAACGCTGGGCGTCCTCTGGAGTTTAACATTAAGTTCAAGGTTATATTAGTCCCGGAAGACCTCAAGCTAACGCTAACGGCTAGCGCCGGAGCACAGCCAGTGCGCAGCTAGCATGCGCAGCCTGGTGACGTCACTCTGCCTCAGTACAAGCGGCTCATCACTAAAACTTTTGTTTTGTTCTGCTTTAGTGGGAAGAAGTCACTTTATATGCAGAGACTGTCTCATTGACTCACTCTTTCCTACACTGTCTATCAAAGTAAACATTTTATTTTATATATATACACACTACTTATTTTATTCATTTACATTTTAGTAACTATTCATTTCTGCCCCACAACCAGTATTGAGTTTGTTTAATCTTAATTATATTTGTGGAATTGATTAAAAAAAGGCAACATTTGTAAAAACCACTGTTTCACGTCTGATAAATCAGATTTTTGTGGAGAAGCACATCCTCTTCACTCTTCAGCCGGTGGAAATCCTCTTGTCCTCGTGGTTCCGTGTCCTCGCGTCATACACGTCCAACGCTGCTTCCTGGCTCCCACAGAGACTCCCATTTCAACTGAAAACCACCATCATAACACTCAGTGACACTCCAGCTCAAACCTAAATGTAGTGATGTCATCACCAAGCTTGTGAACAGGCCAAATTGCCAGCCCCTCATTGTAATCACATCTGCTGTTCCTGGAAGAGACCTGAAGCCTGCAGGACCCACTGTGGACACCCCTGGAATAAAGCTGGTTTCTTGTCACCGGTGAAGTGCCGTTGAGCCAGAACAGCAGTGAAAGGTGCTCACAGCCTCCTCTTCTCAGCACCAAACATCAACAAACACATTTTGAGTGACGTGTTGAAGCTTGAACAAAGGTCAGAGACAGACACACAGTCTAGATCACTTTATTCTCATGTTGGACACTCAGTTTGCTACATTGACATCTCTGTCAAGTGTTCAGCATTAACATCAATGTTTGCTATGATCTGGAAGCATTCAGCCCAAACATCCTCATAATAATGTACAAATACATGTGACATCCTCCGTGTTTGTCTTCAGGGACTAATAAAATAGACTCATCATTCAGCGTCAGCTTGATGACTTCCTGCTGTTTCATATATTTAGTGACACAGCCATCCACTGATTTACACACTTGAACCAGGACCTGTTTACTGTCAATGCAGTGCTTTGACAATTCTTGATACACATTCTGCCTTTGGAGCAAAAAGCAATATTGTCATGGCACAAAGCAGAAAGTTGTTTGCAATCTCAAATGGCTTGGTCGTTGTTCAAATGTGGTTTGTTAAAGACATGAAGCACACATGGTCCTTGTGAGAAGTGAAGAGCAAACAGGGACTGACATCATTGAAAGCTTGGTCAACACCATCTTGAATAGCACTCAGTTGATGGTTCCAGCTGCTGCAGATGGTCACATAGAACACAGGTTACCTGAGTGGAAGGTGGAGGAACAACACTGTGGGTTGGATGTGCCAGTGGACCAGTAGGTTGGGCTGCTGGAGCTCCACCACTGTTGGAAGGACAATCAGAAACAGGACATGGCCGCTTTAGTAGCAACAACATACATTTGACACCAGGAGTTTACAGTGCTTTAGCATTATTACTAGTGATGCTTCATCCACTGGAAGCATCACTAGACTCATGTCTGCCGTGTGGAATGATTTGACGCTACAGGAGGAGAAAAGTTCAACGGCCGAGTGCAACTTTTGTCAAAGCGCCGTCTCCAGAGGAGGACACGTCCAGCACCCAGCTGCTGAAGCAGAGAGGAGAGGACAAGTTCATTTAGAGCATCTTTTCACATCATCAAACAAATCCTGGTCCCCGAGGCTTTCAACAATGTTCTTTTTGACTCGCTCCATGGGGGGCCATGAGGTTCACCATCTCACCTGACAGAACCAGCAGGCTAGCAGACAGCTTCTTCCACAGAGCAGCACTTTACTGAAGTCTCACCCTGAAACCTGTTAAACACCTTCATGTCATATAATGTCAAGATCATTTCTAGCAACAGCAACTACACACTGTTCCCTATTGATGGATTATTTATATATGTCAGTGTGTATGTGTAGGTAATATCTCTTACTGGCAATTCTGGTTGGATGCTAAACTGCATTTCGTTACATTTGTAATGACAACAAGTTGAATCCATCAATCAATACATCACACATGAATTAATAGATTAGAATTAGATTAGATTATAAGCTTTTATTGTCATTGTACAATAAATTGCACAACGAAATTACGGTGTAGCTAAAAACACACAGTAGACACACAATAAACACAGCAGCCATTCTCACATTCAGCATTCATTCATCTCAGCAGACGCACCATATATACAGAATAACCTAAACATTCACACACACATTCAGCTCTCACACAGTCCCGCTCACACACACCCAAGGACATAGTGCAGTAATGTAAAAAGTTAAAAGAAACGACCGATAATAAGTTATGTAAAATACCAATGTAGCTGCCTGAGGTACCTTGGCTAATAAGTATGTGCGGTTGAGCACAAGGTACCTGTTATTGCACAGTAATATGGAGTTTGATGTATTGCACACAGTATGAGGTAGATAGTCTGAGGTAGTAGTGTTGAACTGTTCAGTGCCGTATATAATAGCATATAATCTCACCAAGTTTCAGCTGCTGGATGTATTGTGTATTTACACGTCTGCTTCTTTGTAGTACAATGAAGTTGTTCTGGTTCAGAGCCACAGCTTCATCATTCATGTTTCATGTACGAAGCATGAATTTAAATGTTCATGATCATATTATAGCTACAGGTGAAACAGGTGAAACGTGCATTCATCATCCTCTCACCTGGATAAACAATCCGCGGTCATAATCAGTATTTCTGACTTTACGACGGCTCGCGGTGGCTTGTTAATAATTACAGCACACGTTTGTTGACGCAGTTCATCACTTTCTTACCGCTATGACGTGACGCTCCACAGTGTTCTGAACCTCCTGGCTCCGTCACTCTCCTGCTCCTCCACGGCATGTAGCAGCGACACCGGAGTGTTTCAGTCCCTCGGCCGCAGACTAGAGTTTCTCCCACCTGGATCCGATGTCCGCGTCTTTCAGGAACAAAACTCTGAACTGTTAAACGTTCGACTCAAACTGGGACGAGTGCAGGAGGAGACGTCTCGCACGCCGCATTAAACAACCGATGTAAACAAGCTAGGACACGTCACTGCCGGTGTGACGTCACATCCGGTTCCTGCTCCCAGACGTGATTCAGGCGCCATCTTGGTCAGGTCAACTGCCGCCTCTGATGCATTGATTTGTATCGTGGGAGACGTAATCCGCCTGTAAGAATCATTACTCTCCTCATTTCCACACACGAAAATATGATGGTTAATGCTGAATTGCTTTGTATTATGTTTTTGGGACTTTTTTGATGACTGATGTATGATGTGTCAATTTAATCCATGTCTCATGTCTACTTTTACAAACAGACAGACAGAGACTCAGAGATATAGGGCCCTTACATACACACCAACAGTGTGCACACACACTCACACCTACAGACAGACAGACAGACAGACACTCACTCACTCACAGACAGACAGACAGACAGACAGACACTCACTCACAGACAGACAGACAGACAGAAAGACAGACTTTCACTCTCACTCACAGACAGAAAGACAGACACTCACACTGACTCACAGACAGACAGACAGAAAGACAGACAGACAGACAGACAGACAGACACTCACTCTCACACTCACTCACACACAGACAGACAGACACACAAACAGGCAGACAGGCAGACAGACAGAGACAAAGACAGACACTCACTCTCACACTCACTCACAGACAGACAGACAGACAGACAGACACTCACTCACTCACAGACAGACAGACAGACAGACAGACACTCACTCACAGACAGACAGACAGACAGAAAGACAGACTTTCACTCTCACTCACAGACAGAAAGACAGACACTCACACTCACTCACAGACAGACAGACAGACAGACAGACAGACACTCACTCTCACACTCACTCACACACAGACAGACAGACACACAAACAGGCAGACAGGCAGACAGACAGAGACTCACTCTCACACTCACTCACACACAGACAGACAGACAGACAGACAGACACTCACTGTCACACTCACTCACTCACAGACAGATAGACAGACAGATCCACTCACTCACAGACAGACAGACCGACAGACAGACAGACAGACAGATCCACTCAGTCACTCACAGACAGACAGACAGAAGGACAGATCCACTCACTCACAGACAGACAGACAGATCCACTCCGGCCTCCTAGGCCCGGCACTCCACCAGGTCACTCTCATGTCACACACTGACCTCCGTAGGAGGCCTGGCCTGAGGCCATATAATTCATGTCGGTGGAAGTTTTTGAAAAACCTTTATTGTGCCATAAGTGCTGTGTCTTTTACACTACAATTGAAGTAAGACCAGATTCAGGATCGGGGCCATCTGGGGAGCACCCAACAGACATTTTCAGGCAGCTCGGCTAGCTTGCGGCTTAGCATGCCTGTTAGCATGCGAACAAACATTGTCTGAATGAGCCGAAATTTGGTAGGTAGCCTAATGGGGTTGCTGCGATCACAAATCACTAGCTAATTAGCTGATTTTGACGCAGTTTTTTCAAAATAAAAGTCATACAAAATTTTTTTTTTTTTTTTTTTAATATTTAAGCAAATATTTTGAACCGTTCATAGCCACCCCCCCGACGGGCAGTCTCATGTCACACACTGACCTCCGTAGGAGGCCTGGCCTAAGGCCATATAATTCATGTCGGTGGAAGTTTTTGAAAAACCTTTATTGTTCCATAAGTGCAGTGTCATTCACACTAGAATTGAAGTAAGACCAGATTTGGGATCGGGGCAACCTGGGGAGTACCACACTGAGATTTTCAGGTGTATCCGCTAGCTTGCGGCATAGCATGCCCGTTAGCATGCTAGTAAACATTGTTCGATTGAGCTGAAATTTGGTAGGTGGCCTAATGGGGGTGCTGCGGTCACACATCACTAGCTAGTTAGCTGGTTCCGACGCCGTTTTTTCAAAATAAAAGTACTAATTTTTTTTTTTTTTTGCTTCAATAATATTTTTTTTAATTAACCGTTCATAGCCACCCCCCCGACGGGCAATCTCGAGGTCCCGACCAATGCTGCTTGCAGCTTTAATTATTATATATTTTTTGCGCTCTCACTCATTTTTCACCCCCTAGACACGCTCGAAAACTCACCAAATTTGGCAGTCTCGTCACGTCTGCGCTCCATTCGAGGTTTCTGTAAAAAAATCCCCAAGAAGTCCAAAAATGGCTCTCTAGCGCCACCTACACACATTTAATCGCCCGCCACGGTCCGTAGGAATGTCGTAGAGAAATGTCGCGAAAACGAAACTTCTTCGTCTACTCGAGCCCTACGACTAACGCGCTCTAACTTTTGACCTAACTCCAACAGGAAGCCGGCTATTTGCCTTTCAAAGTAAGGTGTTCGCCCAAAAAAGGGAGAAAAAGGCCGAAACGGAAAATCTAAACCATCATAGGGCGAAGGTCGTATCGGTTAAATTGAGATATACAAAAATAGAGGAGATTGTTTACTACAATAATTTAGAGGGAATTTTTCTTACCTAGTCCAGTTTAATTTTTATTAGCCGTCCAAGCTCCCCACCCCCTAATCGCCTTTTTGGCTCCTGTCATCCATTAACATGGGGAAACCGAAAATTCTCCCACAAAATCAACGATTTTAAACTCCCCGAACTACTCTTAACTGCTTGCAAACCGTGACTCTCAGCCACAAACCGAGGGCATCGCCACGCTCACGAGACCCTGCCGAACAAGAGGATGTAACATATGTGGGGAAAATTCCAAAACAAGTCCCCAGAATGACGAGTTAAAGCGACACAGTAACATTTTTCTCGTCCGAAATCTTAACACTATAGCGGATGGAGCCAAATCTGCCGTTCCTGCCAAACAGCGCCCCCTGGTGTCCAAAGTTTACCTCCGACTGCTTCCAAGCGTACACCGTCTTAAAGAGGACAAAAATTCCTACAAAAGTATGGTATTTTTATCCACATACTCCCCCGATAAGTATAGATTAAGAGCACTTGTTCGCAAAATCTTTGAATATAATCCTCCCTGTCTCACACTCTGACGTCAGAGTGTCCGCGCTCGGCGCAGCTGTGAAATTCTCCACTGTGATTGGTCAGTGCATCACTCCATATATGGGCAGCTTCCTGTAGCTTCAGGCTCATCACTGCTGTGTGATTGACAGCCTGTCATATCCTGCAGTTTGACCTGAGAGTGACCTCACCAGTCATTCTCAGGTCAGGTTACTCTCATGTGACCTGACCTCACTCTCATGTCTCATGTTCTCCTGTCATGAGGACATGCAAAACCTGTATGAGACCTGGCCTGAGACATGTAATTCATGTCGGTGGAAGTTTGTGAAAAACCTTCATTGATGCATCATTCACACCTTCGTTCACGCCGACAAAGGCCGGGCCTCCTAGGCCCGGCACTCCACCAGGTCACTCTCATGTCCCACACTGACCTCTGTAGGAGGCTTGGCCTGAGGCCATGTAATTCATGTCGGTGGAAGTTTTTGAAAAACCTTTATTGTGCCATAAGTGCTGTGTCTTTTACACTACAATTGAAGTAAGACCAGATTCAGGATCGGGGCCATCTGGGGAGTACCTAACAGACATTTTCAGGCAGCTCGGCTAGCTTGCGGCTTAGCATGCCTGCTAGCATGGTCGCAAACATTGTCTGATTGAGCCGAAATTTGGTAGGTAGCCTAATGGGGTTGCTGCGATCACAAATCACTAGCTAATTAGCTGGTTTTGACGCCGTTTTTTCAAAATAAAAGTATTTTTTTTTTTTTTTTTTTTTTTTTACTTAAAAATTTTTCTTTTTTATTAACCGTTCATAGCCACCCCCCCGACGGGCAATCTCGAGGTCCCGACCAATGCTGCTTGCAGCTTTAATTAGGGACCTCGCCAACGGCTGGGCCCTAAGCCCAGCCAACGGCAGGTCTCTTTTGGAATTCGTCGTCGCCAAAAGTGCGGGCCCTCCGAAGGAGGGCCCGCACTCATCCACGACCTCCCCTGACCCTCTCAGAGTGGCCGCGCCCCCGAAGGGGGCGCGGCCACTACCTGGTGGCGAAATTATATATTGTATTTCGAATGTTTCTTATTAGGGACCTCGCCAACGGCTGGGCCCTAAGCCCAGCCAACGGCAGGTCTCTTTTGGATTTCGTCGTCGCCAAAAGTGCGGGCCCTCCGAAGGAGGGCCCGCACTCATCCGGTTACTCTCCAGACCCTCTCAGAGTGGCCGCGCCCCCAAAGGGGGCGCGGCCACTACCTGGTGGCGAAATTATATATTGTATTTCGAATGTTTCTTCTTCTTATTATTTTTTGGCACTCCTGACTTGGCTATTGCCTCAAATTTGACCCCCTAAACATGCTCAAAAACTCACCAAATTTGACACACTCGTCAAAACTGGCGAAAAATTTTATAAAATCTAAAAAAATCCCCCAAAAGTCCAAAAATTGCTCTCTAGCGCCACCTAGACACATTTAATCGCCCGCCACGGTCCGTAGGAATGTCGTACAGAAATGTCGCGAATACGAAACTTCTTCGTCTACTCGAACCCTACGACTCACGCGCTCTAACTTTTGACCTAACTCCAACAGGAAGCCGGCTATTTGCCTTTCAAGGTAAGGTGTTCGCCCAAAAAAGGGAGAAAAAGGCCGAAACGGAAAATCTAAACCATCATAGGGCGAAGGTCGTATCGGTTAAATTGAGATATACAAAAATAGAGGAGATTGTTTACTACTGAACTCTAGAGGGAAATTTTCTTACCTAGTCCAGTTTAATTTTTATTAGCCGTCCAAGCTCCCCACCCCCTAATCGCCTTTTTGGCTCCTGTCATCCATTAACATGGGGAAACCGAAAATTCTCCCCCAAAATCAACGATTTTAAACTCCCCGAACTACTCTTAACTGTTTGCAAACCGTGACTCTCAGCCACAAACCGAGGGCATCGCCACTACCGCGAGACCCTGCCGAACAAGAGGATGTAACATATGTGGGGAAAATTCCACAACAAGTCCCCAGAATGATGAGTTAAAGCGGCACAGTAACATTTTTTTCATTCTACATTTTTACATTGAATCCTGATGGGAGATATCCGGCGTTGTTGCCAAACAGCGCCCCCTGGTGTCCAAAGTTTACCTCCGACTGCTTCCAAGCGTACACCGTCTTAAAGAGGACAAAAATTCCTACAAAAGTATGGTATTTTTATCCACATACTCCCCCGATAAGTATAGATTAAGAGCACTTGTTCGCAAAATCTTTGAATATAATCCTCTCTGGCTCACTCTGCCGTCAGAGTGTCCGCGCTCAGCGCAGCTGTGAAATTCTCCACTGTGATTGGTCAGTGCATCACTCCATATATGGGCAGCTTCCTGTAGCTTCAGGCTCATCACTGCTGTGTGATTGACAGCATGGAGAGCCAGGGACATTACAGTGCTGCTCTATGGGCTGACCTGCTGGCTTATGCAGCAGTTTGTTAAAGGCCAGGTTCCTTTTGTAATCCGTACACAACTGACAAAGGCCCTCAAATTCATGTCGGTGGAAGTTTTTGAAAAACCTTTCATGTTTCATAAGTGCTGCGTCATTCACACCTTTCTACACCGCCGACAAAGGCCGGGCCTCCTAGGCCCGGCACTCCACCAGGTCACTCCATCGTCCCACATTGACCTCCGTAGGAGGCCTGGCCTGAGGCCATATAATTCATGTCGGTGGAAGTTTTTGAAAAACCTTTATTGTTCCATAAGTGCAGTGTCATTCACACTAGAATTGAAGTAAGACCAGATTCGGGATCGGGGCAACCTGGGGAGTACCACACTGAGCTTTTCAGGTGTATCCGCTAGCTTGCGGCATAGCATGCCCGTTAGCATGCTAGTAAACATTGTTCGATTGAGCTGAAATTTGGTAGGTGGCCTAATGGGGGTGCTGCGGTCACAAATCACTAGCTAATTAGCTGGTTCCGACGCCGTTTTTTCAAAATAAAAGTACAATTTTTTTTTTTTTTTTTTTTTGCTTAAATAATATTTTTTGTAATTAACCGTTCATAGCCACCCCCCCGACGGGCAATCTCGAGGTCCCGACCAATGCTGCTTGCAGCTTTAATTAGGGACCTCGCCAACGGGTGGGCCCTAGGCCCAGCCAACGGCAGGTCTCTTTTGGATTTCGTCGTCGGCAAAAGTGCGGGCCCTCCGAAGGAGGGCCCGCACTCATCCGGTTACTCCCCTGACCCTCCCAGAGTGGCCGGGGCCCCCGAAGGGGGCGTCGGCCACTCTGATGTGGTGGCGAAATTGTATATTGTATTTCGAATGTTTCTTATTATTATTCTTTGTTCGTTTTTCTCCGTTGCGCTCATATTTGACCCCCTAACCACGCTCAAAAACTCACCAAATTTGGAAGACTCGTGAAAAATCGCATAGAGCCGGTGACCATGTCAAAACATTCCATGAAAATCCAAAAATGGCTCTCTAGCGCCACCTAGAAAATTGCAATCGCCCGCCACGGTCCGTAGGAATGTCGTAGAGAAATGTCGCGAATACGAAACTTCTTCGTCTACTCGAGCCCTACGACTCACGCGCTCTAACTTTTGACCTAACTCCAACAGGAAGGCCGCTATTTGCCTTTCAAAGTAAGGTGTTCACCCAAAAAAGGCAAAAAAAGGCAGAAACGGAAAATCTAAACCATCATAGGGCGAAGGTCGTATCGGTTAAATTGAGATATACAAAAATAGAGGAGATTGTTTACTACAATAATTTAGAGGGAATTTTTCTTACCTAGTCCAGTTTAATTTTTATTAGCCGTCCAAGCTCCCCACCCCCTAATCGCCTTTTTGGCTCCTGTCATCCATTAACATGGGGAAACGGAAAATTCTCGCCGAAAATCAACGATTTTAAACTCCCCGAACTACTCTTAACTGTTTGCAAACCGTGACTCTCAGCCACAAACCGAGGGCATCGCCACGCCCGCGAGACCCTGCCGAACAAGAGGATGTAACATATGTGGGGAAAATTCCAAAACAAGTCCCCAGAATGACGAGTTAAAGCGACACAGTAACATTTTTCTCGTCCGAAATCTTAACACTATAGCGGATGGAGCCAAATCTGCCGTTCCTGCCAAACAGCGCCCCCTGGTGTCCAAAGTTTACCTCCGACTGCTTCCAAGCGTACACCGTCTTAAAGAGGACAAAAATTCCTACAAAAGTATGGTATTTTTATCCACATACTCCCCCGATAAGTATAGATTAAGAGCACTTGTTCGCAAAATCTTCTAATATAATCCTCCCTGTCTCACTCTGACGTCAGAGTGTCCGCGCTCGGTGCAGCTGTGAAATTCTCCACTGTGATTGGTCAGTGCATCACTCCATATATGGGCAGCTTCCTGTAGCTTCAGGCTCATCACTGCTGTGTGATTGACAGCCTGTCATATCCTGCAGTTTGACCTGAGAGTGACCTCACCAGTCATTCTCAGGTCAAGTTACTCTCATGTGACCTGACCTCACTCTCATGTCTCATGTTCTCCTGTCATGAGGACATGCAAAACCTGTATGAGACCTGGCCTGAGACATGTAATTCATGTCGGTGGAAGTTTGTGAAAAACCTTCATTGATGCATCATTCACACCTTCGTTCACGCCGACAAAGGCCGGGCCTCCTAGGCCCGGCACTCCACTAGGTCACTGTCATATATCGCACTGACCTTTGTTGGAGGCCTGACCTGAGACATGTAATTCATGTCGGTGGAAGTTTGTGAAAAACCTTTATTGCATCATTCACACCTTCGCACACCGCCGACAAAGGCCGGGCCTCCTAGGCCCGGCACTCCACCAGGTCACTCTCATGTCCCACACTGACCTCTGTAGGAGGCTTGGCCTGAGGCTATATAATTCATGTTGGTGGAAGTTTTTGAAAAACCTTTATTGTTCCATAAGTGCAGTGTCATTCACACTAGAATTGAAGTAAGACCAGATTCAGGATCGGGGCCATCTGGGGAGTACCCAACAGACATTTACAGGCAGCTCGACTAGCTTGCGGCTTAGCATGCCTGTTAGCATGCGAGCAAACATTGTCCGATTGAGCCGAAATTTGGTAGGTAGCCTAATGGGGTTGCTGCGATCACAAATCACTAGCTAATTAGCTGGTTTTGACGCAGTTTTTTCAAAATAAAAGTCATAAAAAATTTTTTTTTTTTTTTTTTTTATATTTAAACAAATATTTTGAACCGTTCATAGCCACCCCCCCGACGGGCAGTCTCGAGGTCCCGACCAATGCTGCTTGCAGCTTTAATTAGGGACCTCGCCAACGGGTGGGCCCTAGGCCCAGCCAACGGCAGGTCTCTTTTGGATTTCGTCGTCGCCAAAAGTGCGGGCCCTCCGAAGGAGGGCCCGCACTCATCCAGGACCTCCCCTGACCCTCTCAGAGTGGCCGCGCCCCCGAAGGGGGCGCGGCCACTACCTGGTGGCGAAATTGTATATTGTTTTTCGAATGTTTTTTCTTATTATTATTATTATATATTTTTTGTTTTTTTTCTTTTTCGTTACGCTCAGATTGGACCCCCTAAACACGCTCAAAAACTCACCAAATTTGGGAGGCTCGTGAAAAATCGCATAGAGCCGGTGACCATGTCAAAAAATTCCATCAAAATCCAAAAATGGCTCTCTAGCGCCACCTAGACACTTTTAAGCGCCCGCCACGGTCCGTAGGAATGTCGTAGAGAAATGTCGCGAATACGAAACTTGTTCGTCTACTCGAGCCCTACGACTCACGCGCTCTAACTTTTGACCTAACTCCAACAGGAAGCCGGCTATTTGCCTTTCAAAGTAAGGTGTTCGCCCAAAAAAGGGAAAAAAAGGCAGAAACGGAAAATTTAACTCCTCATAGGGCGAAGGTCGCATCGGTTAAATTGAGATATACAAAAATAGAGGAGATTGTTTACTACTGAACACTAGAGGGAAATTTTCTTACCTAGTCCAGTTTAATTTTTATTAGCCGTCCAAGCTCCCCACCCCCTAATCGGCTTTTTGGCTCCTGTCATCCATTAACATGGGGAAACGGACAATTCTCGCCGAAAATAAACGATTTTAAACTCCCCGAACTACTCTTAACTGTTTGCAAACCGTGACTCTCAGCCACAAACCGAGGGCATCGCCACGCCCGCGAGACCCTGCCGAACAAGAGGATGTAACATATGTGGGGAAAATTCCAAAACAAGTCCCCAGAATGACGAGTTAAAGCGACACAGTAACATTTTCTTCGTTCTACATTTTTACATTGAATCCTGATGGGAGATATCCGGCGTTGTCGCCAAACAGCGCACCCTGGTGTCCAAAGTTTACCTCCGACTGCTTCCAAACCCATACATTCTGAAAGAGGACAAAAATCCCTACAAAAGTATGGTATTTTTATCCACATACTCCCCCGATAAGTATAGATTAAGAGCAGTTGTTCGCAAAATCTTTGAATATAATCCTCTCTGGCTCACTCTGCCGTCAGAGTGTCCGCGCTCGGTGCAGCTGTGAAATTCTCCACTGTGATTGGTCAGTGCATCACTCCATATATGGGCAGCTTCCTGTATCTTCAGGCTCATCACTGCTGTGTGATTGACAGCCTGTCATATCCTGCAGTTTGACCTGAGAGTGACCTCACCAGTCATTCTCAGGTCAGGTTACTCTCATGTGACCTGACCTCACTCTCATGTCTCATGTTCTCCTGTCATGAGGACATGCAAAACCTGTATGAGACCTGGCCTGAGACATGTAATTCATGTCGGTGGAAGTTTGTGAAAAACCTTCATTGATGCATCATTCACACCTTCGTTCACGCCGACAAAGGCCGGGCCTCCTAGGCCCGGCACTCCACCAGGTCACTGTCATGTATCGCACTGACCTTTGCTGGAGGCCTGACCTGAGACATGTAATTCATGTCGGTGGAAGTTTGTGAAAAACCTTTATTGCATCATTCACACCTTCGCACACCGCCGACAAAGGCCGGGCCTCCTAGGCCCGGCACTCCACCAGGTCACTCTCATGTCACACACTGACCTCCGTAGGAGGCCTGGCCTGAGGCCATATAATTCATGTCGGTGGAAGTTTTTGAAAAACCTTTATTGTTCCATAAGTGCAGCGTCATTCACACTAGAATTGAAGTAAGACCAGATTTGGGATCGGGGCAACCTGGGGAGTAGCACACTGAGATTTTCAGGTGTATCCGCTAGCTTGCGGCATAGCATGCCCGTTAGCATGCTAGTAAACATTGTTCGATTGAGCTGAAATTTGGTAGGTGGCCTAATGGGGGTGCTGCGGTCACAAATCACTAGCTAATTAGCTGGTTCCGACTCCGTTTTTTCAAAATAAAAGTCCTAATTTTTTTTTTTTTTTTTTTTTGCTTAAATAATTTTTTTTTTTATTAACCGTTCATAGCCACCCCCCCGACGGGCAATCTCGAGGTCCCGACCAATGCTGCTTGCAGCTTTAATTATTATTTTTCTTCCGCTTTTTTTTCACTTTCACTCATATTTGACCCCCTAGCCACGCTCAAAAACTCACCAAATTTGGATGGCTCGTGAAAAGTCGCAGCCTTCAGAACATCATGTAAAAACATTCCAGGAAAGTCCAAAAATGGCTCTCTAGCGCCACCTACAACATTTCAATCGCCCGCCACGGTCCGTAGGAATGTCGTAGAGAAATGTCGCGAATACGAAATTTGTTCGTCTACTCGAGCCCTACGACTCACGCGCTCTAACTTTTGACCTAACTCCAACAGGAAGGCCGCTATTTGCCTTTCAAAGTAAGGTGTTCACCCAAAAAAGGCAAAAAAAGGCCGAAACGGAAAATCTAAACCATCATAGGGCGAAGGTCGTATCGGTTAAATTGAGATATACAAAAATAGAGGAGATTGTTTACTACAAATATTTAGAGGGAATTTTTCTTACCTAGTCCAGTTTAATTTTTATTAGCCGTCCAAGCTCCCCACCCCCTAATCGCCTTTTTGGCTCCTGTCATCCATTAACATGGGGAAACGGAAAATTCTCCCCCAAAATCAACGATTTTAAACTCCCCGAACTACTCTTAACTGTTTGCAAACCGTGACTCTCAGCCACAAACCGAGGGCATCGCCACGACCGCGAGACCCTGCCGAACAAGAGGATGTAACATATGTGGGGAAAATTCCAAAACAAGTCCCCAGAATGACGAGTTAAAGCGACACAGTAACATTTTCTTCGTCCAAAATGTTTACATTGAATCCTAATGGGAGAAATCGGGCGTTACCGCCAAACAGCGCCCCCTGGTGTCCAAAGTTTACCTCTGACTGCTTCCAAACCCACACAGTATTAAAGAGCACAAAAATTCCTACAAAAGTATGGTATTTTTATCCACATACTCCCCCGATAAGTATAGATTAAGAGCAGTTGTTTGCAAAATCTTCTAATATAATCCTCTCTGGCTCACTCTGACGTCAGAGTGTCCGCGCTCGGCGCAGCTGTGAAATTCTCCACTGTGATTGGTCAGTGCATCACTCCATATATGGGCAGCTTCCTGTAGCTTCAGGCTCATCACTGCTGTGTGATTGACAGCCTGTCATATCCTGCAGTTTGACCTGAGAGTGACCTCAGCAGTCATTCTCAGGTCAGGTTACTCTCATGTGACCTGACCTCACTCTCATGTCTCATGTTGTCCTGTCATGAAGACATGCAAAACCTGTACGAGGTCTGGCCTGAGACATGTAATTCATGTCGGTGGAAGTTTGTGAAAAACCTTTATTGCATCATTCACACCTTCGTTCACGCCGACAAAGGCCGGGCCTCCTAGGCCCGGCACTCCACCAGGTCACTCCATCGTCCCACACTGGCCTCTGTAGGAGGATTGGCCTGAGGCCATGTAATTCATGTCGGTGGAAGTTTTTGAAAAACCTTTATTGTGCCATAAGTGCTGTGTCTTTTACACTACAATTGAAGTAAGACCAGATTCAGGATCGGGGCCATCTGGGGAGTACCCAACAGACATTTTCAGGCAGCTCGGCTAGCTTGCGGCTTAGCATGCCTGCTAGCATGGTCGCAAACATTGTCTGATTGAGCCGAAATTTGGTAGGTAGCCTAATGGGGTTGCTGCGATCACAAATCACTAGCTAATTAGCTGGTTTTGACGCCGTTTTTTCAAAATAAAAGTCTTTTTTTTTTTTTTTTTTTTTTTTACTTAAAAAATTGTCTTTTTTATTAACCGTTCATAGCCACCCCCCCGACGGGCAGTCTCGAGGTCCCGACCAATGCTGCTTGCAGCTTTAATTAGGGACCTCGCCAACGGCTGGGCCCTAGGCCCAGCCAACGGCAGGTCTCTTTTGGATTTCGTCGTCGCCAAAAGTGTGGGGCCTCCGCAGGAGGCCCCACACTCATCCAGAACTCTCCTGACCCTCCCAGAGTGGCCGCGCCCCCGAAGGGGGCGCGGCCACTACCTGGTGGCGAAATTATATATTGTTTTTCGAATGTTTCTTATTAGGGACCTCGCCAACGGGTGGGCCCTAGGCCCAGCCAACGGCAGGTCTCTTTTGGATTTCGTCGTCGCCAAAAGTGTGGGGCCTCCGCAGGAGGCCCCACACTCATCCAGAACTCTCCTGACCCCCTCAGAGTGGCCGCGCCCCCGAAGGGGGCGCGGCCACTACCTGGTGGCGAAATTATATATTGTTTTTCGAATGTTTATTATTATTATATATTTAGGGACCTCGCCAACGGCATGGGCCCTAGGCCCAGCCAACGGCAGGTCTCTTTTGGATTTCGTCGTCGCCAAAAGTGCGGGCCCTCCGAACCCCCTAAACACGCTCAAAAACTCACCAAATTTGGGAGACTCGTCAAAAGTGTGGCACTCCACAATCTCACGTCAAAAAATTCCATGAAAGTCCAAAAATGGCTCTCTAGCGCCACCTACAAAATTTAAATCGCCCGCCACGGTCCGTAGGAATGTCGTAGAGAAATGTCGCGAATACGAAACTTCTTCGTCTACTCGAGCCCTACGTCTCACACACTCTAACTTTTGACCTCACTCCAACAGGAAGCCCGCTATTTGCCTTTCAAAGTAAGGTGTTCACCCAAAAAAGGCAAAAAAAGGCCGAAACGGAAAATCTAAACCATCATAGGGCGAAGGTCGTATCGGTTAAATTGAGATATACAAAAATAGAGGAGATTGTTTACTACAAATATTTAGAGGGAATTTTTCTTACCTAGTCCAGTTTAATTTTTATTAGCCGTCCAAGCTCCCCACCCCCTAATCGCCTTTTTGGCTCCTGTCATCCATTAACATGGGGAAACCGAAAATTCTCCCCCAAAATCAACGATTTTAAACTCCCCAAACTACTCTTAACTGTTTGCAAACCGTGACTCTCAGCCACAAACCGAGGGCATCGCCATACCCGCGAGACCCTGCCGAACAAGAGGATGTAACATATGTGGGGGAAATTCCACAACAAGTCCCCAGAATGATGAGTTAAAGCGGCACAGTAACATTTTTTTCATTCTACATTTTTACATTGAATCCTGATGGGAGATATCCGGCGTTGTCGCCAAACAGCGCACCCTGGTGTCCAAAGTTTACCTCCGACTGCTTCCAAACGTACACAATGTTAAAGAGGACAAAAATTCCTACAAAAGTATGGTATTTTTATCCACATACTCCCCCGATAAGTATAGATTATGAGCAGTTGTTCGCAAAATCTTCTAGTATAATCCTCTCTGTCTCACTCTGACGTCAGAGTGTCCGCGCTCGGCGCAGCTGTGAAATTCTCCACTGTGATTGGTCAGTGCATCACTCCATATATGGGCAGCTTCCTGTAGCTTCAGGCTCATCACTGCTGTGTGATTGACAGCCTGTCATATCCTGCAGTTTGACCTGAGAGTGACCTCACCAGTCATTCTCAGGTTAGGTTACTCTCATGTGACCTGACCTCACTCTCATGTCTCATGTTCTCCTGTCATGAGGACATGCAAAACCTGTACGAGGTCTGGCCTGAGACATGTAATTCATGTCGGTGAAAGTTTGTGAAAAACCTTCATTGATGCATCATTCACACCTTCGTTCACGCCGACAAAGGCCGGGTCTCCTAGGCCCGGCACTCCACCAGGTCAGTCTCATGTCACACACTGACCTCCGTAGGAGGCCTGGCCTGAGGCCATATAATTCATGTCGGTGGAAGTTTTTGAAAAACCTTTATTGTTCCATAAGTGCAGCGTCATTCACACTAGAATTGAAGTAAGACCAGATTTGGGATCGGGGCATCCTGGGGAGTACCACACTGAGATTTTCAGGTGTATCCGCTAGCTTGCGGCATAGCATGCCCGTTAGCATGCTAGTAAACATTGTTCGATTGAGCTGAAATTTGGTAGGTGGCCTAATGGGAGTGCTGCGGTCACACATCACTAGCTAGTTAGCTGGTTCCGACGCCGTTTTTTCAAAATAAAAGTACTCATTTTTTTTTTTTTTTTTTTGGCTTAAATAATATTTATTTTAATTAACCGTTCATAGCCACCCCCCCGACGGGCAATCTCGAGGTCCCGACCAATGCTGCTTGCAGCTTTAATTATTATTCTTTCTTGGGACTCCTGACGCCTCTTTGAGCTCTAATTTGACCCCCTAAACACGCTCAAAAACTCACCAAATTTGGCAGGATCGTCAGAAGTGGCGAAAAATTTTATACAATAAAAAAAAATCCCCACAAAGTCCACAAATGGCTCTCTAGCGCCACCTAGAAAATTTAAATCGCCCGCCACGGTCCGTAGGAATGTCGTACAGAAATGTCGCGAATACGAAATTTGTTCGCCTACTCGAGCCCTACGACTCACGCGCTCTAACTTTTCACCTAGCTCCAACAGGAAGCCCGCTATTTGCCTTTCAAAGTAAGGTGTTCACCCAAAAAAGGCAAAAAAAGGCCGAAACGGAAAATCTAAACCATCATAGGGCGAAGGTCGTATCGGTTAAATTGAGATATACAAAAATAGAGGAGATTGTTTACTACAATAATTTAGAGGGAATTTTTCTTACCTAGTCCAGTTTAATTTTTATTAGCCGTCCAAGCTCCCCACCCCCTAAACGCCTTTTTGGCTCCTGTCATCCATTAACATGGGGAAACCGAAAATTCTCCCCCAAAATCTACGATTTTAAACTCCCCGAACTACTCTTAACTGTTTGCAAACCGTGACTCTCAGCCACAAACCGAGGGCATCGCCACTACCGCGAGACCCTGCCGAACAAGAGGATGTAACATATGTGGGGAAAATTCCAAAACAAGTCCCCAGAATGACGAGTTAAAGCGACACAGTAACATTTTTCTCGTCCGAAATCTTAACACTATAGCGGATGGAGCCAAATCTGCCGTTCCTGCCAAACAGCGCCCCCTGGTGTCCAAAGTTTACCTCCGACTGCTTCCAAGCGTACACCGTCTTAAAGAGGACAAAAATTCCTACAAAAGTATGGTGTTTTTATCCACATACTCCCCCGATAAGTATAGATTATGAGCAGTTGTTCGCAAAATCTTCTAATATAATCCTCCCTGGCTCACTCTGCCGTCAGAGTGTCCGCGCTCGGTGCAGCTGTGAAATTCTCCACTGTGATTGGTCAGTGCATCACTCCATATATGGGCAGCTTCCTGTAGCTTCAGGCTCATCACTGCTGTGTGATTGACAGCCTGTCATATCCTGCAGTTTGACCTGAGAGTGACCTCAGCAGTCATTCTCAGGTCAGGTTACTCTTATGTGACCTGACCTCACTCTCATGTCTCATGTTCTCCTGTCATGAGGACATGCAAAACCTGTACGAGACCTGGCCTGAGGCCCTCACATTCATGTCGGTGGAAGTTTGTGAAAAACCTTTATGGCATCATTCACACCTTCGCACACCGCCGACAAAGGCCGGGCCTCCTAGGCCCGGCACTCCACCAGGTCACTCTCATGTCACACACTGACCTCCGTAGGAGGCCTGGCCTGAGGCCATATAATTCATGTCGGTGGAAGTTTTTGAAAAACCTTTATTGTTCCATTAGTGCAGTGTCATTCACACTAGAATTGAAGTAAGACCAGATTTGGGATCGGGGCAACCTGGGGAGTACCACACTGAGATTTTCCGGTGTATCCGCTAGCTTGCGGCATAGCATGCCCGTTAGCATGCTTGTAAACATTGTTCGATTGAGCTGAAATTTGGTAGGTGGCCTAATGGGGGTGCTGCGGTCACAAATCACTAGCTAATTAGCTGGTTCCGACGCCGTTTTTTCAAAATAAAAGTACAATTTTTTTTTTTTTTTTTTTTTTGCTTAAATAATATTTTTTTTAATTAACCGTTCATAGCCACCCCCCCCGACGGGCAGTCTCGAGGTCCCGACCAATGCTGCTTGCAGCTTTAATTAGGGACCTCGCCAACGGGTGGGCCCTAGGCCCAGCCAACGGCAGGTCTCTTTTGGATTTCGTCGTCGCCAAAAGTGCGGGCCCTCCGAACCCCCTAAACACGCTCAAAAACTCACCAAATTTGGGAGACTCGTCAAAAGTGTGGCACTCCACAATCTCACGTCAAAAAATTCACAAAAAATCCAAAAATGGCTCTCTAGCGCCACCTAGAAAATTGCAATCGCCTGCCACGGTCCGTAGGAATGTCGTAGAGAAATGTCGCGAATACAAAACTTCTTCGTCTACTCGAGCCCTACGACTCACGCGCTCTAACTTTTGACCTAACTCCAACAGGAAGCCGGCTATTTGCCTTTCAAAGTAAGGTGTTCGCCTAAAAAAGGGAGAAAAAGGCCGAAACGGAAAATCTAAACCATCATAGGGCGAAGGTCGTATCGGTTAAATTGAGATATACAAAAATAGAGGAGATTGTTTACTACAAATATTTAGAGGGAATTTTTCTTACCTAGTCCAGTTTAATTTTTATTAGCCGTCCAAGCTCCCCACCCCGAAATCGGCTTTTTGGCTCCTGTCATCCGAATACATGTGGAAATGGAAAATTATCCTCCAAAATCACTGATATAAAGCACCCCGAACTACTCTTAACTGTTTGCAAACCGTGACTCTCAGCCACAAACCGAGGGCATCGCCACGACCGCGAGACCCTGCCGAACAAGAGAATGTAACATATGTGGGGAAAATTCCAAAACAAATCCCCAGAATGACGAGTTAAAGCGACAGAGTAACATTTTTTTCGTTCTACATTTTTACATTGAATCCTGATGGGAGATATCCGGCGTTGTCGCCAAACAGCGCACCCTGGTGTCCAAAGTTTACCTCCGACTGCTTCCAAACCCACACAGTGTGAAAGAAGACAAAAATTCCTACAAAAGTATGGTATTTTTATCCACATACTCCCCCGATAAGTATAGATTAAGAGCAGTTGTTTGCAAAATCTTCTAATATAATCCTCTCTGGCTCACTCTGACGTCAGAGTGTCCGCGCTCGGCGCAGCTGTGAAATTCTCCACTGTGATTGGTCAGTGCATCACTCCATATATGGGCAGCTTCCTGTAGCTTCAGGCTCATCACTGCTGTGTGATTGACAGCCTGTCATATCCTGCAGTTTGACCTGAGAGTGACCTCAGCAGTCATTCTCAGGTCAGGTTACTCTCATGTGACCTGACCTCACTCTCATGTCTCATGTTGTCCTGTCATGAGGACATGCAAAACCTGTACGAGACCTGGCCTGAGGCCCTCACATTCATGTCGGTGGAAGTTTGTGAAAAACCTTTATTGCTGGATCAATCACACCTTCGTTTACGCCGACAAAGGAGCCACTCCACCAGGTCACTCCATCGTCCCACATTGACCTCCGTAGGAGGCCTGGCCTGAGGCCATATAATTCATGTCGGTGGAAGTTTTTGAAAAACCTTTATTGTTCCATAAGTGCAGTGTCATTCACAGTAGAATTGAAGTAAGACCAGATTCGGGATCGGGGCAACCTGGGGAGTACCACACTGAGCTTTTCAGGTGTATCCGCTAGCTTGCGGCATAGCATGCACATTAGCATGCTACCAAACATTGTCCGATTGAGCTGAAATTTGGTAGGTGGCCTAATGGGAGCGCTGCGGTCACAAACCACTAACTAATTACCTGGTTTTGACCCCGCATTTTCAAAATAAAAGTCCAAATTTTTTTTTTTTTTTTTTTTACTTAAAAAATTGTCTTTTTTATAAACCGTTCATAGCCACCCCCCCGACGGGCAGTCTCGAGGTCCCGACCAATGCTGCTTGCAGCTTTAATTAGGGACCTCGCCAACGGCTTGGGCCCAAGGCCCATGCCAACGGCAGGTCTCTTTTGGATTTCGTCGTCGCCAAAAGTGCGGGCCCTCCGAAGGAGGGCCCGCACTCATCCAGGCCCTCTCCTGACCCTCCCAGAGTGGCCGACGCCCCCGAAGGGGGCGTCGGCCACTACCTGGTGGCGAAATTATATATTGTATTTCGAATGTTTCTTATTATTAGGGACCTCGCCAACGGGTGGGCCCTAGGCCCAGCCAACGGCAGGTCTCTTTTGGATTTCGTCGTCGCCAAAAGTGTGGGGCCTCCGCAGGAGGCCCCACACTCATCCAGAACTCTCCTGACCCTCCCAGAGTGGCCGCGCCCCCGAAGGGGGCGCGGCCACTACCTGGTGGCGAAATTATATATTGTTTTTCGAATGTTTCTTATTATTATTCTTTCTTGGGACTCCTGACGCCTCTTTGAGCTCTAATTTGACCCCCTAAACACGCTCAAAAACTCACCAAATTTGGCAGGATCGTCAGAAGTGGCGAAAAATTTTATAAAATAAAAAAAAATCCCCACAAAGTCCAAAAATGGCTCTCTAGCGCCACCTAGAAAATTGCAATCGCCCGCCACGGTCCGTAGGAATGTCGTAGAGAAATGTCGCGAATACAAAACTTCTTCGTCTGCTCGAGCCCTACGACTCACGCGCTCTAACTTTTGACCTAACTCCAACAGGAAGCCGGCTATTTGCCTTTCAAAGTAAGGTGTTCGCCCAAAAAAGGGAAAAAAAGGCAGAAACGGAAAATTTAACTCCTCATAGGGCGAAGATCGCATCGGTTAAATTGAGATATACAAAAATAGAGGAGATTGTTTACTACTGAACTCTAGAGGGAAATTTTCTTACCTAGTCCAGTTTAATTTTTATTAGCCGTCCAAGCTCCCCACCCCCTAATCGCCTTTTTGGCTCCTGTCATCCATTAACATGGGGAAACATAAAATTCTCCCCCAAAATCCACGATTTTAAACTCCCCGAACTACTCTTAACTGTTTGCAAACCGTGACTCTCAGCCACAAACCGAGGGCATCGCCACGCCCACGAGACCCTGCCGAACAAGAGGATGTAACATATGTGGGGAAAATTCCAAAACAAGTCCCCAGAATGACGAGTTAAAGCGACACAGTAACATTTTTCTCGTCCGAAATCTTAACACTATAGCGGATGGAGCCAAATCTGCCGTTCCTGCCAAATAGCGCCCCCTGGTGTCCAAAGTTTACCTCTGACTGCTTCCAAACGTACACATTCTTAAAGAGGACAAAAATTCCTACAAAAGTATGGTATTTTTATCCACATACTCCCCCGATAAGTATAGATTAAGAGCAGTTGTTCGCAAAATCTTTGAATATAATCCTCCCTGCCTCACTCTGCCGTCAGAGTGTCCGCGCTCGGTGCAGCTGTGAAATTCTCCACTGTGATTGGTCAGTGCATCACTCCATATATGGGCAGCTTCCTGTAGCTTCAGGCTCATCACTGCTGTGTGATTGACAGCCTGTCATATCCTGCAGTTTGACCTGAGAGTGACCTCACCAGTCATTCTCAGGTCAGGTTACTCTCATGTGACCTGACCTCACTCTCATGTCTCATGTTCTCCTGTCATGAGGACATGCAAAACCTGTACGAGGTCTGGCCTGAGACATGTCATTCATGTCGGTGGAAGTTTGTGAAAAACCTTTATTGCATCATTCACACCTTCGCACACCGCCGACAAAGGCCGGGCCTCCTAGGCCCGGCACTCCACCAGGTCACTCCATCGTCCCACACTGACCTTTGTACGATGGAAGTCGGTGGAAGTTTTTGAAAAAGCTTTATTGCTGCATCATTCACACCTTCGTTCATGCCGACAAAGTCCGGGCCTCCTAGGCCCGGCACTCCACCAGGTCACTCTCATGTCCCACACTGACCTCTGTAGGAGGCTTGGCCTGAGGCCATGTAATTCATGTCGGTGGAAGTTTTTGAAAAACCTTTATTGTGCCATAAGTGCTGTGTCCTTTACACTACGATTGAAGTAAGACCAGATTCAGGATCGGGGCCATCTGGGGAGTACCTAACAGACATTTTCAGGCAGCTCGGCTAGCTTGCGGCTTAGCATGCCTGCTAATATGGTCGCAAACATTGTCTGATTGAGCCGAAATTTGGTAGGTAGCCTAATGGGGTTGCTGCGATCACAAATCACTAGTTAATTAGCTGGTTTTGACGCCGTTTTTTCAAAATAAAAGTCATGAATTTTTTTTTTTTTTTTATTATTATTTAAGGAAATATTTTGAACCGTTCATAGCCACCCCCCCGACGGGCAGTCTCGAGGTCCCGACCAATGCTGCTTGCAGCTTTAATTATTATTTTATTTTTTTTCACGGACTAAATCCCATATTTGACCCCCTAAACACGAAAACTACGTGACCAAATTTGGAAGACTCGTCAAAAGTGTGGCAATCTATATTATCACGTCAAAAAATTCAGAGAAAATCCAAAAATGGCTCTCTAGCGCCACCTAGACACGTTTAATCGTCCGCCACGGTCCGTACGAATGTCGTACAGAAATGTCGCGAATACGAAACTTCTTCGTCTACTCGAGCCCTACGACTCACGCGCTCTAACTTTTGACCTAACTCCAACAGGAAGCCGGCTATTTGCCTTTCAAAGTAAGGTGTTCGCCCAAAAAAGGGAGAAAAAGGCCGAAACGGAAAATCTAAACCATCATAGGGCGAAGGTCGTATCGGTTAAATTGAGATATACAAAAATAGAGGAGATTGTTTACTACAAATATTTAGAGGGAATTTTTCTTACCTAGTCCAGTTTAATTTTTATTAGCCGTCCAAGCTCCCCACCTCCTAATCGCCTTTTTGGCTCCTGTCATCCATTAACATGGGGAAACCGAAAATTCTCCCCCAAAATCTACGATTTTAAACTCCCCGAACTACTCTTAACTGTTTGCAAACCGTGACTCTCAGCCACAAACCGAGGGCATCGCCACTACCGCGAGACCCTGCCGAACAAGAGGATGTAGCATATGTGGGGAAAATTCCACAACAAGTCCCCAGAATGATGAGTTAAAGCGACACAGTAACATTTTTTTCGTTCTACATTTTTACATTGAATCCTGATGGGAGGTATCCGGCATTGTCGCCAAACAGCGCACCCTGGTGTCCAAAGTTTACCTCCGACTGCTTCCAAACGTACACAATCTTAAAGAGGACAAAAATTCCTACAAAAGTATGGTATTTTTATCCACATACTCCCCCGATAAGTATAGATTATGAGCAGTTGTTCGCAAAATCTTCTAATATAATCCTCCCTGTCTCACTCTGCCGCCAGAGTGTCCGCGCTCGGCGCAGCTGTGAAATTCTCCACTGTGATTGGTCAGTGCATCACTCCATATATGGGCAGCTTCCTGTAGCTTCAGGCTCATCACTGCTGTGTGATTGACAGCCTGTCATATCCTGCAGTTTGACCTGAGAGTGACCTCAGCAGTCATTCTCAGGTCAGGTTACTCTCATGTGACCTGACCTCACTCTCATGTCTCATGTTCTCCTGTCATGAGGACATGCAAAACCTGTACGAGGTCTGGCCTGAGACATGTAATTCATGTCGGTGAAAGTTTGTGAAAAACCTTCATTGATGCATCATTCACACCTTCGTTCACGCCGACAAAGGCCGGGCCTCCTAGGCCCGGCACTCCACCAGGTCAGTCTCATGTCCCACACTGACCTCCGTAGGAGGCCTGGCCTGAGGCCATATAATTCATGTCGGTGGAAGTTTTTGAAAAACCTTTATTGTTCCATAAGTGCAGTGTCATTCACACTAGAATTGAAGTAAGACCAGATTTGGGATCGGGGCAACCTGGGGAGTACCACACTGAGATTTTCAGGTGTATCCGCTAGCTTGCGGCATAGCATGCCCGTTAGCATGCTAGTAAACATTGTTCGATTGAGCTGAAATTTGGTAGGTTGCCTAATGGGGGTGCTGCGGTCACACATCACTAGCTAATTAGCTGGTTCCGACGCCGTTTTTTCAAAATAAAAGTACTAATTTTTTTTTTAATTTTTTTTTGCTTCAATAATATTTTTTTTAATTAACCGTTCATAGCCACCCCCCCGACGGGCAATCTCGAGGTCCCGACCAATGCTGCTTGCAGCTTTAATTCTTTTTTTATTTTTTTTCACGGACTAAATCGCATATTTGACCCCCTAAACACGCTCAAAAACTCACCAAATTTGGAAGACTCGTCAAAAGTGTGGCAATCTATATTATCACGTCAAGAAATTCAGAGAAAATCCAAAAATGGCTCTCTAGCGCCACCTAGACACGTTTAATCGTCCGCCACGGTCCGTACGAATGTCGTACAGAAATGTCGCGAATACGAAACTTCTTCGACTACTCGAGCCCTACGACTCACGCGCTCTAACTTTTGACCTAACTCCAACAGGAAGCCGGCTATTTGCCTTTCAAAGTAAGGTGTTCGCCCAAAAAAGGGAGAAAAAGGCCGAAACGGAAAATCTAAACCATCATAGGGCGAAGGTCGTATCGGTTAAATTGAGATATACAAAAATAGAGGAGATTGTTTACTACAATAATTTAGAGGGAATTTTTCTTACCTAGTCCAGTTTAATTTTTATTAGCCGTCCAAGCTCCCCACCCCCTAATCGGCTTTTTGGCTCCTGTCATCCATTAACATGGGGAAACGGACAATTCTCGCCGAAAATCAACGATTTTAAACTCCCCGAACTACTCTTAACTGTTTGCAAACCGTGACTCTCAGCCACAAACCGAGGGCATCGCCACGCCCGCGAGACCCTGCCGAACAAGAGGATGTAACATATGTGGGGAAAATTCCAAAACAAGTCCCCAGAATGACGAGTTAAAGCGACACAGTAACATTTTCTTCGTTCTACATTTTTACATTGAATCCTGATGGGAGATATCCGGCGTTGTCGCCAAACAGCGCACCCTGGTGTCCAAAGTTTACCTCCGACTGCTTCCAAACCCATACATTCTGAAAGAGGACAAAAATCCCTACAAAAGTATGGTATTTTTATCCACATACTCCCCCGATAAGTATAGATTAAGAGCAGTTGTTCGCAAAATCTTTGAATATAATCCTCTCTGGCTCACTCTGCCGTCAGAGTGTCCGCGCTCGGCGCAGCTGTGAAATTCTCCACTGTGATTGGTCAGTGCATCACTCCATATATGGGCAGCTTCCTGTAGCTTCAGGCTCATCACTGCTGTGTGATTGACAGCCTGTCATGTCCTGCAGTTTGACCTGAGAGTGACCTCACCAGTCATTCTCAGGTCAGGTTACTCTCATGTGACCTGACCTCACTCTCATGTCTCATGTTCTCCTGTCATGAGGACATGCAAAACCTGTACGAGGTCTGGCCTGAGACATGTAATTCATGTCGGTGGAAGTTTGTGAAAAACCTTCATTGCTGCATCATTCACACCTTCGTTCACGCCGACAAAGGCCGGGCCTCCTAGGCCCGGCACTCCACCAGGTCACTCCATCGTCCCACACTGACCTTTGTACGATGGAAGTCGGTGGAAGTTTTTGAAAAAGCTTTATTGCTGCATCATTCACACCTTCGTTCACGCCGACAAAGGCCGGGCCTCCTAGGCCCGGCACTCCACCAGGTCACTCTCATGTCCCACACTGACCTCTGTAGGAGGCTTGGCCTGAGGCCATGTAATTCATGTCGGTGGAAGTTTTTGAAAAACCTTTATTGTGCCATAAGTGCTGTGTCATTCACACTACAATTGAAGTAAGACCAGATTCGGTATCGGGGCAATCTGGGGAGTACCCAACACACATTTTCAGGTAGCTCAGCTAGCTTGCGGATTAGCATGCCTGTTAGCATGGTCGCAAACATTGTCTGATTGAGCTGAAATTTGGTAGGTAGCCTAATGGGGGTGCTGCGATCACAAATCACTAGCTAATTAGCTGGTTTTGATGCAGTTTTTTCAAAATAAAAGTCATACACATTTTTTTTTTTTTTTTTTTTTTATATTTAAGCAAATATTTTGAACCGTTCATAGCCACCCCCCCCGACGGGCAGTCTCGAGGTCCCGACCAATGCTGCTTGCAGCTTTAATTAGGGACCTCGCCAACGGGTGGGCCCTAGGCCCAGCCAACGGCAGGTCTCTTTTGGATTTCGTCGTCGCCAAAAGTGTGGGGCCTCCGCAGGAGGCCCCACACTCACCCGGTTACTCTCCTGACCCTCTCAGAGTGGCCGCGCCCCCGAAGGGGGCGCGGCCACTCTGGTGGCGAAATTGTATATTGTTTTTCGAATGTTTATTATTAGGGACCTCGCCAACGGGTGGGCCCTAGGCCCAGCCAACGGCAGGTCTCTTTTGGATTTCGTCGTCGCCAAAAGTGCGGGCCCTCCGAACCCCCTAAACACGCTCAAAAACTCACCAAATTTGGGAGACTCGTCAAAAGTGTGGCACTCCACAATCTCACGTCAAAAAATTCCCAAAAAATCCAAAAATGGCTCTCTAGCGCCACCTAGAAAATTGCAATCACCCGCCACGGTCCGTAGGAATGTCGTAGAGAAATGTCGCGAATACGAAATTTGTTCGTCTACTCGAGCCCTACGACTCACGCGCTCTAACTTTTGCCCTAACTCCAACAGGAAGCCGGCTATTTGCCTTTCAATGTAAGGTATTCGCCCAAAAAAGGGAAAAAAAGGCAGAAACGGAAAATTTAACTCCTCATAGGGCGAAAGTCGCATCGGTTAAATTGAGATATACAAAAATAGAGGAGATTGTTTACTACTGAACTCTAGAGGGAAATTTTCTTACCTAGTCCAGTTTAATTTTTATTATCCGTCCAAGCTCCCCACCCCCTAATCGGCATTTTGGCTCCTGTCATCCATTAACATGGGGAAACGGAAAATTCTCGCCGAAAATCAACGATTTACAACTCCCCGAACTACTCTTAACTGTTTGCAAACCGTGACTCTCAGCCACAAACCGAGGGCATCGCCACGTACACGAGACCCTGCCGAACAAGAGGATGTAACATATGTGGGGAAAATTCCAAAACAAGTCCCCAGAATGACGAGTTAAAGCGACACAGTAACATTTTCTTCGTTCTACATTTTTACATTGAATCCTGATGGGAGATATCCGGCGTTGTCGCCAAACAGCGCACCCTGGTGTCCAAAGTTTACCTCCGACTGCTTCCAAACCCATACATTCTGAAAGAGGACAAAAATCCCTACAAAAGTATGGTATTTTTATCCACATACTCCCCCGATAAGTATAGATTAAGAGCAGTTGTTCGCAAAATCTTTGAATATAATCCTCTCTGGCTCACTCTGCCGTCAGAGTGTCCGCGCTCGGCGCAGCTGTGAAATTCTCCACTGTGATTGGTCAGTGCATCACTCCATATATGGGCAGCTTCCTGTAGCTTCAGGCTCATCACTGCTGTGTGATTGACAGCCTGTCATATCCTGCAGTTTGACCTGAGAGTGACCTCAGCAGTCATTCTCAGGTCAGGTTACTCTCATGTGACCTGACCTCACTCTCATGTCTCATGTTCTCCTGTCATGAGGACATGCAAAACCTGTACGAGGTCTGGCCTGAGACGTGTAATTCATGTCGGTGGAAGTTTGTGAAAAACCTTTATTGCATCATTCACACCTTCGCACACTGCCGACAAAGGCCGGGCCTCCTAGGCCCGGCACTCCACCAGGTCACTCTCATGTCACACACTGACCTCCGTAGGAGGCCTGGCCTGAGGCCATATAATTCATGTAGGTGGAAGTTTTTGAAAAACCTTTATTGTGCCATAAGTGCTGTGTCTTTTACACTAGAATTGAAGTAAGACCAGATTCAGGATCGGGGCCATCTGGGGAGCACCCAACAGACATTTTTAGGCAGCTCGGCTAGCTTGCGGCTTAGCATGCCTGTTAGCATGCAAGGAAACATTGTCTGATTGAGCCGAAATTTGGTAGGTAGCCTAATGGGCTTGCTGCGATCACAAATCACTAGCTAATTAGCTGGTTTTGATGCAGTTTTTTCAAAATAAAAGTCATACAAATTTTTTTTTTTTTTTTTTTAATATTTAAGCAAATATTCTGAACCGTTCATAGCCACCCCCCCGACGGGCAGTCTCGAGGTCCCGACCAATGCTGCTTGCAGCTTTAATTATATTTAGGGACCTCGCCAACGGGTGGGCCCTAGGCCCAGCCAACGGCAGGTCTCTTTTGGATTTCGTCGTCGCCAAAAGTGTGGGGCCTCCGCAGGAGGCCCCACACTCATCCAGAACTCTCCTGACCCCTCAGAGTGGCCGACGCCCCCGAAGGGGGCGTCGGCCACTACCTGGTGGCGAAATTCTATATTGTATTTCGAATGTTTCTTATTATTATTCTTCTATATTATTATTAGGGACCTCGCCAACGGCTGGGCCCTAGGCCCCAGCCAACGGCAGGTCTCTTTTGGAATTCGTCGTCGCCAAAAGTGCGGGCCCTCCGAAGGAGGGCCCGCACTCATCCGGTTACTCTCCTGACCCCCTCAGAGTGGCCGCGCCCCCAAAGGGGGTGCGGCCACTACCTGGTGGTGAAATTATATATTGTATTTCGAATGTTTTTTCTTATTATTATTATTTTATTTTTTTTCACGGACTAAATCCCATATTTGACCCCCTAAACAAGAAAACTACGTGACCAAATTTGGAAGACTCGTCAAAAGTGTGGCAATCTATATTATCACGTCAAAAAATTCAGAGAAAATCCAAAAATGGCTCTCTAGCGCCACCTAGACACGTTTAATCGTCCGCCACGGTCCGTACGAATGTCGTACAGAAATGTCGCGAATACGAAACTTCTTCGTCTACTCGAGCCCTACGACTCACGCGCTCTAACTTTTGACCTAACTCCAACAGGAAGCCGGCTATTTGCCTTTCAAAGTAAGGTGTTCGCCCAAAAAAGGGAGAAAAAGGCCGAAACGGAAAATCTAAACCATCATAGGGCGAAGGTCGTATCGGTTAAATTGAGATATACAAAAATAGAGGAGATTGTTTACTACAATAATTTAGAGGGAATTTTTCTTACCTAGTCCAGTTTAATTTTTATTAGCCGTCCAAGCTCCCCACCCCCTAATCGCCTTTTTGGCTCCTGTCATCCATTAACATGGGGAAACCGAAAATTCTCCCTCAAAATCAACGATTTTAAACTCCCCGAACTACTCTTAACTGTTTGCGAACCGTGACTCTCAGCCACAAACCGAGGGCATCGCCACGACCGCGAGACCCTGCCGAACAAGAGGATGTAACATATGTGGGAGAAATTCGAAAACAAGTCCCCAGAATGACGAGTTAAAGCGACACAGTAACATTTTTCTCGTCCAAAATCTTAACACTATAGCGGATGGAGCCAAATCTGCCGTTCCTGCCAAACAGCGCCCCCTGGTGTCCAAAGTTTACCTCTGACTGCTTCCAAACCCACACAGTATTAAAGACGACAAAAATTCCTACAAAAGTATGGTATTTTTATCCACATACTCCCCCGATAACTATGGATTCAGAGCAGTTGTTTGGAAAGTTCTGGAATTCATCTTCACTCTGTCCCACTCTAGGTCTCTCAGTTAACGATCAAAGTGACGTGCACCTGCTGTGAAAATCTACAGCAGGATTGCGCAATCCTGCTCCGGGGACCGGGGGAGGGGGAGGGGGAGCATCTCAGTGACATTTTCAGGATCTCATAGGCCTAGCAAGCCCGTTAGCATTTTAACAAACATTATCCGATTGAGCTGAAATTTCGTAGGTGGCCTAATGAGGCCGCTGCGGTCAGGAATCACTACATAATTAGCTGGTTTTGAGCCGTTTTTTTCAAAATAAAAGTAATTAAAAAAATACTCTTTTTTTTAAAAGATAAAAAATGATCATTAACTGGTCTAGAGTATCGTGGCCACCCCGATGGGCTTGAGCCACAGTTTACGAAAGGCCAGGCCGCAGGCCTGGCCAATGCCAGCTTCCTTTTGTAATCCGTACACAACTGACAAAGGCCCTCACATTCATGTCGGTGGAAGTTTTTGAAAAACCTTTATTGTTCCATAAGTGCAGTGTCATTCACACTAGAATTGAAGTAAGACCAGATTTGGGATCGGGGCAACCTGGGGAGTACCGCACTGAGATTTTCAGGTGTATCCGCTAGCTTGCGGCATAGCATGCCCGTTAGCATGCTAGTAAACATTGTTCGATTGAGCTGAAATTTGGTAGGTGGCCTAATGGGGGTGCTGCGGTCACACATCACTAGCTAATTAGCTGGTTCCGACGCCGTTTTTTCAAAATAAAAGTCCAAATTTTTTTTAAATTTTTTTTTTGCTTAAATAATATTTTTTTTAATTAACCGTTCATAGCCACCCCCCCGACGGGCAATCTCGAGGTCCCGACCAATGCTGCTTGCAGCTTTAATTTTATTTTTTTTCACGGACTAAATCCCATATTTGACCCCCTAGACACACTCAAAAACTCACCAAATTTGGAAGACTTGTCAAAAGTGTGGCAATCTATATTATCACGTCAAAAAATTCCCAGAAAGTCCAAAAATTGCTCTCTAGCGCCACCTAGACACACTAAATCGCCCACCACGGTCCGTAGGAATGTCGTAGAGAAATGTCGCGAATATGAAATTTGTTCGTCTACTCGAGCCCTACGACTCACGCGCTCTAACTTTTGACCTAACTCCAACAGGAAGGCCGCTATTTGCCTTTCAAAGTAAGGTATTCGCCCAAAAAAGGGAAAAAAAGGCAGAAACGGAAAATTTAACTCCTCATAGGGCGAAGGTCGCATCGGTTAAATTGAGATATACAAAAATAGAGGAGATTGTTTACTACTGAACTCTAGAGGGAAATTTTCTTACCTAGTCCAGTTTAATTTTTATTAGCCGTCCAAGCTCCCCACCCCCTAATCGCCTTTTTGGCTCCTGTCATCCATTAACATGGGGAAACGGAAAATTCTCGCCGAAAATCAACGATTTAAAACTCCCCGAACTACTCTTAACTGTTTGCAAACCGTGACTCTCAGCCACAAACCGAGGGCATCGCCACGTACACGAGACCCTGCCGAACAAGAGGATGTAACATATGTGGGGAAAATTCCACAACAAGTCCCCAGAATGACGAGTTAAAGCGACAGAGTAACATTTTTTTCGTTCTACATTTTTACATTGAATCCTGATGGGAGATATCCGGCGTTGTCGCCAAACAGCGCCCCCTGGTGTCCAAATTTTACCTTCGACTGCTTCCAAACCCACACAGTCCGAAAGAGGATAAAAATTCCTACAAAAGTATGGTATTTTTATCCACATACTCCCCCGATAACTATGGATTCAGAGCAGTTGTTCGCAAAGTTCTGGAATTCATCTTCACTCTCTTCCACTCTAGATCTGACACTTAACGAGCCAAAGTGACGTGCACCTGCTGTGAAAATCTAAAGCAGGATTGCGCAATCCTGCTCCGGGGACCGGGGGAGGGGGAGGGGGAGCATCTCAGTGACATTTTCAGGATCTCATAGGCCTAGCAAGCCCGTTAGCATTTTAACAAACATTATCCGATTGAGCTGAAATTTGGTAGGTGGCCTAATGAGGCCGCTGCGGTCAGGAATCACTACATAATTAGCTGGTTTTCAGCCGTTTTTTTCAAAATAAAAGTAATTAAAAAAATACTATTTTTTTTAAAAGATAAAAAATGATCATTAACTGGTCTAGAGTATCGTGGCCACCCCGATGGGCTTGAGCCACAGTTTACGAAAGGCCAGGCCGCAGGCCTGGCCAATGCCAGCTTCCTTTTGTAATCCGTACACAACTGACAAAGGCCCTCACATTCATGTCGGTGGAAGTTTTTGAAAAACCTTTCCTGTGTCTTAAGTGCTGCGTCATTCACACCTTCGTTCACACCGACAAAGGCCGGGCCTCCTAGGCCCGGCACTCCACCAGGTCACTCCATCGTCCCACATTGACCTCCGTAGGAGGCCTGGCCTGAGGCCATATAATTCATGTCGGTGGAAGTTTTTGAAAAACCTTTATTGTTCCATAAGTGCAGTGTCATTCACACTAGAATTGAAGTAAGACCAGATTTGGGATCGGGGCCACCTGGGGAGTACCACACTGAGATTTTCAGGTGTATCCGCTAGCTTGCGGCATAGCATGCCCGTTAGCATGCTAGTAAACATTGTTCGATTGAGCTGAAATTTGGTAGGTGGCCTAATGGGGGTGCTGCGGTCACAAATCACTAGCTAATTAGCTGGTTCCGACGCCGTTTTTTCAAAATAAAAGTACTAATTTTTTTTTTTTTTTTTTTTTTGCTTAAATAATATTTTTTTTAATTAACCGTTCATAGCCACCCCCCCGACGGGCAATCTCGAGGTCCCGACCAATGCTGCTTGCAGCTTTAATTAGGGACCTCGCCAACGGGTGGGCCCTAGGCCCAGCCAACGGCAGGTCTCTTTTGGATTTCGTCGTCGCCAAAAGTGTGGGGCCTCCGTAGGAGGCCCCACACTCATCCAGGCCCTCTCCTGACCCTCCCAGAGTGGCCGCGCCCCCAAAGGGGGCGCGGCCACTACCTGGTGGCGAAATTATATATTGTTTTTCGAATGTTTATTATATATTTTTTTTTTTTTTTTTTTTCTTTTCCGTTGCGCTCATATTGGACCCCCTAGACACGCTCAAAAACTCACCAAATTTGGCAGGCTCGTGAAAAATCGCATAGAGCCGGTGACTATGTCAAGAAATTCCAGGAAAGTCCAAAAATGGCTCTCTAGCGCCACCTAGAAAATTGCAATCGCCCGCCACGGTCCGTAGGAATGTCGTAGAGAAATGTCGCGAATACGAAATTTGTTTGTCTACTCGAGCCCTACGACTCACGCGCTCTAACTTTTGACCTAACTCCAACAGGAAGCCGGCTATTTGCCTTTCAAAGTAAGGTGTTCACCCAAAAAAGGCAAAAAAAGGCCGAAACGGAAAATCTAAACCATCATAGGGCGAAGGTCGTATCGGTTAAATTGAGATATACAAAAATAGAGGAGATTGTTTACTACAATAATTTAGAGGGAATTTTTCTTACCTAGTCCAGTTTAATTTTTATTAGCCGTCCAAGCTCCCCACCTCCTAATCGCCTTTTTGGCTCCTGTCATCCATTAACATGGGGAAACCGAAAATTCTCGCCGAAAATCAACGATTTTAAACTCCCCGAACTACTCTTAACTGTTTGCAAACCGTGACTCCCAGCCACAAACCGAGGGCATCGCCATGCCCGCGAGACCCTGCCGAACAAGAGGATGTAACATATGTGGGGAAAATTCCAAAACAAGTCCCCAGAATGACGAGTTAAAGTGATAGAGTAACATTCTTTTCGCCCCAGAATTTAATACTGTAGCGGATGGAGCCCAATCTGCCGTTAGTGCCAAACAGCGCCCCCTGGTGTCCACAGTTTACCTCTGACTGCTTCCACACCCACACCGTCTGAAAGACGACAAAAATTCCTACAAAAGTATGGTATTTTTATCCACATACTCCCCCGATAACTATGGATTCAGAGCAGTTGTTTGCGACATCTTGGAATTATGAAAATATCTCTCCCACTCTAGCTCTCACACTTAACGATCAAAGTGACGTGCACCTGCTGTGAAAATCTACAGCAGGATTGCGCAATCCTGCTCCGGGGACCGGGGGAGGGGGAGGGGGAGCATCTCAGTGACATTTTCAGGATCACATAGGCCTAGCAAGCCCGTTAGCATTTTAACAAACATTATCCGATTTAGCTGAAATTTGGTAGGTGGCCTAATGGGGCCGCTGCGGTCATGAATCACTACATAATTAGCTGGTTTTGAGGCCGGTTTTTTCAAAATAAAAGTAATTAAAAAAATACTGTTTTTTTTTAAGTTAAAAAATGATCATTAACTGGTCTAGAGGATCGTGGCCACCCCGACGGGCTTGGCCACAGTTTACGAAAGACCAGGCCACAGGCCTGGCCAACGCCAGCTTCCTTTTGTAATTTGTACACCAACGACAAAGCCGGGCCTCCTAGGCCCGGCACTCCACCAGGTCAGTCTCATGTCCCACACTGACCTTTGTTGGAGGCCTGGCCTGAGACATGTAATTCATGTCGGTGAAAGTTTTTGAAAAACCTTTCCTGTTCCATAAGTGCTGCGTCATTCACACCTTCGCACACCGCCGACAAAGGCCGGGCCTCCTAGGCCCGGCACTCCACCAGGTCAGTCTCATGTCACACACTGACCTCCGTAGGAGGCCTGGCCTGAGGCCATATAATTCATGTCGGTGGAAGTTTTTGAAAAACCTTTATTGTTCCATAAGTGCAGTGTCATTCACACTAGAATTGAAGTAAGACCAGATTTGGGATCGGGGCAACCTGGGGAGTACCACACTGAGATTTTCAGGTGTATCCGCTAGCTTGCGGCATAGCATGCCCGTTAGCATGCTACTAAACATTGTTCGATTGAGCTGAAATTTGGTAGGTGGCCTAATGGGGGTGCTGCGGTCACAAATCACTAGCTAATTAGCTGGTTCCGACGCCGTTTTTTCAAAATAAAAGTACAAAATTTTTTTTTTTTTTTTTTTTTGCTTAAATAATATTTTTTTTAATTAACCGTTCATAGCCACCCCCCCGACGGGCAATCTCGAGGTCCCGACCAATGCTGCTTGCAGCTTTAATTTTATTTTTTTTCTCCGTTACGCTCATATTTGACCCCCTAGCCACGCTCAAAAACTCACCAAATTTGGAAGACTCGTAAAAAATCGCATAGAGCTGGTGACCATGTCAAAACATTCCAGGAAAGTCCAAAAATGGCTCTCTAGCGCCACCTAGAAAATTGCAATCGCCCGCCACGGTCCGCAGGAATGTCGTACAGAAATGTCGCGAATACGAAATTTGTTCGTCTACTCGAGCCCTACGACTCACGCGCTCTAACTTTTGACCTAACTCCAACAGGAAGGCCGCTATTTGCCTTTCAAAGTAAGGTGTTCGCCCAAAAAAGGGAAAAAAAGGCAGAAACGGAAAATTTAACTCCTCATAGGGCGAAGATCGCATCGGTTAAATTGAGATATACAAAAATAGAGGAGATTGTTTACTACTGAACTCTAGAGGGAAATTTTCTTACCTAGTCCAGTTTAATTTTTATTAGCCGTCCAAGCTCCCCACCCCCTAATCGCCTTTTTGGCTCCTGTCATCCATTAACATGGGGAAACCGAAAATTCTCCTCCAAAATCTACGATTTTAAACTCCCCGAACTACTCTTAACTGTTTGCAAACCGTGACTCTCAGCCACAAACCGAGGGCATCGCCACTACCGCGAGACCCTGCCGAACAAGAGGATGTAACATATGTGGGGAAAATTCCACAACAAGTCCCCAGAATGATGAGTTAAAGCGGCACAGTAACATTTTTTTCATTCTACATTTTTACATTGAATCCTGATGGGAGATATCCGGCGTTGTCGCCAAACAGCGCACCCTGGTGTCCAAAGTTTACCTCCGACTGCTTCCAAACGTATACAATCTTAAAGAGGACAAAAATTCCTACAAAAGTATGGTATTTTTATCCACATACTCCCCCGATAAGTATAGATTATGAGCAGTTGTTCGCAAAATCTTCTAATATAATCCTCTCTGTCTCACTCTGACGTCAGAGTGTCCGCGCTCGGCGCAGCTGTGAAATTCTCCACTGTGATTGGTCAGTGCATCACTCCATATATGGGCAGCTTCCTGTAGCTTCAGGCTCATCACTGCTGTGTGATTGACAGCCTGTCATATCCTGCAGTTTGACCTGAGAGTGACCTCACCAGTCATTCTCAGGTTAGGTTACTCTCATGTGACCTGACCTCACTCTCATGTCTCATGTTCTCCTGTCATGAGGACATGCAAAACCTGTATGAGACCTGGCCTGAGGCCCTCAAATTCATGTCGGTGGAAGTTTTTGAAAGACCTTTCATGTTCGATAAGTGCTGCGTCATTCACACCGTGCACCGCCGACAAAGGCCGGGCCTCCTAGGCCCGGCACTCCACCAGGTCACTCAATCGTCCCACACTGACCGCTGTAGGAGGCTTGGCCTGAGGCCCTCATATGTATGTCGGTGGAAGTTTTTGAAAAACCTTTATTGTTCCATAAGTGCAGTGTCATTCACACTACAATTGAAGTAAGACCAGATTCAGGATCGGGGCCATCTGAGGAGTACCCAACAGACATTTTCAGGCAGCTCGGCTAGCTTGCGGCTTAGCATGCCTGTTAGCATGCTAGTAAACATTGTTCGATTGAGCCGAAATTTGGTAGGTAGCCTAATGGGGTTGCTGCGATCACAAATCACTAGCTAATTAGCTGGTTTTGACGCCGTTTTTTCAAAATAAAAGTCTTTTTTTTTTTTTTTTTTTTTTTACTTAAAAAATTGTCTTTTTTATTAACCGTTCATAGCCACCCCCCCGACGGGCAGCCTCGAGGTCCCGACCAATGCTGCTTGCAGCTTTAATATTAGAAGATTTTGCGAACAACTGCTCTTAATCTATACTTATCGGGGGAGTATTTGGACAAAAATACCATACTTTTGTAGGAATTTTTGTCCTCTTTAATACTGTCTGGGTTTGGAAGCAGTCAGAGGTAAACTGTGGACACCAGTGGGCGCTGTTTGGCAGGAACGGCAGATTTGGCTCCATCCGCTATAGTGTTAAGATTTCGGACGAGAAAAATGTTACTGTGTCGCTTTAACTCGTCATTGTGGGGACTTGTTTTGGAATTTTCCCCACATATGTTACATCTTCTTGTTCGGCAGGGTCTCGTGGACGTGGCGATGCCCTCGGTTTGTGGCTGAGAGTCACGGTTTGCAAACAGTTAAGAGTAGTTCGGGGAGTTTAAAATCGTTGATTTTGTGGGAGAATTTTCGGTTTCCCCATGTTAATGGATGACAGGAGCCAAAAAGGCGATTAGGGGGTGGGGAGCTTGGACGGCTAATAAAAATTAAACTGGACTAGGTAAGAAAATTTCCCTCTAAATTATTGTAGTAAACAATCTCCTCTATTTTTGTATATCTCAATTTAACCGATACGACCTTCGCCCTATGATGGTTTAGATTTTCCGTTTCTGCCTTTTTTTGCCTTTTTTGGGTGAACACCTTACTTTGAAAGGCAAATAGCGGCCTTCCTGTTGGAGTTAGGTCAAAAGTTAGAGTGCCTGAGTCGTAGGGCTCGAGTAGACGAACAAATTTCGTATTTGCGACATTTCTCTACGACATTCCTACGGACCGTGGCGGGCGATGAAAATATTGTAGGTGGCGCTAGAGAGCCTTTTTTTGGATTTTCTTGGAATTTGTTGACGTGATAATATAGATTGCCACACTTTTGACGAGTCTTCCAAATTTGGTGAGTTTTTGAGCGTGTTTAGGGGGTCAAATATGCGATTTAGTCCGTGAAAAAAAATAAAATTAAAGCTGCAAGCAGCATTGGTCGGGACCTCGAGATTGCCCGTCGGGGGGGGGTGGCTATGAACGGTTAATAAAAAAAAAAAGTATTTAAGCAAAAAAAAAAAAAAAAAAAAAATTAGGACTTTTATTTTGAAAAAACGGAGTCGGAACCAGCTAATTAGCTAGTGATTTGTGACCGCAGCACCCCCATTAGGCCACCTACCAAATTTCAGCTCAATCGAACAATGTTTACTAGCATGCTAACGGGCATGCTATGCCGCAAGCTAGCGGATACACCTGAAAATCTCAGTGTGG
The DNA here is from genome assembly GCF_963422515.1 of Blennius ocellaris. Lineage (NCBI taxonomy): Eukaryota > Metazoa > Chordata > Actinopteri > Blenniiformes > Blenniidae > Blennius > Blennius ocellaris. The sequence continues at coordinate 13,402,011 of NC_137673.1, read as the reverse complement.
TACTCCCCAGGTTGCCCCGATCCCAAATCTGGTCTTACTTCAATTCTAGTGTGAATGACACTGCACTTATGGAACAATAAAGGTTTTTCAAAAACTTCCACCGACATGAATTATATGGCCTCAGGCCAGGCCTCCTACGGAGGTCAGTGTGTGACATGAGACTGACCTGGTGGAGTGCCGGGCCTAGGAGGCCCGGCCTTTGTCGGCGTGTACGAAGGTGTGAATGATGCATCAATGAAGGTTTTTCACAAACTTTCACCGACATGAATTACATGTCTCAGGCCAGACCTCGTACAGGTTTTGCATGTCCTCATGACAGGACAACATGAGACATGAGAGTGAGGTCAGGTCACATGAGAGTAACCTGACCTGAGAATGACTGGTGAGGTCACTCTCAGGTCAAACTGCAGGATATGACAGGCTGTCAATCACACAGCAGTGATGAGCCTGAAGCTACAGGAAGCTGCCCATATATGGAGTGATGCACTGACCAATCACAGTGGAGAATTTCACAGCTGCGCCGAGCGCGGACACTCTGACGTCAGAGTGTGAGACAGGGAGGATTATATTAGAAGATTTTGCGAACAACTGCTCTTAATCTATACTTATCGGGGGAGTATGTGGACAAAAATACCATACTTTTGTAGGAATTTTTGTCGTCTTTAATACTGTGTGGGTTTGGAAGCAGTCAGAGGTAAACTTTGGACACCAGGGGGCGCTGTTTGGCAGGAACGGCAGATTGGGCTCCATCCGCTATAGTGTTAAGATTTTGGACGAGAAAAATTTTACTGTGTCGCTTTAACTCGTCATTCTGGGGACTTGTTTTGGAATTTTCCCCACATATGTTACATCCTCTTGTTCGGCAGGGTCTCGTGTACGTGGCGATGCCCTCGGTTTGTGGCTGAGAGTCACGGTTTGCAAACAGTTAAGAGTAGTTCGGGGAGTTGTAAATCGTTGATTTTCGGCGAGAATTTTCCGTTTCCCCATGTTAATGGATGACAGGAGCCAAAATGCCGATTAGGGGGTGGGGAGCTTGGACGGCTAATAAAAATTAAACTGGACTAGGTAAGAAAATTTCCCTCTAGAGTTCAGTAGTAAACAATCTCCTCTATTTTTGTATATCTCAATTTAACCGATGCGACCTTCGCCCTATGAGGAGTTAAATTTTCCGTTTCTGCCTTTTTTTCCCTTTTTTGGGCGAACACCTTACATTGAAAGGCAAATAGCCAGCTTCCTGTTGGAGTTAGGCCAAAAGTTAGAGCGCGTGAGTCGTAGGGCTCGAGTAGACGAACAAATTTCGTATTCGCGACATTTCTCTACGACATTCCTACGGACCGTGGCGGGCGATTGCAATTTTCTAGGTGGCGCTAGAGAGCCATTTTTGGATTTTTTGGGAATTTTTTGACGTGAGATTGTGGAGTGCCACACTTTTGACGAGTCTCCCAAATTTGGTGAGTTTTTGAGCGTGTTTAGGGGGTTCGGAGGGCCCGCAATTTTGGCGACGACGAAATCCAAAAGAGACCTGCCGTTGGCTGGGCCTAGGGCCCAGCCGTTGGCGAGGTCCCTAATAATAAAAAACATTCGAAATACAATATATAATTTCGCCACCAGGTAGTGGCCGCGCCCCCGAAGGGGGCGCGGCCACTCTGAGGGGGTCAGGAGAGTTCTGGATGAGTGTGGGGCCTCCTGCGGAGGCCCCACACTTTTGGCGACGACGAAATCCAAAAGAGACCTGCCGTTGGCTGGGCCTAGGGGCCCAGCCGTTGGCGAGGTCCCTAATAAGAAACATTCGAAAAACAATATATAATTTCGCCACCAGGTAGTGGCCGACGCCCCCTTCGGGGGCGTCGGCCACTCTGGGAGGGTCAGGAGAGGGCCTGGATGAGTTCTGATGCACATGTTAGTGATCAGTCTCATGTCTTCATGTCTCAGTCTCATGTCTGTTCACTTCCTGTTTCCTGGTGGGAGGAGCTCATTGAGCTCTGATACACATGACAATGTTGGGTCTCAACATATTTTGGGACATGTTATGTTGACTCATATAACACATGTTGGGACGGGTCAGTGATCAGCCTCATGTCCTGGTGAGTCTCGTGCAGCATTGGACGGGACCTCGAGACTGCCCGTCGGGGGGGTGGCTATGAACGGTTCAAAATATTTTCTTAAATATTAGAGAAAAAAATTTTTTTATGACTTTGATTTTGAAAAAACTGCGTCAAAACCAGCTAATTAGCTAGTGATTTGTGATCGCAGCAACCCCATTAGGCTACCTACCAAATTTCGGCTCAATCGGACAATGTTTACTAGCATGCTAATGGGCATGCTACGCCGCAAGCTAGCGGATCCACCTGAAAATCTCAGTGTGGTACTCCCCAGGTGGCCCCGATCCCAAAAATGGTCTTAATTCAATTCTAGTGTGAATGACACTGCACTTATGGCACAATAAAGGTTTTTCAAAAACATGCACCAACATGAATTTGAGGGCCTTAGGGCCTTGTCTCTCTGTCTGTGAGAGAGTGAGTCAGTGAGTGAGTGTGAGAGTGAGTGTGAGAGTGAGTGTGAGAGTGTCTGTCTGTCTGTCTGTGAGTGAGTGAGTGAGTGAGTGTCTGTCTGTCTGTCTGTCTGTCTGTCTGTCTGTGAGTGAGTGTGAGAGTGAGTGTCTGTCTGTCTGTCTGTCTGTCTGTCTGTCTGTCTGTCTGTCTGTGAGTGAGTGTGAGAGTGAGTGTCTGTCTTTCTGTCTGTCTGTCTGTGAGTGAGTGAGTGAGTGAGTGAGTGAGTGAGTGAGTGAGTGAGTGAGTGGATCTGTCTGTCTGTCTGTGAGTGTGAGAGTCAGTGTCTGTCTGTCTGTCTGTCTGTCTGTCTGTCTGTCTGTCTGTGAGTGAGTGAGTGAGTGAGTGAGTGAGTGAGTGTCTGTCTTTCTGTCTGTCTGTCTGTCTGTCTGTGAGTGAGTGAGTGAGTGAGTGAGTGAGTGAGTGAGTGAGTGAGTGTCTGTCTGTCTTTCTGTCTGTAGGTGTGAGTGTGTGTGTGTACACTGTTGGTGTGTATGTAAGGGCCCTATGTCTCTGAGTCTCTGTCTGTCTGTTTGTAAAAGTAGACATGAGACATGGATTAAATTGACACATCATACATCAGTCATCAAAAAAGTCCCAAAAACATAATACAAAGCAATTCAGCATTAACCACCATATTTTCGTGTGTGGAAATGAGGAGAGTAATGATTCTTACAGGCGGATTACGTCTCCACGATACAAATCAATGCATCAGAGGCGGCGGGTGACCTGACCAAGATGGCGCCTGAATCGCGTCTGGGAGCAGGAACCGGATGTGACGTCACACCGGCAGGAACTTGTCCAAGCGTCGGTCGTTTAATGCGGCGCGCGTCTCCTCCTGCACTCGTCCCAGTTTGAGTCGAACGTTTAACAGTTCAGAGTTTTGTTCCTGAAAGACGCGGACATCGGATCCAGGTGGGAGAAACTCTAGTCTGCGGCCGAGGGACTGAAACACTCCGGTGTCGCTGCTACATGCCGTGGAGGAGCAGGAGAGTGACGGAGCCAGGAGGTTCAGAACACTGTGGAGCGTCACGTCATAGCGGTAAGAAAGTGATGAACTGCATCAAGAAACGTGTGCTGTAATTATTAACAAGCCACCGCGAGCCGTCGTAAAGTCAGAAATACTGATTATGACCGCGGATTGTTTATCCAGGTGAGAGGATGATGAATGCACGTTTCACCTGTTTCACCTGTAGCTATAATATGATCATGAACATTTAAATTCATGCTTTGTACATGAAACATGAATGATGAAGCTGTGGCTCTGAACCAGAACAACTTCATTGTATTACAAAGAAGCAGACGTGTAAATACACAATACATCCAGCAGCTGAAACTTGGTGAGATTATATGCTATTATATACGGCACTGAACAGTTCAACACTACTACCTCAGACTATCTACCTCATACTGTGTGCAATACATCAAACTCCATATTACTGTGCAATAACAGGTACCTTGTGCTCAACCGCACATACTTATTAGCCAAGGTACCTCAGGCAGCTACATTGGTATTTTACATAACTTATTATCGGTCGTTTCTTTTAACTTTTTACATTACTGCACTATGTCCTTGGGTGTGTGTGAGCGGGACTGTGTGAGAGCTGAATGTGTGTGTGAATGTTTAGGTTATTCTGTATATATGGTGCGTCTGCTGAGATGAATGAATGCTGAATGTGAGAATGGCTGCTGTGTTTATTGTATGTCTACTGTGTGTTTTTAGCTACACCGTAATTTCGTTGTGCAATTTATTGTACAATGACAATAAAAGCTTCTAATCTAATCTAATTCTAATCTATTAATTCATGTGTGATATATTGATTGATGGATTCAACTTGTTGTCATTACAAATGTAACGAAATGCAGTTTAGCATCCAACCAGAATTGCAAGTAAGAGATATTACCTACACATACACACTGACATATATAAATAATCCATCAATAGGGAACAGTGTGTAGTTGCTGTTGCTAGAAATGATGTAGACATTCTATGACATGAAGGTGTTTAACAGGTTTCAGGGTGAGACTTCAGTAAAGTGCTGCTCTGTGGAAGAAGCTGTCTGCTAGCCTGCTGGTTCTGTCAGGTGAGATGGTGAACCTCATGGCCCCCCATGGAGCGAGTCAAAAAGAACATTGTTGAAAGCCTCTGGGACCAGGATTTGTTTGATGATGTGAAAAGATGCTCTAAATGAACTTGTCCTCTCCTCTCTGCTTCAGCAGCTGGGTGCTGGACGTGTCCTCCTCTGGAGACGGCGCTTTGACAAAAGTTGCACTCGGCCGTTGAACTTTTCTCCTCCTGTAGCGTCAAATCATTCCACACGGCAGACATGAGTCTAGTGATGCTTCCAGTGGATGGAAGCATCACTAGTAAGAATGCTAAAGCACTGTAAACTCCTGGTGTCAAATGTATGTTGTTGCTACTAAAGCGGCCATGTCCTGTTTCTGATTGTCCTTCCAACAGTGGTGGAGCTCCAGCAGCCCAACCTACTGGTCCACTGGCACATCCAACCCACAGTGTTGTTCCTCCACCTTCCACTCAGGTAACCTGTGTTCTATGTGACCATCTGCAGCAGCTGGAACCATCAACTGAGTGCTATTCAAGATGGTGTTGACCAAGCTTTCAATGATGTCAGTCCCTGTTTGCTCTTCACTTCTCACAAGGACCATGTGTGCTTCATGTCTTTAACAAACCACATTTGAACAACGACCAAGCCATTTGAGATTGCAAACAACTTTCTGCTTTGTCCCATGACAATATTGCTTTTTGCTCCAAAGGCAGAATGTGTATCAAGAATTGTCAAAGCACTGCATTGACAGTAAACAGGTCCTGGTTCAAGTGTGTAAATCAGTGGATGGCTGTGTCACTAAATATATGAAACAGCAGGAAGTCATCAAGCTGACGCTGAATGATGAGTCTATTTTATTAGTCCCTGAAGACAAACACGGAGGATGTCACATGTATTTGTACATTATTATGAGGATGTTTGGGCTGAATGCTTCCAGATCATAGCAAACATTGATGTTAATGCTGAACACTTGACAGAGATGTCAATGTAGCAAACTGAGTGTCCAACATGAGAATAAAGTGATCTAGACTGTGTGTCTGTCTCTGACCTTTGTTCAAGCTTCAACACGTCACTCAAAATGTGTTTGTTGATGTTTGGTGCTGAGAAGAGGAGGCTGTGAGCACCTTTCACTGCTGTTCTGGCTCAACGGCACTTCACCGGTGACAAGAAACCAGCTTTATTCCAGGGGTGTCCACAGTGGGTCCTGCAGGCTTCAGGTCTCTTCCAGGAACAGCAGATGTGATTACAATGAGGGGCTGGCAATTTGGCCTGTTCACAAGCTTGGTGATGACATCACTACATTTAGGTTTGAGCTGGAGTGTCACTGAGTGTTATGATGGTGGTTTTCAGTTGAAATGGGAGTCTCTGTGGGAGCCAGGAAGCAGCGTTGGACGTGTATGACGCGAGGACACGGAACCACGAGGACAAGAGGATTTCCACCGGCTGAAGAGTGAAGAGGATGTGCTTCTCCACAAAAATCTGATTTATCAGACGTGAAACAGTGGTTTTTACAAATGTTGCCTTTTTTTAATCAATTCCACAAATATAATTAAGATTAAACAAACTCAATACTGGTTGTAGGGCAGAAATGAATAGTTACTAAAATGTAAATGAATAAAATAAGTAGTGTGTATATATATATATAAAATAAAATGTTTACTTTGATAGACAGTGTAGGAAAGAGTGAGTCAATGAGACAGTCTCTGCATATAAAGTGACTTCTTCCCACTAAAGCAGAACAAAACAAAAGTTTTAGTGATGAGCCGCTTGTACTGAGGCAGAGTGACGTCACCAGGCTGCGCATGCTAGCTGCGCACTGGCTGTGCTCCGGCGCTAGCCGTTAGCGTTAGCTTGAGGTCTTCCGGGACTAATATAACCTTGAACTTAATGTTAAACTCCAGAGGACGCCCAGCGTTTCATTCTACATCTCCAGGGTGAGTGGCTGTGCGCTGGTGATGTTTGTAGACGCTCCGAGACCGGCTTTTTTATCGTAGCATTGCACTTGTTGTGTTAGCAACGAACGCTAACATCGCCCATCTGATGACTGACAGTTGTCCTGGCCAATCACATTTCCAAGCCCGCGCAAATTCTCCGCGTCTTATTGGTCAATGTCAGCGTTCGTCAGAACTATAAATCGAGACACCGCCCCACCATCGTCCTCTTTTCTCATATTACGTGAGCTAGAGAGCCGTGCTTTTTTTCCATAGGTAGAAGATTTTATATTTTCCACTTTTTTGGATTTGAGGACCGGAGGACATCGTTGGATTCGTGTTTTTTCTTCATCCAGAGTTTTTCATCGAGTGTATTTTCACCCTTTTGACCAAACTTGGAGAGCGGAGGTGAGTCCTTCTAGAACATTCTGTGTGTTGAAATTTTGAAGATGTGGAAAAAGTCCCTGTTTTCCAAGTGAACTTTATTTAAAGTGGTTCCTGATATTGGGGGAAGTTTTCTATGTGCTCTGAGTGATGTGAAAAGTTAAAATTGTGTTGTTTTATGACTTGTGTGTAGCAGTTAGCTGCTAGGCCGCAGCCTCAATCAGGTGTATTATGTGAAGCTGGCCCCCACCCCTCCTGAGAATATGTGAAAATACTCTCAAATGTTTGTACTGGAACAATTATCGTTTTGCTGCCTTGGTTTTGGCATTATGAAGTTCAGTGGGCCTCTGAGTGATGTGAAAAGTTATAATTGTGAGGCCCGGGGCCTCACAATTATAGGCCCAAGACCTGAGGCCCAGCGCCCATGAACTTAACAATGCAATGACGCAGTGTTTCAGTGGGCCAGGCCTCAGGCCTTGTCGTTTTGCTGCCTTGGTTTTTAACATATTTGGTGAATAATGTGCGTAAAATAATGTGTGTAAAAGGCCCTCTGTAGGCGCTGGCGCCACGCCCTAGGCCTGAGGAGGGCCTCACTGAAACACTGCGTCATTGCATTGTGAAGTTCATATAAGTCGTCCAAACTGAACAGAAATTGGTTCTCGTCATTGGTTCTGCATTAGTACGGCTTTTTCCTGAAATCATTATCGTTTTGCCGCCTTGGTTTTTAACATATTTGGTGAAAAATGTGCGTGAAATGCCTGAGAAATGCCGAGTCATTGTGACGTTCATATAGTCCTGTGTCGAAACTGAACGCACACAGACACAGGCGCGCACACACACACAGACAGGCGCGCACACACACACAGACAGGCGCGCACACACACAGACAGGCGCGCGCACACACAGACAGGCGCGCGCACACACAGACACAGGTGCGCACACACAGAGACCCACACACAGAGACCCACACACAGAGACCCGCACACTGAAGCACGCACACTGAAGCACGCACACACTGAAGCACGCACACACTGAAGCACGCACACTGAAGCACGCACACACTGAAGCACGCACACAGAGACGCACGCACACAGAGACGCACGCACACACTGAAGCACGCACAGAGACCCGCACACTGAAGCACACACAGAGAGACACACTGACGCACACTGAAGCACACACAGAGAGACACACTGACGCACACACAGAGAGACACACAGAGACCCGCACACTGAAGCACACACAGAGACACACTGACGCACACTGAAGCACACACAGAGAGACACACAGACCCACACTGAAGCACACACAGACACACAGACCCACACTGAAGCACACACAGAGAGAGACACAGACGCACACTGAAGCACACACAGACACACTGACGCACACTGAAGCACACACAGAGACACACAGACCCACACTGAAGCACACACAGAGAGACACACTGACGCACACTGAAGCACACACAGAGAGACACACTGACGCACACTGAAGCACACACAGAGAGACACACTGACGCACACTGAAGCACACACAGAGAGACACACTGACGCACACTGAAGCACACACAGAGAGACACACTGACGCACACTGAAGCACACACAGAGAGACACACAGAGACCCGCACACTGAAGCACACACAGAGAGACACACTGACGCACACTGAAGCACACACAGAGAGACACACTGACGCACACTGAAGCACACACAGAGAGACACACAGACCCACACTGACGCACACACAGAGACACACTGACGCACACACAGAGAGACACACTGACGCACACTGAAGCACACAGAGAGACACACAGACCCACACTGAAGCACACACAGAGAGACACACTGAAGCACACACTGAGAGACACACTGACGCACACTGAAGCACACACAGAGAGACACACTGACGCACACTGAAGCACACACAGAGAGACACACTGACGCACACTGAAGCACACACAGAGACACACTGAAGCACACACAGAGAGACACACTGAAGCACACACAGAGAGACACACAGAGACCCACACACAGAAGCACACACACAGACGCACACTGAAGCACACACAGAGACCCACACACTGAAGCACACACAGAGAGACACACAGAGACCCACACACAGAGAGACACACAGAGACCCACACACAGAAGCACACACAGAGACCCACACACTGAAGCACACACAGAGACCCACACACTGAAGCACACACAGAGACCCACACACAGAAGCACACACAGAGACCCACACACTGAAGCACACACAGACGCACACTGAAGCACACACAGAGAGACACACTGGCACACACAGAGAGACACACAGAGACCCACACACAGAAGCACACACAGAGACCCACACACTGAAGCACACAGACGCACACACACAGACGCACACGGAAGCACACAGAGAGACACACTGAATTTGACATAACCAGGAGCCGTAAAGTGAAAACAGCTTCATAGATGCTGCAGTGAGTGATGCGTTCAGGTGCTGGTTAACATGTCTTCAGCCTGCTGTGTGATCATTTCCAGAGCTGAGGGGCTCCTCCAGTGGCCACAGTGTTGATTTTGGTGCCATACAGCATGTTTTGATGGCTTCTTAGAGTGTGTGCTCATGTTGTCCTCCTCTGAACTGCTCCATGTTAAATGTTGTGCACTCTCCTATTGGACTGACATGTGACTCAGAGCAGCACCATGACGTCATTAGCAGTCACAATGGTGGGACTTTAAACCCTGGTTTAAAAACACTGTGTGGTTTCAAATGCAGGAGTTTTGACATGTGTATCAGTACTAATATATGTTGTAACGGTGTAGAGACGTTCATGCCCATAACATAAGAGCAACTTCCCACATTAACAAGCTGCAGAGCTCCTACAGTAGCAACATTTAAAAAACAACAACAAATGCTGAAACGTCATCCGTGGACGACTTGTCCTCCAATCATGTGTGTCTCCCTGTCTGTGTGTTGTCAGAGGTCATGACCTTGCTCTCTAAGCCAGCAGACATGAAATTAGGATGTTGCTTTGTTGTGTGGAGAAGAAAATAGTCTGCTTGTGCTCATGTGTGTGTAGCTGGAGATGTTTAGAGAGGCTCTGTGACTGTAACACACACACACACTCACACACTACCTCACACAGACACATACAGCCACACACACACACACACACTGACACACACACATGGATATACACACACAGACACACACCCACACACACACACAGACACACACACACACACACACACATAGAGACACACACAGACACTCCCACACACACCCCCACACACAGACACCCACACACAGACACACACACACTCCCACAGACCCACACACTCACACACATAGACACACACAGACACTCCCACACACACCCCCCCCACACACAGACACACGCACCCACTCCCCCCCACACACACACACACACTCACACAGACACATATAGCCACACACACATCCACACACCCCCCCCCCACACACACACACACACACAGTTGTTTTCCAGCAGCTCCAGCCTCTAAGTGTGTAAATGGATGCGGTTTGTAAGTATGATGGAATCAGTCACTCGTCTGTCTCTCTGCTTTGAGGATGTTGAACTAAAGTGTTTTGTTGTTGAATTGAATTCCAGATGCCCCGTAAGAAGACCCACCGTCTGGCTCGGGCCCTGAAGGAGAGGGCGGAGAAGGCGGAGTGGAGGGCCGAGCCGGCCGTCCCGGAGTTCCTGCCTCGTACGTATAAGACGTTTTCCATGTTGAGCCCACGTACATCTTCACATATGTAAAGTGCACGTCTTGTTTACACCGTCTGCTTTGAACCTGTGTCTCGACAGGCCGTGGCACGGGGCTCCGGCATCGCGTGCGGAAGTGGCCGGTGTCGGAGCTTACCAAGAAGTCCCGACGCTTGGTCACTCCTCCCCGGGACCCGGAGAAGAAGGTAGTTGGTCTTGCCTTGTGTGTCTCTTGCCTTGCCAGCTGTAAGGAGCCGTGGCTGATGTCTCTGTTAAAAAAACCTTGTCCCCTGTTCCCCAGACCGTGTTCGTCATCGGGGACTCTCACCTGAGGGGCGTGGTGGACGGCTTCGTGGCCATTCCGGAGGGGCAGGTTAGTTTTGCTTTCCTGTCTGTTCCAGGTGCCGCGGCCAGCCAGCTGAGGACGGAGGTGCAGCACACGGTCCTCCCCTGGACCCCGGACGCCGTGTGTCTGCTGGCCCCCAGCAACAACCTGACGGCCAGCAGGACCATCGATGAGGCGGCGGTGGACTTCGCGGACCTCCTGGCTACGGTCTGCAGCCGCTGGCCCAAGGTGTGTTGATTTATTTCTTCTTGTTGTTGTGTGAAGGCTTCTGAGAGGAGAAAGCTTGAATGACGTTAATAACACTTGAATGTTGTTGTGTTTCCCCCCCGAGGTTTTCGTGCTCGAATTCCCTGGGCGCTTGAACGTGGAGCCTGTGGTGCAGCGGCTGCTGGTCCAGGAGTACCACCGCGTCGCAGCGCGCATGGGTAAGTTGATGGTTGCATCTTTACTGGTCTCGCCATTCCATGATCTTATTTTGAAATTTGAGTTGTTTTTTTTTTTTTTTTTTTATGTGTGTCACTGTATGGGTAAGATTAAATTCCTGACGCGTGTTTGTTTTTCTCTGTTTGTCCGTCAGGGGTGCCCTTCGTGTCTGTGGCGCAGGACCTCCCACTGAGTCGGTTGGAGCTGTGGTGCCACGACGGTGTAAGTACAGCACATTTTGTTGTGGGAGGAGTTTGTTTTCTGTCACGTGTGACACGCACGTGCGGTGAAGTTTCTGACGTGTCTTCACTGGTTTCCTAGATCCACCTGAGCGACTCCGACGGGATGCCGGTCCTGGTGCAGCTGCTGTGGGACGCTAGCGTCCAGCAGCTGGCACCTCCGCCCGAGCGCCCGGTGTCTCCCCGGACACCGCCGCGTGCTCGGGTGGCTCCCAGGGTGGTGGTGACGGGAACGGTCCCCGTGCCCCGTCGCACCAACCCTTGGGAGTGGACGACGGTTGGACAAGGGCGAATGGTAATGTGTTTTTCTCAGTCGTCCTGTGATTGGAGGTTTGTGGCCTTTTCTTGGGACCAAAAACCAACTCAGTCTTGTCTTGTGTTTTTCAAAGGCTGGAACATCTGTGCTCCGACGGCCTGCCCTCCCGTCCAACCCGGTGTGGTTCAGCGGGGCCATGTTGGAGGCCATGGAGAAGGTCTCGCCTTCTTCTGGTTCCGACGGCCCTGCTGGGCCACCAGCTGGCCAGGTGAGACACTACACACTCGTACGCACTGTGGACGACCACACGTGAAGACCGCCGTTCGCCAAACACTGTTTTTTCTCTCTCCAGAGCCCCCGCCGGGTGCGTCGGCCCAAAGCCGTTCCACGGAGGAAGCGGCAGGTTGGTATTTACACACCTGATTGACGTGCGCTTTATTGACGTGGAGGGAGTTGGACTGAGGAAATTAATAAGTGAGAGATGTTTTGTTCTTTGTAGGCACCGGCAACACCGTCGCCTGTCCGGAAGACCGTGGCTGCTTCTCCGTCCGGCCCAGCAGTGAAGCAGGTCAGTCCACGTTTTGATACGCCGTGTGGCTCAGCTAGCACACGTTGGCACGTTAGCCCACAGTGCAGTTTGTTTGCAGAACACCCGAATAACCTTTGCTCATTTTCTCTCGTCTCATCTTTGTGTCAGGGGGAGGCGTCGGCGCAGGAGTCCCGGGAGGAGGTGGTGCCGGAGGTGGTGGAGGACGTTCCCGCTGCGTGCCCCGCCGTGCCGACCGAGTCCACCGTCCAGGAGGGAACCCGGACTCCAGCCAAAGCTAAGTCTCCTTTTCTCCCTCCTGTTTCTCGTGGTTCATTGTCAGGCCAGTCAGTTGTTGAGGTTGGTGCGGTGAGGTTGGAGTCGCCCTCTGCTGCAGTGGCAGTAGTGACCGACCCTCAGACAGGGACTAGATTGACAAAGGTCGTGCAGGGATCCTTTAGCCAGTCAAACGGTGGTTTTGATCGCAGCGTGCAGTGCATGGCCATAGCTGCAGCCAGCTTGGCCAGACATACAGTCCAGAGCGTGTTTTCATGGGAGAGGCGTGATCTGGATCGCACTGTCATCTTAGGCGACAGGCTGTATTCAGATCTAGAAGGCAAGAAGATGATTACAGACCCTACAGGATTTCTCTATGTGTCCCAATTGCCCGAGGTGGTTACGGTAGGCGAGCAGGATTTTGGTTTAACTCGTGGTGGTGAGGTGTCGGGTACGATAGGCGTGAACGAAGGACCCTCAATCGACGCCAGGGTGACCTTCAGTCTGCTAAACGGACTGAAGGAGATCTTCAGTGAGCACAACATGTGTCTCCTGACGATGTGTACTAACACTTCTGCCATCATCTGTGAGGATGGACGGTTCGCCGTGGTGGACAGTCACTCACGGAGCAACCTTGGTTTGCCACTCGAGAACGGTACCAGCGTGGTTCTGCAGTTTGCTTGTCTTGACGACCTGCACCGCTACATCCTTGGTTTGGCCGAGTGCTTTGATTTACCGGAGAAGTTGTTTGAGCTGGCTGGCATCGTCATCAGTGGGGGTGGCGGTCCAGCGCCCCCTGGTGTTTGTGTGGAGAGTCACGTCACCGAGATGAGTTCTCCTCCACCACCAGGGGGCAGGACATGGGCTGAGGTTTGTGCTGCTCGTCCAGCGCCGCCTGGTGTTTGTGTGGAGAGTCACGTCGCTGTGATGAGTTCTCCTCCACCACCAGGGGGCAGGACACTGGCTGAGGTTTGTGCTGCCAGTCCAGCCCTGTCGGCTGTTTCTGTGCAGACATTCTCCAGCGAGCTCAGTAGTGGTTTCACTGCAGAATCAGTTGTTGATGGCACGAAGAGAAAGGTTTCTTTTGGCACTCGCAGGTCAAAGAAATCTAGGCGTTACGACGTTAGCGAGGTCGACTCAGACGTAGAGTTCATTAGCTCGGTGAGGAATGAGGAGCTGGTCTTCCGTCCTCTTGATGTGGAGGTGTGTAGGGCTTTGTGTTCACGTTTGAAGGTAGACTATGTGAAGGTCGGTGGTCCCCTGTCCACACGGGTTGGTTTGCTAGGTGCTCCGTGTAGGAAAGAGAAAGTAGTGGCTGATGGGAACTGCTTCTTCCGAGCCATCGCTCAGGCTGTGAGTGGTTCCCAGAAGCAGCATCGCAGCATTAGGCTCACTGTGTGTAAGGCGTTAGAGAAGGAGGCCAGGAGGTACCACAGTCTTTTGAGGAGCCAGTATTCTTCAGTCTCTGAATACGTCCAGCAGTCCAGGATGAGATCCGTGGGCACTTGGGCCACAGAGATGGAGATTCAGGGAGCAGCAGATTGGTTGGGAGTGGATATTTTTACTTTTATGGATGGTCGGTGGATAAAGTACAGCTGCGCTAGTCAGGGTTTGTCAGGACAGGCCATCTACTTAGAGAATAGTCAGGGCAGACATTTTGAAAATGTTGTGTGTGTTTCTGAGCCTGGTCTGCGCTGCTGTTACGGTTACTGTAAAGTTAGAGAAGTGACAGGGTACAACTTGAGGTGTAGCGTGAGAGAGGAGCTAGGTTTAGATGTGGGGGGATCTGAGGATGAGAGTGTAGGATCAGATGAGGGTGTAGAGATTCGTGATGAGGCTTTAGCATCTCAGAGTGAAGGCAGTTATTGTAAAAATGCATCACTCAGAGTTGGGGTGAAAGAGAGACATTTAAGTAGATACCAACAAAATGTGCAGTATAGAAAGAGGGTTAAAGAGCGGGGTTTAAATATGTATAAAGAAAACCAGCAATACAGACAGAACATTAAAGAGCGGAGTTTAACTAGATATAGAGAAAACGTGCAATACAGACAGAACGCTAAAGAGCGGAGTTTAACTCAATATAGAGAAAACGTGCAATACAGACAGAATGTTAAAGAGAGGCGTTTAACTAGATATAGAGAAAACGTGCAGCATAGACAGAACGTTAAAGAGCGGAGTTTAACTAGATATAGAGAAAACGTGCAGCATAGACAGAACGTTAAAGAGCGGAGTTTAACTAGATATAGAGAAAACGTGCAGCATAGACAGAACGTTAAAGAGCGGAGTTTAACTAGATATAAAGAAAAAATGCTGCATAGAGAGAATGTATTAAAATGGAGAGAAATTGTTAAACGCAGGTATCAAGGCAGTTCTGAGTACAAACAGAGACTTAAAGTCAAGAGCACAGAAAAATATGCTGACAGTGTAGACCATAGACAGAGACTTAAAAACCTGAGCAGAAAAAAATATTATGAAAGTGCAGATCATAGACAGAAAGTTAAAGACAAGAGCATAAGAAAATATCAGGACAACACAGACCATCGACAGAGGGTAAAACAAATGAGCAGGAAAAAATACCACAGCAGTGCAGACCAGAGGCAGAAGGTGAAGAGTCGTGTACGGTTGACCAGGAAGCAGAAGCAGGAGAGGTCACATGACTTTAGTTTCGTCATGGCTCAGTTTTTAGAGAAGGTTCGAGATGGACCAGAGTTTGTTTGTTGTGTTTGTCAGAGATTATTGTTTAAGTACCAGGTGCTGAGTTGTGACAGGCAGGCTTATCGTAGTGAGGCGTCGGCTCGTGTAGCAGGACGGTGCATCAGTGACGACTATTTACACACCTGTAATGAGGAGTGTGCTGTGCCGTGCCGGCTGGTGCCCTCTAGAGGCCAGCTGTGGATCTGCTACACTTGCCATGGTAAGGTTAGTAAAGGTGAGATGCCAGCTGAATGCTGGATCAATAACCTGAAGTTAGATCCCATTCCTGCAGAACTGGGATGTTTAAACAGCATAGAGCAGCACCTGGTAGCTTTACATATCCCCTTCATGAAGGTTTTGGCTTTGCCTAAGGGGGGTCAGAACGGGGTGCATGGGCCGGTCACCTGTGTACCAGCCAACATTGTTCAGACCAGTAATGTGTTACCGAGGTCCAGTATGGAAGGGTCTTTGCTGCAGGTTAAATTAAAGCGTAAGTTAACTTACAAGGGTCATTATGAGTACCAGTTTGTAGACGCATTACGTGTGAGACAGGCGCTAGCTTATCTAAAGAGGACCAACAGCTACTATAGGGACATAGAGTTCAATGAAGAGTGGGTCAATGAGTTTTGTAGGCAGCAGGAAGAGGAAGAGGCCAGGTTAGCTGGTGAGGAAGAGGAGGGTGAAGTTGAGGAAGAGGTGACCCACCAGGAGGATGATGAGGTGAAGGACGAGGAAGAAGCTGTAGAGGTAGAACCAGCAGACGTAGTCCAAGATGAAATGTTACATGACAGACAGCAGCACTGCATGTTCCAGGACACTTGTCTCATGCCTGTTGACATTGGTCAGGAAGCTTTAGACCAGTATTTTGAGGACATAGTCAACATTGCGCCTGCAGAGGGCAACAGTCCAGTTAAGTTGCTCTCTGACAAGACAAACGAGGCTAAATGTTTCCCCGTCTTGTTCCCGTCAGGTACTAAGACCTTCCATGATTTGCGGTTGAATCATTTGACGTTGTCTCGATATTTAAATAACAGGATCATGAATGCCGACGGTCGTTTTGCGAGTAATGTTGAATACATATTTTTTGCTCAGTACATGTCCGAGTTAGAGCAGGTGGTTTCTAGCATTTCCGTGGCGTTGCGTAAGGGTAAAGGAGGTCAGGCGTCTAGGAGGATTAATCAGCGCATGCTGATGGATGAGGAGGCTCTGAAGAGGCTTCTAGAGTTCGACGACGGTTACAGGTTTTTGCGACCTATTAGAGGTACTCCGGCGTTTTGGCAGGGCGCTCAGAGAGACATCATGGCTGCTCTCCGTCAGTTAGGGATTCCAACGTGGTTTGTTTCATTTTCGTCTGCGGACATGCGCTGGACTAACCTCCTGACCAGCATCCTTAGACAGGAGGGCAGGTCGCAGACGGCGGAGGATTTAGAGTGGGCGGAGAGGTGCGAGTTGTTGCGTCGTAATCCAGTTACAGCAGCCAGGATGTTTGATTACAGGTGGCATTGTTTTCTGAAAGAGGTTCTTATGGCTCCTTGTCAACCAATTGGCAAAATAGTTGACTACTTCTATCGTGTTGAGTTCCAGCAGCGCGGCTCTCCTCATGTTCACTGTTTGTTTTGGATCGAGGGCGCTCCCCAGATTAGTAAGAACACAGATGAGGAGGTGGTGCAGTTCATCGACAGATACGTGTCGTGTGAGCTGCCCACAGACGATGACCAATTATTGGACATTGTGTCATCGGTGCAAACGCATTCTAAACGACACTCTAAGACGTGTAGGAAGAACAAAACCACGTGTCGTTTCAATTTCCCCAAACCCGTGACTGCTAGAACGTTCATTTGCAGGAAAAAGGAATGCAAATGTGACAAAAACCAGTCAAAGGAGGCCGAGAAGGATCCTGATTCAGAAGACAAGCCAGTGTGTAAATGTTTTGAGGACCAGAGCGGCATGCCAAAAGAAGTAGCTCAGAGGGTTCTGGAAGGGATCAAGTGTGCAGTTAGAGCGGCAGCAGAAGGTGAGGTCCACTTTGCTAGCACTGAGGAGTTTTTTCAGAGTCTGGACATCAACCAGGACGTCATGGAGATGGCCTACAGGAGGGTAGAGAAGAAGACCACCGTGGTGTATAGGAGAGGGCTTGAAGAGGTCTGGGTCAATCAGCACAGTAAGCAGTTGTTGAAGTGCTGGAACGCCAACATGGACCTTAGCTATATCACCGACGCCTACGCCGTAGTCATATATATTATATCGTACATTACGAAAGCAGAGAGAGAGATTGGCCTTTTATTGAGCAATGCGCAAAAAGAAGCAACCAAACAAGGGAATCTCTCTGCTAGAGAAGCTCTGAAGAAGCTGGGCAGTGTATATTTACACAACAGGGACGTTTGTGCGCAGGAGGCGGTGTATAGGCTAACGAACATGCATCTGAAGGAGTGTTCCAGGAAGGTAGTTTTCATCCCCACCGGCTCCAACATAGTGAAGATGAGTTTACCCCTCAGCGTGTTAAAACAGAGGGCGGCGTCACATGAGCTGAGGACGGAAGACATGTGGATGACCAGTCTAGTGGACAAGTTCAAGTGTAGACCTGGCGGGGACGTCTTTGAGGACATGTGTATAGCCACGTTTGCGTCGGAGTATCGTGTTCTCTCCAAGAACGAAAAGTCTGAGAAGAGAATCCCCTTGAGGAACGATTTGGGCTTCATCTTGAGGAGAACGCGATCTCAGTTTGCCGTCGTCCGTTACATGAGGTTCAACTTAGAGAAGAAGGAGGAGGCTCATTTCCAGAGTTTGTTGCAGCTCTTCCTTCCTTATAGAACTGACTCAGAGCTCAAACCTGAAGGCTTTGAGCTCTTTGCTCAGTTCTATAACAACGGACAGGTGACGTTCCACGATGGTTCCGTCCATTCGGTGAAGTCGGTGGTAGACCAGAACAGGGCCAGGTTCGAGGTGGACTGTGCTGAGCTAGAGGAGGCTCAGGAGATAGCTGAGCAGCTCCAGGGGGGCGAGGAGGACGCTTGGGGTGCACTCTGTCCTGAACAGGAGGTAGAACGCCGTGAATGTCTAGAAGAGGGACGGCAGCAGCAGGGAGGAGAGATCCCGGATGAGCAGCTACTGGACGTGCAGGAGAATGTTCCAGATTTAGTTGTTGGAGCTAAACAGGTCGCACAGTTGGAGAGGAACCGGTGCATCTTGTCTCGGAGCGAGGGTTTGTCTCTGGTGAGGTCTTTGAACGAGACACAGATGGCCGTGTTCTACCAGGTTAGGCAGTGGTGTTTGGAAAAGGTGATGGGGAAGAACCCCAAGCCTTTGCATGTGTTTGTGACGGGTGGTGCTGGCACGGGGAAGTCTCATTTGATCAGGGCTATTCAGTACGAGGCAGGGAGACTATTGTCCACACTTTGTCCTCAACCAGACGGGATTTCTGTTTTGTTAGCCGCGCCTACGGGCATCGCTGCTTACAATTTAAATGCAGCCACAATCCACCACACGCTGAGTATTGGCAAACACTCTGGCTTACCTTACGTTCCTTTAGGCGAAGATAAAGTTAACTCTCTGAGAGCCAAATTTAGTCACGTCCAAATCCTCATCATTGACGAGATCAGTATGGTTGATCACAATCTGTTGGCGTACGTCCACGGTCGTTTGAGGCAGTTGAAGCAGACGGGAGACTTTTCCCCGTTTGGTAACGTCAGCATCATCGCGGTCGGGGACTTCTACCAGCTGCCTCCCGTTAAAGGGAAGCCGCTGTATCGCAGTCAGGTAGGTGTGGACCTGTGGGTGAACTTCAGTGTGGTGCAGCTGCACACCGTGGTTAGGCAGAAGGATGGCGTGTTTGCAGGCCTGCTGAACAGGTTGAGAGTGCGCTCCAAGGACACCCCCATGTTAGACAGTGACGTTGAACTGTTGAAGTCGCGCGAGACCGG
This sequence comes from Blennius ocellaris, assembly GCF_963422515.1. NCBI lineage: Eukaryota > Metazoa > Chordata > Actinopteri > Blenniiformes > Blenniidae > Blennius > Blennius ocellaris. The sequence goes on along the minus strand of NC_137673.1, from coordinate 13,382,682 downwards.
CGAGGAGAGCTCTGCCTTGCACATTTTCCCCACCAACGCACAAGTCAGTGAGCACAATCTGAAGCAGCTGTTTGAGGTTTGTCCTGACTTCATCACCATAGAGGCCCAGGACTACATGAACAATAGTAGGACCGGCAAGTTGGAGCTGATTGCAGGGCATCACAGTCGCGCGTCGGACACGTCCTTACAGGAGAGTCTGTGTTTGGCGAGGAACGCGCGCGTCATGTTGTGCAAGAACGTGGACGTGGAGGATGGCCTGGTCAATGGAGCGTGTGGCACGGTCACTCATATTGAGTTGAGAGAGAACGCAAAGTTTCCTCTCACAGTTTTTGTGAGATTTGACGAGGAGAGAATTGGCTTGGCGAGGAGGAAACAACGTGCACACGCGTCAGTAGAATGCCCACATTCTACTGCCATTGAGCCGCAGGAGGAGAAGGCCACCAAGCGTGGAGGTTTGCGCCGTCAGTTCCCTCTCAAGCTGGCCTGGGCCTGTACGGTGCATAAGGTGCAGGGGTTGACGGTGGACCGGGCCGTGGTTTGTTTAAAGAGGGTGTTTGCACCCGGGCAGGCGTACGTGGCGCTGAGTCGCGTCAGGACTTTGTCTGGACTGATCATCCAAGGTTTTAAAGAGAAGGTCATCTACTGCAAAGACGCCATCAAGGAGGCCGTGGACAGCATGCCTCCATTTTTGATTGAGCAGCCAAAGCCTTCATCAAGTACACACAGTTTCTCCCTGTACTTGATGAACGTTCAAAATTTAAGCCGCCACCTGGTGGACTTGGCGTCTTGCACGCGGCATTTCCAGCCTACCTGTATTGCCGTCACAGAAACGTGGCTCACTGCACAGTCGTCATCAGACGCCGTCCAGATTGACGGCTACGTTTTCCACAGCCGCCCTCGAGCCTTGTGTTACAGTAGCAGCAACCCCAAATTGTTAGAGCTACAGCATCTAGAACATGGTGGAGTGGGCTTATACACTGTAGGCCATTTGGACTGTGACATTGTGCAGGTACCCGATTGTAATCTGGAGTGTTTGGTGTGCCTGTGTAACAACCTGAACGTAGTGATAGCCGTCATTTATCGCCCACCATGTTATCCAAAGTCTTTATTGTTTCAAAACCTGGGCAGGTTACTGGATCGGCTGGACGTCCTCAGTAACACAATTGTAATGGTGGGAGATTTTAACGAAAACATCTTAAAGAGCACTTCAATCACCAAATTCATGGGAAGCAAAGGATTTGAGCAGCATGTGACACAAGAGACGACAGAGAAGGGAACTCTGATCGACCACGTTTATGTGAAAAGCAGGCGCTTTGATGTGGACTGTGCAGTGATTCCCACGTACTTCAGCGACCATGAAGGAATTCTGTGTACTTTGACTGAGAGAGATGATCAGGACCAGGACGGAGGCTTTGCTGGTGGTGAGGTGGACTTTGACATGGAGGCCTTGTTTGAGGAGGACTTGGATGGACAGTAGTCAGGAGACACATGTTGTTATTATGATCATTATTGTTGTTGTGGTTGTGTTCCTCTTGCGGCTGTTGCAGCTGGAGGACCAAACGTGGTGCTGGCCAGGAGGCTGGAGGGTTTTGGCGTGGTTGTGCCGGACGTCCTGTTTTCGTCTTTTCTTTCCTCTGGGGTGTAGTTGGGATTCTCTTGTGTTTCTTAGCCCGGTGTCGGTACTGGTTCGGCGGCCCTGTACAGGGTTGGGCCGTTGCCACACCCTTTTGTTTATTTGGCCGGACAGTCACGCCCATGTGGAGCTGAAACTGTGTCTCCTGTGAAAGAAGCAGTAATGATGATCATGATAGAATCTCTCCTGAACTGTGTTCCCTCCCTCTTGGTGGTCGTACCAGCAGACAAACAAGTCCCTGTACACAGTGGATTGTTTGTGTGAGTCAAACCAAGCTTCACCACAGTGCCCCTGGGCAAACGTAGTTTAACACTTGATCACGACTGGCAGAGCTTCTTCTTTGTCTAGGAGTTTTACTACTAGTTATTATGAGGTGTTTATTGTTAGGCTTCTTATTACATTTGAATTATGCGTATTTGTCAGTGTTTTTAGATTTTTATTCCATTTTAATTATCTCCATCAGTGTTTTTACATTTTTATTCCATTTTAATTATCTCATCAGTATTTTTAGATTTGTATTCCATTTTAATTATCTCCATCAGTGTTTTTAGATTTTTATTCCATTTTAATTATCTCCATCAGTATTTTTAGATTTGTATTCCATTTTAATTATCTCCAACAGTATTTTTAGATTTTTTGATTATGAGGCTTGTATTTATTCAATTTAGTATAGAGTGCATCTTATGTATCTTAATCATGAGTATTTTTAGATTGTATTGTTAGACTTGTATTTCTTCCATTTTAATGAGTATTTTTATCAGTATTTGTAGATTTTTATTCCATTTTAATTGTCTATTTATCAGTATGTGTAGATTTTCTTGTGGGACTTGTATTTATTCCGTTATATAGTGTAACTTATTTATCTTAATCACGAGTATTTTTATCAGTGTTTGTAGGTTTTTATTCCATTTTAAAGAGTATTTTATCAGTGTGTAGATGTTCTTGTAGGACTTGTATTGACTCCATGTTAAAGAGTATTTTATCAGTGTGTAGATGTTCTTGTGGGACTTGTATTGACTCCATGTTAAAGAGTATTTTATCAGTGTGTAGATGTTGTTGTGGGACTTGTATTGACTCCATGTTAAAGAGTATTTTATCAGTATGTAGATGTTCTTGTGGGACTTGTATTGACTCCATGTTAAATAGTATTTGATCAGTGTGTAGATGTTCTTGTGGGACTTGTATTGACTCCATGTTAAAGAGGCTTTAGTTTCATCAGGTGGACAGTGTGGACAGTAGAATCATGATGTCACAGCAGCAGTCGTCCACTTCAACCTCTCTGTTCTTCCTCATGTGTTCATACATGCTGTAGTGTTTGATTGATGTTGATGATTGTAACACAAGCTGATGTTCAGCACCAACATGTCATGTTGAACACATTGGGAAGACTTTTGAAAATACTGACACTGCTTTTTGACTGGCCTGCAGTGTGTCCATGTCTGTCTGTCTGTGTCTGTGTCTGTCTCTCCCTCTGTCTCTGTCTGTCTCTCCCTCTGTCTCTGTCTGTCTCTCCCTCTTTCTCTGTCTGTCTACGTGTGTCTGTATGTGTGTGTCTATGCGTCTGTGTGTCTGTCTGTCTGTCTGTGTCTGTATGTGTGTCTATGCGTCTGTCTGTGTGTGTGTGTGTATGTCTGTGTTTGTGTCTGTATCTCTGTGTGTCTGTCTGTCTCTGTATCTCTGTGTGTCTGTCTGTCTCTCTCTCTGTGCATGTCTGTCTGTCTGTCTGTCTGTGTGTGTGTCTGTCTGTGTTTGTGTCTGTGTGTGTCTGTCTGTGTCTGTCTCTCTCTCTCTCTCTCTCTTTCCGTCCCCGGTCGTCCCACTTGAAAGACAAAAGACACCAATGATGATGATGATCACTGATTCTCTGAGATTCTGAGGTCTGGATGAGATGATGTGAAGCTGAGGTGTCTTCTTGTTTTTAATCTCTCTCTCTCTCTCTCTCTCTCTCTCTCACTCACACAAGTGTAAATGTGTCCAGTGGTTGTTCCAGGTGTGCTTGTTCTCACACACACACACCAGTATAAATGTGTGCAGCGGTTGTTCCAGATGTGTTTGTTCTCTCACACACACACACACACACCAGTGTACATGTGTCCAGTGGTTGTTCCAGGTGTGCTTGTTGTCTCCAGGTGACGGTGCTGCAGCGTCTCCAGGAGTCTCTGGACGTCCTGATGCTGATGTGGAGAGGACAGGACACCACTGTTCACTTCCTCCTGACTGTGTCCTTCAACTTCACTTGTTTCAATAAATGTTCCTGTTTGTGTCAACATGCTGCTTCTTGTTGTTCCTCACTTGACAATAGAATGATGTCAACATTCATGTGACACTAAAGTGTTTTAGTGGAGATCAATGGAGCTTCACTTTACAATGTTTGACCAACATGAGCAGACATGTGAAGTGATCAACAGCAGAGTTGTTTACCAACACATGGACATGTTTGTGTGTTCAACGTCTTCATGGAGTCCCTGGAACTGAAGCTTCAAGGCGTCACTTCCTGTTTCCTGGTGGGAGGAGCTCATTGAGCTCTGATACACACCTGTTAGTGATCAGTCTCATGTCCTCATGTCTCAGTCTCATGTCTGTTCACTTCCTGTTTCCTGGTGGGAGGAGCTCATTGAGCTCTGATACACACATGGCAATGTTGGGTCTCAACACATGTTGGGACATGTTATGTTAACTCATATAACATGTGTTGGGATGGGTCAGTGATCAGCCTCATGTCCTGGTGAGTCATTCTCATGTCCTGGTGATTCATGAGCTAATGTCCTGATGAGTCTCAGTCTCATGTTATGTCTAATTGTCATATCCTGGTGAGTCTCATGTCTCATTCTCATGTCCTGGTGATTCATGAGCTAAAGTCCTGGTGAGTCTCATGTCATGTCTCAGTCTCATGTCGTCATGTCTAATTGTCATATCCTGGTGAGTCGCATGTCTCGTTCTCATGTCCTGGTGATTCATGAGCTAAAGTCCTGGTGAGTCTCATGTCATGTCTCATTCTCATGTCTGTTCACTTCCTGTTTCCTGGTGGGAGGAGCTCATTGGGCTCTGATGCACACATGAGAATGTTGGGTCTCAACACATTTTGGGACAGGTCAGTGATCAGGTGTAATCATTTGCTAAAGGCCAGGCCTTGCGAAAGACTGACCGTCGGGGGGGCTATGAACTGTTTGTAATAGTTTCGAAGGTTTTTTTTGTTTTAATGACTTATTTTGAAAAAACTGTCAAAACCAGCTATAATTGGCTAGTGATTTGTGACCGCAGCGCCCCCATTAGGCCACCTACCAAATTTCAGCTCAATCGGACAATGTTTGGTAGCATGCTAATGGGCATGCTATGCTGCAAGCTAGCGGATACACCTGAAAAGCTCAGTGTGGTACTCCCCAGGTTGCCTCGATCCCGAATCTGGTCTTACTTCAATTCTAGTGTGAATGACACTGCACTTATGGAACAATAAAGGTTTTTCAAAAACTTCCACCGACATGATTTTGAGGGCCTTTGGCCAGGCCTCCTACAGAGGTCAGTGTGGGACGATAGAGTGACCTGGTGGAGTGCCGGGCCTAGGAGGCCCGGCCTTTGTCGGCGTGAACTAAGGTGTGAATGATGCAGCAATAAAGGTTTTTCAAAAACTTCCACCGACTTCCATCGTACAAAGGTCAGTGTGGGACGATGGAGTGACCTGGTGGAGTGCCGGGCCTAGGAGGCCCGGCCTTTGTCGGCGTGAACGAAGGTGTGAATGATGCAGCAATAAAGGTTTTTCAAAAACTTCCACCGACTTCCATCGTACAAAGGTCAGTGTGGGACGATGGAGTGACCTGGTGGAGTGCCGGGCCTAGGAGGCCCGGCCTTTGTCGGCGTGAACGAAGGTGTGAATGATGCAGCAATAAAGGTTTTTCAAAAACTTCCACCGACTTCCATCGTACAAAGGTCAGTGTGGGACGATGGAGTGACCTGGTGGGGTGCTGGGCCTAGGAGGCCCGGCCTTTGTCGGCGGTGTACAAAGGTGTGAATGATGCAGCAATAAAGGTTTTTCACAAACTTTCACCGACATGAATTACATGTCTGAGGCCAGACCTCCAACAAAGGTCAGTGTGGGACGATAGAGTGACCTGGTGGAGTGCCGGGCCTAGGAGGCCCGGCCTTTGTCGGCGGTGTACGAAACTGTGAATGTCGCAGCACTTATGAAACATGAAAGGTTTTTCAAAAACTTCCACCGACATGAATTTGAGGGCCTTTGTCAGTTGTGTACGGATTACAAAAGGAACCTGGCCTTTAACAAACTGCTGCATAAGCCAGCAGGTCAGCCCATAGAGCAGCACTGTAATGTCCCTGGCTCTCCATGCTGTCAATCACACAGCAGTGATGAGCCTGAAGCTACAGGAAGCTGCCCATATATGGAGTGATGCACTGACCAATCACAGTGGAGAATTTCACAGCTGCACCGAGCGCAGACACTCTGACGTCAGAGTGAGGCAGGGAGGATTATATTCCAAAACTTTGCAAACAACTGCTCTGAATCCATAGTTATCGGGGGAGTATGTGGATAAAAATACCATACTTTTGTAGGAATTTTTGTCCTCTTGCCGACTGTGTACGTTTGGAAGCAGTCAGAGGTAAACTTTGGACACCAGGGGGCGCTGTTTGGCGGTAACGCCCGATTTCTCCCATTAGGATTCAATGTAAACATTTTGGACGAAGAAAATGTTACTGTGTCGCTTTAACTCGTCATTCTGGGGACTTGTTTTGGAATTTACCCCACATATGTTACATCCTCTTGTTCGGCAGGGTCTCGCGGTCGTGGCGATGCCCTCGGTTTGTGGTTGAGAGTCACGGTTTGCAAACAGTTAAGAGTAGTTCGGGGAGTTTAAAATCGTTGATTTTGTTGGAGATATTTCCATTTCCCCATGTATTCGGATGACAGGAGCCAAAAAGGCGATTAGGGGGTGGGGAGCTTGGACGGCTAATAAAAATAAAACTGGACTAGGTAAGAAAATTTCCCTCTAGTGTTCAGTAGTAAACAACCTCCTCTATTTTTGTACATCTCAATTTAACCGATGTGACCTTCGCCCTATGAGGAGTTAAATTTTCCGTTTCTGACTTTTTTTCCCTTTTTTGGGCGAACACCTTACTTTGAAAGGCAAATAGCCGGCTTCCTGTTGGAGTTAGGTCAAAAGTTAGAGCGCATGAGTCGTAGGGCTCGAGTAGACGAAGAAGTTTCGTATTCGCGACATTTCTCTACGACATTCCTACGGACCGTGGCGGGCGATTGCAATTTTCTAGGTGGCGCTAGAGAGCCATTTTTGGATGTTCATGGAATGTTTTGACATGGTCACCGGCTCTATGCGATTTTGCACGAGCCATCCAAATTTGGTGAGTTTTTGAGCGTGGCTAGGGGGTCAAATATGAGCGTAAGTGAAAAGAAAAAGAAGAAAAAGAAAAAAAATAGTATAAGAATTAAAGCTGCAAGCAGCATTGGTCGGGACCTCGAGATTGCCCGTCGGGGGGGTGGCTATGAACGGTTAATAAAAAAAAAAATTATTTAAGCAAAAAAAAAAAAAAAAAAAAATTAGGACTTTTATTTTGAAAAAACGGAGTCGGAACCAGCTAATTAGCTAGTGATTTGTGACCGCAGCACCCCCATTAGGCCACCTACCAAATTTCAGCTCAATCGAACAATGTTTACTAGCATGCTAACGGGCATGCTATGCCGCAAGCTAGCGGATACACCTGAAAATCTCAGTGTGCTACTCCCCAGGTTGCCCCGATCCCAAATCTGGTCTTACTTCAATTCTAGTGTGAATGACGCTGCACTTATGGAACAATAAAGGTTTTTCAAAAACTTCCACCGACATGAATTATATGGCCTCAGGCCAGGCCTCCTACGGAGGTCAGTGTGTGACATGAGAGTGACCTGGTGGAGTGCCGGGCCTAGGAGGCCCGGCCTTTGTCGGCGGTGTGCGAAGGTGTGAATGATGCAATAAAGGTTTTTCACAAACTTCCACCGACATGAATTACATGTCTCAGGTCAGGCCTCCAGCAAAGGTCAGTGCGATACATGACAGTGACCTGGTGGAGTGCCGGGCCTAGGAGGCCCGGCCTTTGTCGGCGTGAACGAAGGTGTGAATGATGCATCAATGAAGGTTTTTCACAAACTTCCACCGACATGAATTACATGTCTCAGGCCAGGTCTCATACAGGTTTTGCATGTCCTCATGACAGGAGAACATGAGACATGAGAGTGAGGTCAGGTCACATGAGAGTAACCTGACCTGAGAATGACTGGTGAGGTCACTCTCAGGTCAAACTGCAGGATATGACAGGCTGTCAATCACACAGCAGTGATGAGCCTGAAGATACAGGAAGCTGCCCATATATGGAGTGATGCACTGACCAATCACAGTGGAGAATTTCACAGCTGCACCGAGCGCGGACACTCTGACGGCAGAGTGAGCCAGAGAGGATTATATTCAAAGATTTTGCGAACAACTGCTCTTAATCTATACTTATCGGGGGAGTATGTGGATAAAAATACCATACTTTTGTAGGGATTTTTGTCCTCTTTCAGAATGTATGGGTTTGGAAGCAGTCGGAGGTAAACTTTGGACACCAGGGTGCGCTGTTTGGCGACAACGCCGGATATCTCCCATCAGGATTCAATGTAAAAATGTAGAACGAAGAAAATGTTACTGTGTCGCTTTAACTCGTCATTCTGGGGACTTGTTTTGGAATTTTCCCCACATATGTTACATCCTCTTGTTCGGCAGGGTCTCGCGGGCGTGGCGATGCCCTCGGTTTGTGGCTGAGAGTCACGGTTTGCAAACAGTTAAGAGTAGTTCGGGGAGTTTAAAATCGTTTATTTTCGGCGAGAATTGTCCGTTTCCCCATGTTAATGGATGACAGGAGCCAAAAAGCCGATTAGGGGGTGGGGAGCTTGGACGGCTAATAAAAATTAAACTGGACTAGGTAAGAAAATTTCCCTCTAGTGTTCAGTAGTAAACAATCTCCTCTATTTTTGTATATCTCAATTTAACCGATGCGACCTTCGCCCTATGAGGAGTTAAATTTTCCGTTTCTGCCTTTTTTTCCCTTTTTTGGGCGAACACCTTACTTTGAAAGGCAAATAGCCGGCTTCCTGTTGGAGTTAGGTCAAAAGTTAGAGCGCGTGAGTCGTAGGGCTCGAGTAGACGAACAAGTTTCGTATTCGCGACATTTCTCTACGACATTCCTACGGACCGTGGCGGGCGCTTAAAAGTGTCTAGGTGGCGCTAGAGAGCCATTTTTGGATTTTGATGGAATTTTTTGACATGGTCACCGGCTCTATGCGATTTTTCACGAGCCTCCCAAATTTGGTGAGTTTTTGAGCGTGTTTAGGGGGTCCAATCTGAGCGTAACGAAAAAGAAAAAAAACAAAAAATATATAATAATAATAATAAGAAAAAACATTCGAAAAACAATATACAATTTCGCCACCAGGTAGTGGCCGCGCCCCCTTCGGGGGCGCGGCCACTCTGAGAGGGTCAGGGGAGGTCCTGGATGAGTGCGGGCCCTCCTTCGGAGGGCCCGCACTTTTGGCGACGACGAAATCCAAAAGAGACCTGCCGTTGGCTGGGCCTAGGGCCCACCCGTTGGCGAGGTCCCTAATAATAAACATTCGAAATACAATATAGAATTTCGCCACCAGGTAGTGGCCGACGCCCCCTTCGGGGGCGCGGCCACTCTGAGAGGGTCAGGAGAGTAACTGGATGAGTGTGGGGCCTCCTACGGAGGCCCCACACTTTTGACGACGACGAAATCCAAAAGAGACCTGCCGTTGGCTGGGCCTAGGGCCCACCCGTTGGCGAGGTCCCTAATTAAAGCTGCAAGCAGCGTTGGTCGGGACCTCGAGATTGCCCGTCGGGGGGGTGGCTATGAACGGTTAATTAAAAAAAAGATTATTTAAGCAAAAAAAAAAAAATAAAAAATTAGTACTTTTATTTTGAAAAAACGGCGTCGGAACCAGCTAACTAGCTAGTGATTTGTGACCGCAGCACCCCGATTAGGCCACCTACCAAATTTCAGCTCAATCGAACAATATTTACTAGCATGCTAACGGGCATGCTATGCCGCAAGCTAGCGGATACACCTGAAAATCTCAGTGTGGTACTCCCCAGGATGCCCCGATCCCAAATCTGGTCTTACTTCAATTCTAGTGTGAATGACGCTGCACTTATGGAACAATAAAGCTTTTTCAAAAACTTCCACCGACATGAATTATATGGCCTCAGGCCAGGCCTCCTACGGAGGTCAGTGTTTGACATGAGACTGACCTGGTGGAGTGCCGGGCCTAGGAGGCCCGGCCTTTGTCGGCGTAAACGAAGGTGTGATTGATCCAGCAATAAAGGTTTTTCACAAACTCTCACCGACATGAATTACATGTCTCAGGCCAGACCTCGTACAGGTTTTGCATGTCCTCATGACAGGAGAACATGAGACATGAGAGTGAGGTCAGGTCACATGAGAGTAACCTGACCTGAGAATGACTGCTGGGGTCACTCTCAGGTCAAACTGCAGGATATGACAGGCTGTCAATCACACAGCAGTGATGAGCCTGAAGCTACAGGAAGCTGCCCATATATGGAGTGATGCACTGACCAATCACAGTGGAGAATTTCACAGCTGCGCCGAGCGCGGACACTCTGACGTCAGAGTGTGAGACAGGGAGGATTATATTAGAAGATTTTGCGAACAACTGCTCTTAATCTATACTTATCGGGGGAGTATGTGGACAAAAATACCATACTTTTGTAGGAATTTTTGTCCTCTTTAATACTGTCTTGGTTTGGAAGCAGTCAGAGGTAAACTTTGGACACCAGGGTGCGCTGTTTGGCGACAACGCCGGATATCTCCCATCAGGATTCAATGTAAAAATGTAGAATGAAAAAAATGTTACTGTGTCGTTTTAACTCGTCATTCTGGGGACTTGTTTTGGAATTTTCCCCACATATGTTACATCCTCTTGTTCGGCAGGGTCTCGTGAGCGTGGCGATGCCCTCGGTTTGTGGCTGAGAGTCACGGTTTGCAAACAGTTAAGAGTAGTTCGGGGAGTTTAAAATCGTTGATTTTCGGCGAGAATTGTCCGTTTCCCCATGTTAATGGATGACAGGAGCCAAAAAGGCGATTAGGGGGTGGGGAGCTTGGACGGCTAATAAAAATTAAACTGGACTAGGTAAGAAAAATTCCCTCTAAATTATTGTAGTAAACAATCTCCTCTATTTTTGTATATCTCAATTTAACCGATACGACCTTCGCCCTATGATGGTTTAGATTTTCCGTTTCTGCCTTTTTTTGCCTTTTTTGGGTGAACACCTTACTTTGAAAGGCAAATAGTGGGCTTCCTGTTGGAGTTAGGTCAAAACTTAGAGCGCGTGAGTCGTAGGGCTCGAGTAGACGAAGAAGTTTCGTATTCGCGACATTTCTCTACGACATTCCTACGGACCGTGGTGGGCGATTGCAATTTTCTAGGTGGCGCTAGAGAGCCATTTTTGGACTTTCCTGGAATGTTTTGACATGGTCACCAGCTCTATGCGATTTTTTACGAGTCTTCCAAATTTGGTGAGTTTTTGAGCGTGGCTAGGGGGTCAAATATGAGCGCAACGGAGAAAAAAAACGAACAAAGAATTAAAGCTGCAAGCAGCATTGGTCGGGACCTCGAGACTGCCCGTCGGGGGGGTGGCTATGAACGGTTCAAAATATTTGCTTAAATATTAAAAAAAAAAAAAAAAAATTTTTTTATGACTTTTATTTTGAAAAAACTGCGTCAAAACCAGCTAATTAGCTAGTGATTTGTGATCGCAGCAACCCCATTAGGCTACTTACCAAATTTCGGCTCAATCAGACAATGTTTGCTCGCATGCTAACAGGCATGCTAAGCCGCAAGCTAGTGGATCCACCTGAAAATCTCACTATAGTACTCCCCAGCTACCCCGGATTCGGAATCTGGTCTTACTTTAATTCTGGTGTGAATGACACACCACTTATGGAATAATAAAGGTTTTTTAAAAACATGCACCAACATGAATTTGAGGGCCTTAGGGCCTTGTCTCTCTGTCTGTGAGTGAGTGAGTCAGTGAGTGAGTGTGAGAGTGAGTGTGAGAGTGTCTGTCTGTCTGTCTGTGAGTGAGTGAGTTAGTGAGTGAGTGAGTGAGTGAGTGAGTGAGTGAGTGAGTGAGTGAGTGAGTGAGTGAGTGAGTGGATCTGTCTGTCTGTCTGTCTGTCTGTGAGTGTGAGAGTGAGTGTCTGTCTGTCTGTCTGTGAGTGAGTGTGAGAGTGAGTGTCTGTCTTTCTGTCTGTCTGTCTGTCTGTGAGTGAGTGAGTGAGTGAGTGAGTGAGTGAGTGAGTGAGTGAGTGAGTGAGTGAGTGAGTGTCTGTCTGTCTGTCTGTCTGTCTGTCTGTCTGTCTGTCTGTGAGTGAGTGTGAGAGTGAGTGTCTGTCTTTCTGTCTGTCTGTCTGTGAGTGAGTGAGTGAGTGAGTGAGTGAGTGAGTGAGTGAGTGAGTGAGTGAGTGAGTGGATCTGTCTGTCTGTCTGTCTGTCTGTGAGTGTGAGAGTGAGTGTCTGTCTGTCTGTCTGTCTGTCTGTGAGTGAGTGTGAGAGTGAGTGAGTGAGTGAGTGAGTGAGTGAGTGAGTGTGAGAGTGAGTGTCTGTCTTTCTGTCTGTCTGTCTGTCTGTCTGTCTGTCTGTCTGTCTGTGTGTCTGTCTGTGAGTGAGTGTGAGAGTGAGTGTCTGTCTTTCTGTCTGTCTGTCTGTCTGTCTGTCTGTGAGTGAGTGAGTGTCTGTCTGTCTGTCTGTCTGTAGGTGTGAGTGTGTGTGTACACTGTTGGTGTGTATGTAAGGGCCCTATGTCTCTGAGTCTCTGTCTGTCTGTTTGTAAAAGTAGACATGAGACATGGATTAAATTGACACATCATACATCAGTCATCAAAAAAGTCCCAAAAACATAATACAAAGCAATTCAGCATTAACCATCATATTTTCTTGTGTGGAAATTAGGAGAGTAATGATTGTTACAGGCGGATTACGTCTCCCACGATACAAATCAATGCATCAGAGGCGGCGGGTGACCTGACCAAGATGGCGCCTGAATCGCGTCTGGGAGCAGGAACCGGATGTGACGTCACACCGGCAGTGACGTGCCACGAGCTTGTTTACCTCGGTTGTTTAAAGCGGCGTGCGAGACGTCTCCTCCTGCACTCGTCCCAGTTTGAGTCGAACGTTTAACAGTTCAGAGTTTTGTTCCTGAAAGACGCGGACATCGGATCCAGGTGGGAGAAACTCTAGTCTGCGGCCGAGGGACTGAAACACTCCGGTGTCGCTGCTACATGCCGTGGAGGAGCAGGAGAGTGACGGAGCCAGGAGGTTCAGAACACTGTGGAGCGTCACGTCATAGCGGTAAGAAAGTGATGAACTGCATCAAGAAACGTGTGCTGTAATTATTAACAAGCCACCGCGAGCCGTCGTAAAGTCAGAAATACTGATTATGACCGCGGATTGTTTATCCAGGTGAGAGGAGAATGAATGCACGTTTCACCTGTTTCACCTGTAGCTATAATATGATCATGAACATTTAAATTCATGCTTTGTACATGAAACATGAATGATGAAGCTGTGGCTCTGAACCAGAACAACTTCATTGTACTACAAAGAAGCAGACGTGTAAATACACAATACATCCAGCAGCTGAAACTTGGTGAGATTATATGCTATTATATACGGCACTGAACAGTTAAACACTACTACCTCAGACTATCTACCTCATACTGTGTGCAATACATCAAACTCCATATTACTGTGCAATAACAGGTACCTTGTGCTCAACCACACATACTTATTAGCCAAGGTACCTCAGGCAGCTACATTGGTATTTTACATAACTTATTATCGGTCGTTTCTTTTAACTTTTTACATTACTGCACTATGTCCTTGGGTGTGTGTGAGCGGGACTGTGTGAGAGCTGAATGTGTGTGTGAATGTTTAGGTTATTCTGTATATATGGTGCGTCTGCTGAGATGAATGAATGCTGAATGTGAGAATGGCTGCTGTGTTTATTGTGTGTCTACTGTGTGTTTTTAGCTACACCGTAATTTCGTTGTGCAATTTATTGTACAATGACAATAAAAGCTTCTAATCTAATCTAATTCTAATCTATTAATTCATGTGTGATGTATTGATTGATGGATTCAACTTGTTGTCATTACAAATGTAACGAAATGCAGTTTAGCATCCAACCAGAATTGCCAGTAAGAGATATTACCTACACATACACACTGACATATATAAATAATCCATCAATAGGGAACAGTGTGTAGTTGCTGTTGCTAGAAATGATGTAGACATTATATGACATGAAGGTGTTTAACAGGTTTCAGGGTGAGACTTCAGTAAAGTGCTGCTCTGTGGAAGAAGCTGTCTGCTAGCCTGCTGGTTCTGTCAGGTGAGATGGTGAACCTCATGGCCCCCCATGGAGCGAGTCAAAAAGAACATTGTTGAAAGCCTCGGGGACCAGGATTTGTTTGATGATGTGAAAAGATGCTCTAAATGAACTTGTCCTCTCCTCTCTGCTTCAGCAGCTGGGTGCTGGACGTGTCCTCCTCTGGAGACGGCGCTTTGACAAAAGTTGCACTCGGCCGTTGAACTTTTCTCCTCCTGTAGCGTCAAATCATTCCACACGGCAGACATGAGTCTAGTGATGCTTCCAGTGGATGGAAGCATCACTAGTAAGAATGCTAAAGCACTGTAAACTCCTGGTGTCAAATGTATGTTGTTGCTACTAAAGCGGCCATGTCCTGTTTCTGATTGTCCTTCCAACAGTGGTGGAGCTCCAGCAGCCCAACCTACTGGTCCACTGGCACATCCAACCCACAGTGTTGTTCCTCCACCTTCCACTCAGGTAACCTGTGTTCTATGTGACCATCTGCAGCAGCTGGAACCATCAACTGAGTGCTATTCAAGATGGTGTTGACCAAGCTTTCAATGATGTCAGTCCCTGTTTGCTCTTCACTTCTCACAAGGACCATGTGTGCTTCATGTCTTTAACAAACCACATTTGAACAACGACCAAGCCATTTTAGATTGCAAACAACTTTCTGCTTTGTCCCATGACAATATTGCTTTTTGCTCCAAAGGCAGAATGTGTATCAAGAATTGTCAAAGCACTGCATTGACAGTAAACAGGTCCTGGTTCAAGTGTGTAAATCAGTGGATGGCTGTGTCACTAAATATATGAAACAGCAGGAAGTCATCAAGCTGACGCTGAATGATGAGTCTATTTTATTAGTCCCTGAAGACAAACACGGAGGATGTCACATGTATTTGTACATTATTATGAGGATGTTTGGGCTGAATGCTTCCAGATCATAGCAAACATTGATGTTAATGCTGAACACTTGACAGAGATGTCAATGTAGCAAACTGAGTGTCCAACATGAGAATAAAGTGATCTAGACTGTGTGTCTGTCTCTGACCTTTGTTCAAGCTTCAACACGTCACTCAAAATGTGTTTGTTGATGTTTGGTGCTGAGAAGAGGAGGCTGTGAGCACCTTTCACTGCTGTTCTGGCTCAACGGCACTTCACCGGTGACAAGAAACCAGCTTTATTCCAGGGGTGTCCACAGTGGGTCCTGCAGGCTTCAGGTCTCTTCCAGGAACAGCAGATGTGATTACAATGAGGGGCTGGCAATTTGGCCTGTTCACAAGCTTGGTGATGACATCACTACATTTAGGTTTGAGCTGGAGTGTCACTGAGTGTTATGATGGTGGTTTTCAGTTGAAATGGGAGTCTCTGTGGGAGCCAGGAAGCAGCGTTGGACGTGTATGACGCGAGGACACGGAACCACGAGGACAAGAGGATTTCCACCGGCTGAAGAGTGAAGAGGATGTGCTTCTCCACAAAAATCTGATTTATCAGACGTGAAACAGTGGTTTTTACAAATGTTGCCTTTTTTTAATCAATTCCACAAATATAATTAAGATTAAACAAACTCAATACTGGTTGTGGGGCAGAAATTAATAGTTACTAAAATGTAAATGAATAAAATAAGTAGTGTGTATATATATAAAATAAAATGTTTACTTTGAAAGACAGTGTAGGAAAGAGTGAGTCAATGAGACAGTCTCTGCATATAAAGTGACTTCTTCCCACTAAAGCAGAACAAAACAAAAGTTTTAGTGATGAGCCGCTTGTACTGAGGCAGAGTGACGTCACCAGGCTGCGCATGCTAGCTGCGCACTGGCTGTGCTCCGGCGCTAGCCGTTAGCGTTAGCTTGAGGTCTTCCGGGACTAATATAACCTTGAACTTAATGTTAAACTCCAGAGGACGCCCAGCGTTTCATTCTACATCTCCAGGGTGAGTGGCTGTGCGCTGGTGATGTTTGTAGACGCTCCGAGACCGGCTTTTTTATCGTAGCATTGCACTTGTTGTGTTAGCAACGAACGCTAACATCGCCCATCTGATGACTGACAGTTGTCCTGGCCAATCACATTTCCAAGCCCGCGCAAATTCTCCGCGTCTTATTGGTCAATGTCAGCGTTCGTCAGAACTATAAATCGAGACACCGCCCCACCATCGTCCTCTTTTCTCATATTACGTGAGCTAGAGAGCCGTGCTTTTTTTCCATAGGTAGAAGATTTTATATTTTCCACTTTTTTGGATTTGAGGACCGGAGGACGTCGTTGGATTCGTGTTTTTTCTTCATCCAGAGTTTTTCATCGGTTGTATTTTCACCGTTTTGACCAAACTTGGAGAGCGGAGGTGAGTCCTTCTAGAACATTCTGTGTGTTGAACTTTTGAAGATGTGGAAAAAGTCCCTGTTTTCCAAGTGAACTTTATTTAAAGTGGTTCCTGATATTGGGGGAAGTTTTCTATGTGCTCTGAGTGATGTGAAAAGTTAAAATTGTGTTGTTTTATGACTTGTGTGTAGCAGTTAGCTGCTAGGCCGCAGCCTCAATCAGGTGTATTATGTGAAGCTGGCCCCCACCCCTCCTGAGAATATGTGAAAATACTCTCAAATGTTTGTACTGGAACAATTATCGTTTTGCTGCCTTGGTTTTGGCATTATGAAGTTCAGTGGGCCTCTGAGTGATGTGAAAAGTTATACTTGTGAGGCCCGGGGCCTCACAATTATAGGCCCAAGACCTGAGGCCCAGCGCCCATGAACTTAACAATGCAATGACGCAGTGTTTCAGTGGGCCAGGCCTCAGGCCTTGTCGTTTTGCTGACTTGGTTTTTAACATATTTGGTGAATAATGTGCGTAAAATAATGTGTGTAAAAGGCCCTCTTGAGGCGCTGGCGCCACGCCCTAGGCCTGAGGAGGGCCTCACTGAAACACTGCGTCATTGCATTGTGAAGTTCATATAAGTCGTCCAAACTGAACAGAAATTGGTTCTCGTCATTGGTTCTGCATTAGTACGGCTTTTTCCTGAAATCATTATCGTTTTGCCGCCTTGGTTTTGAAGATATTTGGTGAAAAATGTCCGTGAAATGCCTGAGAAATGCCGAGTCATTGTGACGTTCATATAGTCCTGTGTCGAAACTGAACGCACACACACAGACAGGCGCGCACACACACAGAGACAGGCGCGCACACACACAGAGACAGGCGCGCACACACACAGAGACAGGCGCGCACACACACAGAGACAGGCGCGCACACACACAGAGACAGGCGCGCACGCACACAGAGACAGGCGCGCACGCACACAGAGACAGGCGCGCACGCACACAGAGACCCACGCACACAGAGACCCACGCACACAGAGACGCACGCACACAGAGACAGGCGCACGCACACAGAGACAGGCGCACGCACACAGAGACAGGCGCACGCACACAGAGACAGGCGCACGCACACAGAGACAGGCGCACGCACACAGAGACGCACGCACACAGAGACGCACGCACACAGAGACGCACGCACACACTGAAGCACGCACAGAGACCCACACACTGAAGCACGCACAGAGACCCACACACTGAAGCACGCACAGAGACCCACACACTGAAGCACACACAGAGAGACACACTGACGCACACTGAAGCACACACAGAGAGACACACAGAGACCCACACACAGAAGCACACACACAGACGCACACTGAAGCACACACAGAGAGGCACACACAGAGACCCGCACACTGAAGCACACACAGAGAGGCACACACAGAGACCCGCACACTGAAGCACACACTGACGCACACTGAAGCACACACAGAGAGACACACTGACGCACACTGAAGCACACACAGAGAGACACACTGACGCACACTGAAGCACACACAGAGAGACACACAGAGACCCACACACAGAAGCGCACACTGAAGCACACAGACGCACACACACTGAAGCACACACTGACGCACACTGAAGCACACACAGAGACACACTGACGCACACTGAGAGACACACAGAGACCCACACACAGACGCACACTGAAGCACACACAGAGACCCACACACAGACGCACACTGAAGCACACAGACGCACACACACTGAAGCACACACAGAGAGACACACTGACGCACACACAGAGAGACACACTGACGCACACACAGAGAGACACTGAAGCACACACAGAGAGACACACTGACGCACACTGAAGCACACACAGAGAGACACACTGACGCACACTGAAGCACACACAGAGAGACACACAGAGACCCGCACACTGAAGCACACACACAGAGACACACAGAGACCCGCACACTGAAGCACACACAGACCCACACTGAAGCACACACAGACCCACACTGAAGCACACACAGACCCACACTGAAGCACACACAGAGAGACACACTGAAGCACACACAGAGAGACACACTGACGCACACTGAAGCACACACAGAGAGACACACTGAAGCACACACAGACCCACACTGAAGCACACACAGAGAGACACACTGACGCACACTGAAGCACACACAGAGAGACACACTGACGCACACTGAAGCACACACAGAGAGACACACAGAGACCCACACACAGAAGCACACACAGAGACCCACACACAGAAGCACACACAGAGACCCACACACAGACGCACACTGAAGCACACACAGAGACCCACACACAGACGCACACTGAAGCACACAGACGCACACACACTGAAGCACACACAGAGAGACACACTGACGCACACTGAAGCACACACAGAGAGACACACTGACGCACACTGAAGCACACACAGAGAGACACACTGACGCACACTGAAGCACACACAGAGAGACACACAGAGACCCACACACTGAAGCACACACACAGACGCACACGGAAGCACACAGAGAGATACACTGAATTTGACATAACCAGGAGCCGTAAAGTGAAAACAGCTTCATAGATGCTGCAGTGAGTGATGCGTTCAGGTGCTGGTTAACATGTCTTCAGCCTGCTGTGTGATCATTTCCAGAGCTGAGGGGCTCCTCCAGTGGCCACAGTGTTGATTTTGGTGCCATACAGCATGTTTTGATGGCTTCTTAGAGTGTGTGCTCATGTTGTCCTCCTCTGAACTGCTCCATGTTAAATGTTGTGCACTCTCCTATTGGACTGACATGTGACTCAGAGCAGCACCATGACGTCATTAGCAGTCACAATGGTGGGACTTTAAACCCTGGTTTAAAAACACTGTGTGGTTTCAAATGCAGGAGTTTTGACATGTGTATCAGTACTAATATATGTTGTAACGGTGTAGAGACGTTCATGCCCATAACATAAGAGCAACTTCCCACATTAACAAGCTGCAGAGCTCCTACAGTAGCAACATTTAAAAAACAACAACAAATGCTGGAACGTCATCCGTGGACGACTTGTCCTCCAATCATGTGTGTCTCCCTGTCTGTGTGTTGTCAGAGGTCATGACCTTGCTCTCTAAGCCAGCAGACATTCAATTAGGATGCTGCTTTGTTGTGTGGAGAAGAAAATAGTCTGCTTGTGCTCATGTGTGTGTAGCTGGAGATGTTTAGAGAGGCTCTGTGACTGTAACACACACACACACACACACACTCCCTCACACAGACACATACAGACACACACACACACACACACACACACACACTCCCTCACACAGACACATACAGCCACACACACTCACACTCACACACACACACACACACACACACACCCTGACACACACACACATAGATACACACACCCACACACACACACACATAGAGACACACACAGACACCCACACACAGACACCCACACACAGACACACACACACACATAGAGACACACAGACGCACACCCACACACAGACACACGCACACTCACACAGACCCACACACACACACACACTCCCACAGACCCACACACTCACACACATAGACACACAGACACTCCCACACACACCCCCCCCACACACAGACACACGCACCCACTCCCCCCACACACACACACACACACTCACACAGACACATATAGCCACACACAGAGACACACAGACACACACACACACACATCCACACACCCCCCCCCCCACACACACACAGTTGTTTTCCAGCAGCTCCAGCCTCTAAGTGTGTAAATGGATGCGGTTTGTAAGTATGATGGAATCAGTCACTCGTCTGTCTCTCTGCTTTGAGGATGTTGAACTAAAGTGTTTTGTTGTTGAATTGAATTCCAGATGCCCCGTAAGAAGACCCACCGTCTGGCTCGGGCCCTGAAGGAGAGGGCGGAGAAGGCGGAGTGGAGGGCCGAGCCGGCCGTCCCGGAGTTCCTGCCTCGTACGTATAAGATGTTTTCCATGTTGAGCCCACGTACATCTTCACATATGTAAAGTGCACGTCTTGTTTACACCCTCTGCTTTGAACTTGTGTCTCGACAGGCCGTGGCACGGGGCTCCGGCATCGCGTGCGGAAGTGGCCGGTGTCGGAGCTTACCAAGAAGTCCCGACGCTTGGTCACTCCTCCCCGGGACCCGGAGAAGAAGGTAGTTGGTCTTGCCTCGTGTGTCTCTTGCCTTGCCAGCTGTAAGGAGCCGTGGCTGATGTCTCTGTTAAAAAAACCTTGTCCCCTGTTCCCCAGACCGTGTTCGTCATCGGGGACTCTCACCTGAGGGGCGTGGTGGACGGCTTCGTGGCCATTCCGGAGGGGCAGGTTAGTTTTGCTTTCCTGTCTGTTCCAGGTGCCGCGGCCAGCCAGCTGAGGACGGAGGTGCAGCACACGGTCCTCCCCTGGACCCCGGACGCCGTGTGTCTGCTGGCCCCCAGCAACAACCTGACGGCCAGCAGGACCATCGGTGAGGCGGCGGTGGACTTCGCTGACCTCCTGGCTACGGTCTGCAGCCGCTGGCCCAAGGTGTGTTGATTTATTCCTTCTTGTTGTTGTGTGAAGGCTTCTGAGAGGAGAAAGCTTGAATGACGTTAATAACACTTGAATGTTGTTGTGTTTCCCCCCCGAGGTTTTCGTGCTCGAATTCCCTGGGCGCTTGAACGTGGAGCCTGTGGTGCAGCGGCTGCTGGTCCAGGAGTACCACCGCGTCGCAGCGCGCATGGGTAAGTTGATGGTTGCATCTTTACTGGTCTCGCCATTCCATGATCTTGTTTTGAATTTTTTTTTTTTTTTTTTTTTGTGTGTCACTGTATGGGTAAGATTAAATTCCTGACGCGTGTTTGTTTTTCTCTGTTTGTCCATCAGGGGTGCCCTTCGTGTCTGTGGCGCAGGACCTCCCACTGAGTCGGTTGGAGCTGTGGTGCCACGACGGTGTAAGTACAGCACGTTTTGTTGTGGGAGGAGTTTGTTTTCTGTCACGTGTGACACGCACGTGCGGTGAAGTTTCTGACGTGTCTTCACTGGTTTCCTAGATCCACCTGAGCGACTCCGACGGGATGCCGGTCCTGGTGCAGCTGCTGTGGGACGCTAGCGTCCAGCAGCTGGCACCTCCGCCCGAGCGCCCGGTGTCTCCCCGGACACCGCCGCGTGCTCGGGTGGCTCCCAGGGTGGTGGTGACGGGAACGGTCCCCGTGCCCCGTCGCACCAACCCTTGGGAGTGGACGACGGTTGGACAAGGGCGAATGGTAATGTGTTTTTCTCAGTCGTCCTGTGATTGGAGGTTTATGACCTTTTCTTGGGACCAAAAACCAACTCAGTCTTGTCTTGTGTTTTTCAAAGGCTGGAACATCTGTGCTCCGACGGCCTGCCCTCCCGTCCAACCCGGTGTGGTTCAGCGGGGCCATGTTGGAGGCCATGGAGAAGGTCTCACCTTCTTCTGGTTCCGACGGCCCTGCTGGGCCACCAGCTGGCCAGGTGAGACACCACACACTCGTACGCACTGTGGACGACCAGACGTGAAGACCGCCGTTCACCAAACACTGTTTTTTCTCTCTCCAGAGCCCCCGCCGGGTGCGTCGGCCCAAAGCTGTTCCACGGAGGAAGCGGCAGGTTGGTATTTACACACCTGATTGACGTGCGCTTTATTGACGTGGAGGGAGTTGGACTGAGGAAATTAATCAGTGAGAGATGTTTTGTTCTTTGTAGGCACCGGCAACACCGTCGCCTGTCCGGAAGACCGTGGCTGCTTCTCCGTCCGGCCCAGCAGTGAAGCAGGTCAGTCCACGTTTTGATACGCCGTGTGGCTCAGCTAGCACACGTTGGCATGTTAGCCCACAGTGCAGTTTGTTTGCAGAGCACCCGAATAACCTTTGCTCATTTTCTCTCGTCTCATCTTTGTCAGGGGGAGGCGTCGGCGCAGGAGTCCCGGGAGGAGGTGGTGCCGGAGGTGGTGGAGGACGTTCCCGCTGCGTGCCCCGCCTTGCTGACCGAGTCCACCGTCCAGGAGGGAACCCGGACTCCAGCTAAAGCTAAGTCTCCTTTTCTCCCTCCTGTTTCTCGTGGTTCATTGTCAGGCCAGTCAGTTGTTGAGGTTGGTGCGGTGAGGTTGGAGTCGCCCTCTGCTGCAGTGGCAGTAGTGACCGACCCTCAGACAGGGACTAGACTGACAAAGGTCGTGCAGGGATCCTTTAGCCAGTCGACCGGTGGTTTTGATCGCAGCGTGCAGTGCATGGCCATAGCTGCAGCCAGCTTGGCCAGACACACAGTCCAGAGCGTGTTTTCATGGGAGAGGCGTGATCTGGATCGCACTGTCATCTTAGGCGACAGGCTGTATTCAGATCTAAAGCACAAGAAGATGATTACAGACCCTACAGGATTTCTTTACGTGTCCCAATTGCCCGAGGTGGTTACGGTAGGCGAGCAGGTGTTTGGTTTGACTCGTGGTGAGGAGGTGTCGGGTACGATAGGCGTGAACGAAGGACCCTCAATCGACGCCAGGGTGACCTTCAGTCTGCTAAACGGACTGAAGAAGATCTTCAGTGAGCACAACATGTGTCTCCTGACGATGTGTACTAACACTTCTGCCATCATCTGTGAGGATGGACGGTTCGCCGTGGTGGACAGTCACTCACGGAGCAACCTTGGTTTGCCACTCGAGAACGGTACCAGCGTGGTTCTGCAGTTTGCTTGTCTTGACGACCTGCACCGCTACATCCTTGGTTTGGCCGAGTGCTTTGATTTACCGGAGAAGTTGTTTGAGCTGGCTGGCATCGTCATCAGTGGGGGTGGCGGTCCAGCACCCCCTGGTGTTTGTGTGGAGAGTCACGTCGCTGAGATGAGTTCTCCTCCACCACCAGGGGGCAGGACATGGGCTGAGGTTTGTGCTGCTCGTCCAGCGCCGCCTGGTGTTTGTGTGGAGAGTCACGTCGCTGTGATGAGTTCTCCTCCACCACCAGGGGGCAGGACACTGGCTGAGGTTTGTGCTGCCAGTCCAGCCCTGTCGGCTGTTTCTGTGCAGACATTCTCCAGTGAGCTCAGTAGTGGTTCCACTGCAGAATCAGTTGTTGATGGCACGAAGAGAAAGGTTTCTTTTGGCACTCGCAGGTCAAAGAAATCTAGGCGATACGACGTTAGCGAGGTCGACTCGGACGTAGAGTTCATTAGCTCGGTGAGGAATGAGGAGCTGGTCTTCCGTCCTCTTGATGTGGAGGTGTGTAGGGCTTTGTGTTCACGTTTGAAGTTAGACTATGTGAAGGTCGGTGGTCCCCTGTCCACACGGGTTGGTTCGCTAGGTGCTCCGTGTAGGAACGAGAAAGTAGTGGCTGATGGGAACTGCTTCTTCCGAGCCATCGCTCAGGCTGTGAGTGGTTCCCAGAAGCAGCATCGCAGCATTAGGCTCACTGTGTGTAAGGCGTTAGAGAAGGAGGCCAGGAGGTACCACAGTCTTTTGAGGAGCCAGTATTCTTCAGTCTCTGAATACGTCCAGCAGTCCAGGATGAGATCCGTGGGCACTTGGGCCACAGAGATGGAGATTCAGGGAGCAGCTGATTGTTTGGGAGTGGATATTTTTACTTTTATGGATGGTCGGTGGATAAAGTACAGCTGCACTAGTCAGGGTTTGTCAGGACAGGCCATCTACTTAGAGAATAGTCAGGGCAGCCATTTTGAAAATGTTGTGTGTGTTTCTGAGCCTGGTCTGCGCTGCTGTTACGGTTACTGTAAAGTTAGAGAAGTGACAGGGTACAACCTGAGGTGTAGCGTGAGAGAGGAGCTAGGTTTAGATGTGGGGGGATCTGAGGATGAGAGTATAGGATCAGATGAGGGTGTAGAGATTCATGATGAGGCTTTAGCATCTCAGAGTGAAGGCAGTTATTGTAAAAACACATCGCTCAGAGTTGGGGTCAAAGAGGGGCGTTTAAGTAGATATCAAGAAAACGTGAAATATAGAAAGAAGGCGAAAGAGCGTAGTTTAAATATGTATCGACAAAACATGAAGTACAGACAGAAGGTTAAAGAGCGTAGTGTAACAAGATATAGAGAAAACATGCAATACAGAGAAAATTTATTAAAAAGGAGAGAAATGTTTAAACATAAGTATCATGGTAGTTTAGAATACAAGCAGAGACTTAAAGACAAGCGCAGACAGAAATATGCTGACAGTGAAGACCATAGGCAGAGAGTTAAAGACCTGAGTAGACAAAAATATGCTGACAGTGCACACCATAGGCAGAGAGTTAAAGACCTGAGTAGACAAAAATATGCTGACAGTGCACACCATAGGCAGAGAGTTAAAGACCTGAGTAGACAAAAATATGCTGACAGTGCACACCATAGGCAGAGAGTTAAAGACCTGAGCATAAAAAAATATCAGGCCAGTGCAGATCATAGGCAGAGAGTTAAGGACATCAGCAGAAAAAAATACAGCAGTGCAGACCAGAGGCAGAAGGTTAAGAGTCGTGTGCGGTTGACCAGGAAGCAGAAGCAGGAGAGGTCACAGGACTTTAGTTTCGTCATGGCTCAGTTTTTAGAGAAGGTTCGAGATGGACCAGAGTTTGTTTGTTGTGTTTGTCAGAGATTATTGTTTAAGTACCAGGTGCTGAGTTGTGACAGGCAGGCTTATCGTAGTGAGGCGTCGGCTCGTGTAGCAGGACGGTGCATCAGTGACGACTATTTACACACCTGTAATGAGGAGTGTGCTGTGCCGTGCCGGCTGGTGCCCTCTAGAGGCCAGCTGTGGATCTGCTACACTTGCCATGGTAAGGTTGGTAAAGGTGAGATGCCAGCTGAATGCTGGATCAATAACCTGAAGTTAGATCCCATTCCTCCGGAACTGGGATGTTTAAACAGCATAGAGCAGCACCTGGTAGCTTTACATATCCCCTTCATGAAGGTTTTGGCTTTGCCTAAGGGGGGTCAGAACGGGGTGCATGGGCCGGTCACCTGTGTACCAGCCAACATTGTTCAGACCAGTAATGTGTTACCGAGGTCCAGTATGGAAGGGTCTTTGCTGCAGGTTAAGTTAAAGCGTAAGTTAACTTACAAGGGTCATTATGAGTACCAGTTTGTAGACGCATTACGTGTGAGACAGGCGCTAGCTTATCTAAAGAGGACCAACAGCTACTATAGAGACATTGAGTTCAATGAAGAGTGGGTCAATGAGTTTTGTAGGCAGCAGGAAGAGGAAGAGGCCAGGTTAGCTGGTGAGGAAGAGGAGGGTGAAGTTGAGGAAGAGGTGACCCACCAGGAGGATGATGAGGTGAAGGACGAGGAAGAAGCTGTAGAGGTAGAACCAGCAGACGTAGTCCAAGATGAAATGTTACATGACAGACAGCAGCACTGCATGTTCCAGGACACTTGTCTCATGCCTGTTGACATTGGTCAGGAAGCTTTAGACCAGTATTTTGAGGACATAGTCAACATTGCGCCTGCAGAGGGCAACAGTCCAGTTAAGTTGCTCTCTGACAAGACAAACGAGGCTAAATGTTTCCCCGTCTTGTTCCCGTCAGGTACTAAGACCTTCCATGATATGCGTTTGAATCATTTGACGTTGTCTCGATATTTAAATAACAGGATCATGAATGCCGACGGTCGTTTTGCGAGTAACGTAGAGTATATATTTTTTGCTCAGTACATGTCCGAGTTAGAGCAGGTGGTTTCTAGTATTTCCGTGGCGTTGCGTAAGGGTAAAGGAGGTCAGGCGTCTAGGAGGATTAATCAGAGCATGCTGATGGACGAGGAGGCTCTGAAGAGGCTTCTAGAGTTCGACGACGGTTACAGGTTTTTGCGACCTATTAGAGGTACTCCGGCGTTTTGGCAGGGCGCTCAGAGAGACATCATGGCTGCTCTCCGTCAGTTAGGGATTCCTACTTGGTTTGTTTCATTTTCGTCTGCGGACATGCGCTGGACTAACCTCCTGACCAGCATCCTTAGACAGGAGGGCAGGTCGCAGACGGCGGAGGATTTAGAGTGGGCGGAGAGGTGCGAGTTGTTGCGTCGTCATCCAGTTACAGCAGCCAGGATGTTTGATTACAGGTGGCATTGTTTTCTGAAAGAGGTTCTTATGGCTCCTTGTCAACCAATTGGCAAAATAGTTGACTACTTCTATCGTGTTGAGTTCCAGCAGCGCGGCTCTCCTCATGTTCACTGTTTGTTTTGGATCGAGGGCGCTCCCCAGATTAGTAAGAACACAGATGAGGAGGTGGTGCAGTTCATCGACAGATACGTGTCGTGTGAGCTGCCCACAGACGATGACCAGTTATTGGACATTGTGTCATCGGTGCAAACGCATTCTAAACGACACTCTAAGACGTGTAGAAAGAACAAAACCACGTGTCGTTTCAATTTCCCCAAACCCGTGACTGCTAGAACGTTCATTTGCAGGAAAAAGGAATGCAAATGTGACAAAAACCAGTCAAAGGAGGCCGAGAAGGATCCTGATTCAGAAGACAAGCCAGTGTGTAAATGTTTTGAGGACCAGAGCGGCATGCCAAAAGAAGTAGCTCAGAGGGTTCTGGAAGGGATCAAGTGTGCAGTTAGAGCGGCAGCAGAAGGTGAGGTCCACTTTGCTAGCACTGAGGAGTTTTTTCAGAGTCTGGACATCAACCAGGACGTTATGGAGATGGCTTACAGGAGGGTAGAGAAGAAGACCACCGTGGTGTATAGGAGAGGGCTTGAAGAGGTCTGGGTCAATCAGCACAGTAAGCAGTTGTTGAAGTGCTGGAACGCCAACATGGACCTTAGCTATATCACCGACGCCTACGCCGTAGTCATATATATTATATCGTACATTACAAAAGCAGAGAGAGAGATTGGCCTTTTATTGAGCAATGCACAAAAAGAAGCAACCAAACAAGGGAATCTCTCTGCTAGAGAAGCTCTGAAGAAGCTGGGCAGTGTATATTTACACAACAGGGACGTTTGTGCGCAGGAGGCGGTGTATAGGCTAACGAACATGCATCTGAAGGAGTGTTCCAGGAAGGTGGTTTTCATCCCCACCGGCTCCAACATAGTGAAGATGAGTTTACCCCTCAGCGTGTTAAAACAGAGGGCGGCGTCACATGAGCTGAGGACGGAAGACATGTGGATGACCAGTCTAGTGGACAAGTTCAAGTGCAGGCCTGGCGGGGACGTCTTCGAGGACATGTGTATAGCCACGTTTGCGTCGGAGTATCGTGTTCTCTCCAAGAACGAAAAGTCTGAGAAGAGAATCCCCTTGAGGAACGATTTGGGCTTCATCTTGAGGAGAACGCGATCTCAGTTTGCCGTCGTCCGTTACATGAGGTTCAACTTAGACAAGCAGGAGGAGGCTCATTTCCAGAGTTTGTTGCAGCTCTTCCTTCCGTATAGAACTGACTCAGAGCTCAAACCTGAAGGCTTTGAGCTCTTTGCTCAGTTCTATAACAACGGACAGGTGACGTTCCACGATGGTTCCGTCCATTCGGTGAAGTCGGTGGTAGACCAGAACAGGGCCAGGTTCGAGGTGGACTGTGCTGAGCTAGAGGAGGCTCAGGAGATAGCTGAGCAGCTCCAGGGGGGCGAGGAGGACGCTTGGGGTGCACTCTGTCCTGAACAGGAGGTAGAACGCCGTGAATGTCTAGAAGAGGGACGGCAGCAGCAGGGAGGAGAGATCCCGGATGAGCAGCTACTGGACGTGCAGGAGAACGTTCCAGATTTAGTTGTTGGAGCTAAACAGGTCGCACAGTTAGAGAGGAACCGGTGCATCTTGTCTCGGAGCGAGGGTTTGTCTCTGGTTAGGTCTTTGAACGAGACACAGATGGCCGTGTTCTACCAGGTTAGGCAGTGGTGTTTGGAAAAGGTGATGGGGAAGAAGCCCAAGCCTTTGCATGTGTTTGTGACGGGTGGTGCTGGCACGGGGAAGTCTCATTTGATCAGGGCTATTCAGTACGAGGCAGGGAGACTATTGTCCACACTTTGTCCTCAACCAGACGGGATTTCTGTTTTGTTAGCCGCGCCTACGGGCATCGCTGCTTACAATTTAAATGCAGCCACAATCCACCACACGCTGAGTATTGGCAAACACTCTGGCTTACCTTACGTTCCTTTAGGTGAAGATAAAGTTAACTCTCTGAGAGCAAAATTTAGTCACGTCCAAATCCTCATCATTGACGAGATCAGTATGGTTGATCACAATCTGTTGGCGTACGTCCACGGTCGTTTGAGGCAGTTGAAGCAGACGGGAGACTTTTCCCCGTTTGGTAACGTCAGCATCATCGCGGTCGGGGACTTCTACCAGCTGCCTCCCGTTAAAGGGAAGCCGCTGTATCGCAGTCAGGTAGGTGTGGACCTGTGGGTGAACTTCAGTGTGGTGCAGCTGCACACCGTGGTTAGGCAGAAGGATGGCGTGTTTGCAGGCCTGCTGAACAGGTTGAGAGTGCGCTCCAAGGACACCCCCATGTTAGACAGTGACGTTGAACTGTTGAAGTCGCGCGAGACCGGCGAGGAGAGCTCTGCCTTGCACATTTTCCCCACCAACGCACAAGTCAGTGAGCACAATCTGAAGCAGCTGTTTGAGGTTTGTCCTGACTTCATCACCATAGAGGCCCAGGACTACATGAACAATAGTAGGACCGGCAAGTTGGAGCTGATTGCAGGGCATCACAGTCGCGCGTCGGACACGTCATTACAGGAGAGTCTGTGTTTGGCGAGGAACGCGCGCGTCATGTTGTGCAAGAACGTGGACGTGGAGGATGGCCTGGTCAATGGAGCGTGTGGCACGGTCACTCATATTGAGTTGAGAGAGAACGCAAAGTTTCCTCTCACAGTTTTTGTCAGATTTGACGAGGAGAGAATTGGCTTGGCGAGGAGGAAACAACGTGCACACGCGTCAGTAGAATGCCCACATTCTACTGCCATTGAGCCGCAGGAGGAGAAGGCCACCAAGCGTGGAGGTTTGCGCCGTCAGTTCCCTCTCAAGCTGGCCTGGGCCTGTACGGTGCATAAGGTGCAGGGGTTGACGGTGGACCGGGCCGTGGTTTGTTTAAAGAGGGTGTTTGCACCCGGGCAGGCGTACGTGGCGCTGAGTCGCGT
This sequence comes from Blennius ocellaris, assembly GCF_963422515.1. Taxonomy (NCBI): domain Eukaryota; kingdom Metazoa; phylum Chordata; class Actinopteri; order Blenniiformes; family Blenniidae; genus Blennius; species Blennius ocellaris. The sequence continues at coordinate 13,353,209 of NC_137673.1, read as the reverse complement.
CAGGACTTTGTCTGGACTGATCATCCAAGGTTTTAAAGAGAAGGTCATCTACTGCAAAGACGCCATCAAGGAGGCCGTGGACAGCATGCCTCCATTTTTGATTGAGCAGCCAAAGCCTTCATCAAGTACACACAGTTTCTCCCTGTACTTGATGAACGTTCAAAATTTAAGCCGCCACCTGGTGGACTTGGCGTCTTGCACGCGGCATTTACAGCCTACCTGTATTGCCGTCACAGAAACGTGGCTCACTGCACAGTCGTCATCAGACGCCGTCCAGATTGACGGCTACGTTTTCCACAGCCGCCCTCGAGCCTTGTGTTACAGTAGCAGCAACCCCAAATTGTTAGAGCTACAGCATCTAGAACATGGTGGAGTGGGCTTATACACTGTAGGCCATTTGGACTGTGACATTGTGCAGGTACCCGATTGTAATCTGGAGTGTTTGGTGTGCCTGTGTAACAACCTGAACGTAGTGATAGCCGTCATTTATCGCCCACCATGTTATCCAAAGTCTTTATTGTTTGAAAACCTGGGCAGGTTACTGGATCGGCTGGACGTCCTCAGTAACACAATTATAATGGTGGGAGATTTTAACGAAAACATCTTAAAGAGCACTTCAATCACCAAATTCATGGGAAGCAAAGGATTTGAGCAGCATGTGACACAAGAGACGACAGAGAAGGGAACTCTGATCGACCACGTTTATGTGAAAAGCAGGCGCTTTGATGTGGACTGTGCAGTGATTCCCACGTACTTCAGTGACCATGAAGGAATTCTGTGTACTTTGACTGAGAGAGATGATCAGGACCAGGACGGAGGCTTTGCTGGTGGTGAGGTGGACTTTGACATGGAGGCCTTGTTTGAGGAGGACTTGGATGGACAGTAGTCAGGAGACACATGTTGTTATTATGATCATTATTGTTGTTGTGGTTGTGTTCCTCTTGCGGCTGTTGCAGCTGGAGGACCAAACGTGGTACTGGCCAGGAGGCTGGAGGGTTTTGGCGTGGTTGTGCCGGACGTCCTGTTTTCGTCTTTTCTTTCCTCTGGGGTGTAGTTGGGATTCTCTTGTGTTTCTTAGCCCGGTGTCGGTACTGGTTCGGCGGCCCTGTACAGGGTTGGGCCGTTGCCACACCCTTTTGTTTATTTGGCCGGACAGTCACGCCCATGTGGAGCTGAAACTGTGTCTCCTGTGAAAGAAGCAGTAATGATGATCATGATAGAATCTCTCCTGAACTGTGTTCCCTCCCTCTTGGTGGTCGTACCAGCAGACAAACAAGTCCCTGTACACAGTGGATTGTTTGTGTGAGTCAAACCAAGCTTCACCACAGTGCCCCTGGGCAAACGTAGTTTAACACTTGATCACGACTGGCAGAGCTTCTTCTTTGTCTAGGAGTTTTACTACTAGTAATTATGAGGTGTTTATTGTTAGGCTTCTTATTACATTTGAATTATGCATATTTGTCGGCGTTTTTACATTTTTATTCCATTTTAATTATCTCCATCAGTGTTTTTAGATTTTTATTCCATTGTAATTATCTACATCAGTGTTTTTAGATTTTTATTCCATTGTAATTATCTACATCAGTGTTTTTAGATTTTTATTCCATTGTAATTATCTACATCAGTGTTTTTAGATTTTTATTCCATTGTAATTATCTCTATCAGTATTTTTAGATTTTGTGATTGTGATGCTTGTATTTATTCAATTTAGTATAGAGTGCAACTTTTTTATCTTAATCATGAGTATTTTGTATCAGTATTTTTAGATTTTATTGTTGGACTTGTATTTGTTCCATTTTAATGAGTATTTTTATCAGTGTTTGTAGATTTTTATTCCATTTTAATTATCGCCATCAGTATTTTTACATGTTTATTCCATTTTAATTATCTCCATCAGTATTTTTACATATTGATTTATTATGAGGCTTGTATTTATTCCATTTTATATAGTGTAACTTATTTATCTTAATCACAAGTATTTTTATCGGTATTTTTAGATGTTCTTGTGGGACTTGTATTTATTTCATTATATAGTGCAAGTTATTTATCTTAACCAGGAGTATTTTTATCAGTATGTGTAGATTTTGATTCCATTTTAAAGAGTATTTTTATCAGTATATGTAGATTTTTATTCCATTTTAAAGAGTATTTTTATCAGTATGTAGATGTTCTTGTGGGACTTGTATTTATTTCATTATATAGTGTTACTTATTTATCTTAATCAGGAGTATTTTATCAGTGTGTAGATGTTGTTGTGGGACTTGTATTGACTCCATGTTAAAGAGTATTTTATCAGTGTGTAGATGTTGTTGTGGGACTTGTATTGACTCCATGTTAAAGAGTATTTTATCAGTGTGTAGATGTTGTTGTGGGACTTGTATTGACTCCATGTTAAAGAGTATTTTATCAGTGTGTAGATGTTGTTGTGGGACTTGTATTGACTCCATGTTAAAGAGGCTTTAGTTTCATCAGGTGGACAGTGTGGACAGTAGAATCATGATGTCACAGCAGCAGTCGTCCACTTCAACCTCTCTGTTCTTCCTCATGTGTTCATACATGCTGTAGTGTTTGATTGATGTTGATGATTGTAACACAAGCTGATGTTCAGCACCAACATGTCATGTTGAACACATTGGGAAGACTTTTGAAAATACTGACTGCTTTTTGACTGGCCTGCAGTGTGTCCATGTCTCTCTGTCTCTCTGTCTCTCTGTCTCTCTCTCTATTTCTCTCTATCTCTGTGTCTGTGTGTGTCTGTCTGTCTGTCTGTGTGTTCGTTCTGTCTGTCTGTGTGTTCGTTCTGTCTGTCTGTGTGTTCGTTCTGTCTGTCTGTGTGTTCGTTCTGTCTGTCTGTGTGTTCGTTCTGTCTGTCTGTGTGTTCGTTCTGTCTGTCTGTGTGTCTGGTCGGTCTGTGTGTTGTGTCGGTCTGTGTGTTGTGTCTGGGCGGTCTGTGTGTTGTGTCTGGGCGGTCTGTGTGTTGTGTCTGGGCGGTCTGTGTGTTGTGTCTGGGCGGTCTGTGTGTTGTGTCTGGGCGGTCTGTGTGTTGTGTCTGGGCGGTCTGTGTGTTGTGTCGGTCGGTCTGTGTGTTGTGTCTGGGCGGTCTGTGTGTTGTGTCGGTCGGTCTGTGTGTTGTGTCGGTCGGTCTGTGTGTTGTATCGGTCGGTCTGTGTGTTGTGTCTGGGCGGTCTGTGTGTTGTGTCTGGGCGGTCTGTGTGTTGTGTCTGGGCGGTCTGTGTGTTGTGTCGGTCGGTCTGTGTGTTGTGTCGGTCAGTCTGTGTGTTGTGTCTGGGCGGTCTGTGTGTTGTGTCTGGGCGGTCTGTGTGTTGTGTCTGGGCGGTCTGTGTGTTGTGTCAGGCGGTCTGTGTGTTGTGTCGGGCGGTCTGTGTGTTGTGTCGGTCGGTCTGTGTGTTGTGTCTGGTCGGTCTGTGTGTTGTGTCTGGTCGGTCTGTGTGTTGTGTCTGGGCGGTCTGTGTGTTGTGTCGGGCGGTCTGTGTGTTGTGTCGGGCGGTCTGTGTGTTGTGTCGGGCGGTCTGTGTGTTGTGTCGGTCGGTCTGTGTGTTGTGTCGGTCGGTCTGTGTGTTGTGTCGGTCGGTCTGTGTGTTGTGTCGGTCGGTCTGTGTGTTGTGTCTGGGCGGTCTGTGTGTTGTGTCTGTGTGTTGTGTCTGGGCGGTCTGTGTGTTGTGTCTGGGCGGTCTGTGTGTTGTGTCTGGGCGGTCTGTGTGTTGTGTCTGGTCGGTCGGTCTGTGTGTGTGTTGTGTCGGTCGGTCTGTGTGTGTGTGTTGTGTCGGTCGGTCTCTGTGTCTCTCTCTCTCTCTCTCTCCGTCCCCGGTCGTCCCACTTTAAAAACAAAAGACACCAATGATGATGATGATCACTGATTCTCTGAGATTCTCTGAGGTCTGGATGAGATGATGTGAAGCTGAGGTGTCTTCTTGTTTTTAATCTCTGTCTGTCTGTCTGTCTGTCTGTCACTCACTCACTCACTCACTCACTCACTCACTCACTCACTCACTCACTCACTCACTCACTCACTCACACCAGTGTAAATGTGTCCACTGGTTGTTCCAGGTGTGCTTGTTGTCTCTCACACACACACCAGTGTAAATGTGTCCAGTGGTTGTTCCAGATGTGCTTGTTCTCTCACACACACACCAGTGTAAATGTGTCCAGATGTGTTTGTTCTCTCACACACACACACCAGTGTAAATGTGTCCAGTGGTTGTTCCAGGTGTTTGTTCTCTCACACACACACACACCAGTGTAAATGTGTCCAGTGGTTGTTCCAGGTGTGCTTGTTGTCTCCAGGTGACGGTGCTGCAGCGTCTCCAGGAGTCTCTGGACGTCCTGATGCTGATGTGGAGAGGACAAGGACACCACTGTTCACTTCCTCCTGACTGTGTCCTTCAACTTCACTTGTTTCAATAAATGTTCCTGTTTGTGTCAACATGCTGCTTCTTGTTGTTCCTCACTTGACAATAGAATGACGTCAACATTCATGTGACACTAAAGTGTTTTAGTGGAGATCAATGGAGCTGCAGCTTCACTTTACAATGTTTGACCAACATGAGCAGACATGTGAAGTGATCAACAGCAGAGTTGTTTACCAACACATGGACATGTTTGTGTGTTCAACGTCTTCATGGAGTCCCTGGAACTGAAGCTTCAAGGTGTCAGGGGACGACGTCACTTCCTGTTTCCTGGTGGGAGGAGCTCATTGAGCTCTGATACACACATGACAATGTTGGGTCTCAACACATGTTGGGACATGTTATGTTAACTCATATAACACATGTTGGGACGGGTCAGTGATCAGCCTCATGTCCTCATGTGTCATTCTCGTGTCTGTTCACTTCCTGTTTCCTGGTGGGAGGAGCTCATTGAGCTCTGATAGCACATGTTAGTGATCAGTCTCATGTCTGTCAAGTTGTCATGTCTCCTCATGTCCTGGTGAGTCTCATGTCGTCATGTCTCGGTCTCATGTCCTAGTATCTCAGTCTCATGTTGTCATGTCTTATTCTCATGTCCTTGTGAGTCTAATGTCCTCATGGCTCATCATGTCCTGGTGAGTCTCATGTCCTCATGTGTTATTGTCCTCATGTCTCATTCTCATGTCTGGTCACTTCCTGTTTCCTGGTGGGAGGAGGAGGAGGAGCTCATTGAGCTCTGATACACACATGACAATGTTTGGTCAGAACACATGTTGGAACAGGTCAGTGATCAGTCTCATCTCATGTCGCATTCTCATGAGGGCATGAGAATGACCTGCCCTCATGTGAGACGCCTACGGCCTGGCCTTTTATAAAGTGTCACAGCAGGTCAGCCCATCGGTCAATAGTGGTAGTGCTCAATGCAGGTTGTCATAGCAACATGCTGGAAGGTGCCATAGATGGATTGCGCAATCACTGTCGAATTTCACTGCAGGTGCACCTCACCGATTGTGCCCGTCGGGGTGTGCACGATGCTCTAGAGCAGTTAGTTATTATTTTGTAAGTTGAAAAAAATTCTGACTTTTATTGTGAAAAATGGCGTCAAAAGCAGCTAATTAGCTAGTGGATCGTGACCACAGTGCCCCCATTAGGCCACCTACCAAATTCCAGTTCAATCGGACAATGTTTGCGAGCATGCTAACAGGCATGCTAAGCCGCAAGCTAGCCATGCTGCGTGAAAATGTCTGTTGGGCTCTCCCCAGATGGCCCTGATCCTGAATCTGGTCTTACTTCAATTCTAGTGTGAATGACACTGCACTTATGGAACAATAAAGGTTTTTCAAAAACTTCCACCGACATGAATTTGAGGGCCTCAGGCCAGGTCTCGTACAGAGGTCAGTGTGGGACGATAGAGTGACCTGGTGGAGTGCCGGGCCGAGGAGGCCCGGCCTTTGTCGGCGGTGTGCGAAGGTGTGAATGATGCAATAAAGGTTTTTTCACAAACTTCCACCGACATGAATTGCATGTCTCAGGCCAGGCCTCCAACAAAGGTCAGTGCGATACATGACAGTGACCTGGTGGAGTGCCGGGCCTAGGAGGCCCGGCCTTTGTCGGCGGTGTACGAAGGTGTGAATGATGCAGCAATAAAGGTTTTTCACAAACTTCCACCGACATGAATTTGAGGACCTCAGGCCAGGTCTCGTACAGAGGTCAGTGTGGGACGATGGAGTGACCTGGTGGAGTGCCGGGCCTAGGAGGCCTGGCCTTTGTCGGCGTGTACGAAGGTGTGAATGATACAGGAATAAAGGTTTTTCACAAACTTCCACCGACATGAATTACATGTCTCAGGCCAGGCCTCCAACAAAGGTCAGTGTGGGACATGAGAGTGACCTGGTGGAGTGCCGGGCCTAGGAGGCCCGGCTTTGTCGGCGGTGTACAAATTACAAAAGAGAGCTGCCTTTCATAAACTGTGGCTCAAGCCCGTCGGGGTGGCCACGATCCTCTAGACCAGTTAATGATCATTTTTTAAGTTAAAAAAAAATAGTATTTTTTTAATTACTTTTATTTTGAAAAAAACGGCTCAAAACCAGCTAATTATGTAGTGATTCCTGACCGCAGCGGCCTCATTGGGCCACCTACCAAATTTCAGCTCAATCGGATAATGTTTGTTAAAATGCTAACGGGCTTGCTAGGCCTATGAGATCCTGAAAATGTCACTGAGATGCTCCCCCTCCCCCTCCCCCGGTCCCCGGAGCAGGATTGCGCAATCCTGCTGTAGATTTTCACAGCAGCTGCACGTCACTTTGGCTCATTAAGTGTGAGAGCTAGAGTGGGAGAGATATTTTCATAATTCCAAGATGTCGCAAACAACTGCTCTGAATCCATAGTTATCGGGGGAGTATGTGGATAAAAATACCATACTTTTGTAGGAATTTTTGTCCTCTTTAATACTGTGTGGGTGTGGAAGCAGTCAGAGGTAAACTGTGGACACCAGGGGGCGCTGTTTGGCACTAACGGCAGATTTGGCTCCATCCGCTATAGTGTTAAGATTTCGGACGGGAAAAATGTTACTGTGTCGCTTTAACTCGTCATTCTGGGGACTTGTTTTGGAATTTTCCCCACATATGTTACATCCTCTTGTTCGGCAGGGTCTCGTGGGCGTGGCGATGCCCTCGGTTTGTGGCTGAGAGTCACGGTTTGCAAACAGTTAAGAGTAGTTCGGGGAGTTTAAAATCGTTGATTTTCGGCGAGAATTTTCCGTTTCCCCATGTTAATGGATGACAGGAGCCAAAAAGGCGATTAGGGGGTGGGGAGCTTGGACGGCTAATAAAAATTAAACTGGACTAGGTAAGAAAAATTCCCTCTAAATTATTGTAGTAAGCAATCTCCTCTATTTTTGTATATCTCAATTTAACCGATACGACCTTCGCCCTATGATGGTTTAGATTTTCCGTTTCGGCCTTTTTTTGCCTTTTTTGGGTGAACACCTTACTTTGAAAGGCAAATAGCGGCCTTCCTGTTGGAGTTAGGTCAAAAGTTAGAGCGCGTGCGTCGAAGGGCTCGAGTAGACGAACAAATTTCGTATTCGCGACATTTCTGTACGACATTCCTACGGACCGTGGCGGGCGATTTAAATTTTCTAGGTGGCGCTAGAGAGCCATTTTTGGACTTTCATGGAATGTTTTGACATGATCTTCTGAAGGCTGCGACTTTTCACGAGCCATCCAAATTTGGTGAGTTTTTGAGCGTGTTTAGGGGGTCAAATATGAGTGAAAGTGAAAAAAAAGCGGAAGAAAAATAATAATAAGAAACATTCGAAATACAATATATAATTTCGCCACCAGGTAGTGGCCGACGCCCCCTTCGGGGGCGTCGGCCACTCTGGGAGGGTCAGGAGAGGGCCTGGATGAGTGCGGGCCCTCCTTCGGAGGGCCCGCACTTTTGGCGACGACGAAATCCAAAAGAGACCTGCCGTTGGCTGGGCCTAGGGCCCACCCGTTGGCGAGGTCCCTAATTAAAGCTGCAAGCAGCATTGGTCGGGACCTCGAGACTGCCCGTCGGGGGGGTGGCTATGAACGGTTCAAAATATTTGCTTAAATATTAAAAAAAAAAAAAAAAAAATTTTTTTATGACTTTTATTTTGAAAAAACTGCGTCAAAACCAGCTAATTAGCTAGTGATTTGTGATCGCAGCAACCCCATTAGGCTACTTACCAAATTTCGGCTCAATCAGACAATGTTTGCTCGCATGCTAACAGGCATGCTAAGCCGCAAGCTAGTGGATCCACCTGAAAATCTCACTATAGTACTCCCCAGCTACCCCGGATTCGGAATCTGGTCTTACTTTAATTCTGGTGTGAATGACACACCACTTATGGAATAATAAAGGTTTTTTAAAAACATGCACCAACATGAATTTGAGGGCCTTAGGGCCTTGTCTCTCTGTCTGTGAGTGAGTGAGTCAGTGAGTGAGTGTGAGAGTGAGTGTGAGAGTGTCTGTCTGTCTGTCTGTGAGTGAGTGAGTTAGTGAGTGAGTGAGTGAGTGAGTGAGTGAGTGAGTGAGTGAGTGAGTGAGTGAGTGAGTGAGTGGATCTGTCTGTCTGTCTGTCTGTCTGTGAGTGTGAGAGTGAGTGTCTGTCTGTCTGTCTGTGAGTGAGTGTGAGAGTGAGTGTCTGTCTTTCTGTCTGTCTGTCTGTCTGTGAGTGAGTGAGTGAGTGAGTGAGTGAGTGAGTGAGTGAGTGAGTGAGTGAGTGAGTGAGTGTCTGTCTGTCTGTCTGTCTGTCTGTCTGTCTGTCTGTCTGTGAGTGAGTGTGAGAGTGAGTGTCTGTCTTTCTGTCTGTCTGTCTGTGAGTGAGTGAGTGAGTGAGTGAGTGAGTGAGTGAGTGAGTGAGTGAGTGAGTGAGTGGATCTGTCTGTCTGTCTGTCTGTCTGTGAGTGTGAGAGTGAGTGTCTGTCTGTCTGTCTGTCTGTCTGTGAGTGAGTGTGAGAGTGAGTGAGTGAGTGAGTGAGTGAGTGAGTGAGTGTGAGAGTGAGTGTCTGTCTTTCTGTCTGTCTGTCTGTCTGTCTGTCTGTCTGTCTGTCTGTGTGTCTGTCTGTGAGTGAGTGTGAGAGTGAGTGTCTGTCTTTCTGTCTGTCTGTCTGTCTGTCTGTCTGTGAGTGAGTGAGTGTCTGTCTGTCTGTCTGTCTGTAGGTGTGAGTGTGTGTGTACACTGTTGGTGTGTATGTAAGGGCCCTATGTCTCTGAGTCTCTGTCTGTCTGTTTGTAAAAGTAGACATGAGACATGGATTAAATTGACACATCATACATCAGTCATCAAAAAAGTCCCAAAAACATAATACAAAGCAATTCAGCATTAACCATCATATTTTCTTGTGTGGAAATTAGGAGAGTAATGATTGTTACAGGCGGATTACGTCTCCCACGATACAAATCAATGCATCAGAGGCGGCGGGTGACCTGACCAAGATGGCGCCTGAATCGCGTCTGGGAGCAGGAACCGGATGTGACGTCACACCGGCAGTGACGTGCCACGAGCTTGTTTACCTCGGTTGTTTAAAGCGGCGTGCGAGACGTCTCCTCCTGCACTCGTCCCAGTTTGAGTCGAACGTTTAACAGTTCAGAGTTTTGTTCCTGAAAGACGCGGACATCGGATCCAGGTGGGAGAAACTCTAGTCTGCGGCCGAGGGACTGAAACACTCCGGTGTCGCTGCTACATGCCGTGGAGGAGCAGGAGAGTGACGGAGCCAGGAGGTTCAGAACACTGTGGAGCGTCACGTCATAGCGGTAAGAAAGTGATGAACTGCATCAAGAAACGTGTGCTGTAATTATTAACAAGCCACCGCGAGCCGTCGTAAAGTCAGAAATACTGATTATGACCGCGGATTGTTTATCCAGGTGAGAGGAGAATGAATGCACGTTTCACCTGTTTCACCTGTAGCTATAATATGATCATGAACATTTAAATTCATGCTTTGTACATGAAACATGAATGATGAAGCTGTGGCTCTGAACCAGAACAACTTCATTGTACTACAAAGAAGCAGACGTGTAAATACACAATACATCCAGCAGCTGAAACTTGGTGAGATTATATGCTATTATATACGGCACTGAACAGTTAAACACTACTACCTCAGACTATCTACCTCATACTGTGTGCAATACATCAAACTCCATATTACTGTGCAATAACAGGTACCTTGTGCTCAACCACACATACTTATTAGCCAAGGTACCTCAGGCAGCTACATTGGTATTTTACATAACTTATTATCGGTCGTTTCTTTTAACTTTTTACATTACTGCACTATGTCCTTGGGTGTGTGTGAGCGGGACTGTGTGAGAGCTGAATGTGTGTGTGAATGTTTAGGTTATTCTGTATATATGGTGCGTCTGCTGAGATGAATGAATGCTGAATGTGAGAATGGCTGCTGTGTTTATTGTGTGTCTACTGTGTGTTTTTAGCTACACCGTAATTTCGTTGTGCAATTTATTGTACAATGACAATAAAAGCTTCTAATCTAATCTAATTCTAATCTATTAATTCATGTGTGATGTATTGATTGATGGATTCAACTTGTTGTCATTACAAATGTAACGAAATGCAGTTTAGCATCCAACCAGAATTGCCAGTAAGAGATATTACCTACACATACACACTGACATATATAAATAATCCATCAATAGGGAACAGTGTGTAGTTGCTGTTGCTAGAAATGATGTAGACATTATATGACATGAAGGTGTTTAACAGGTTTCAGGGTGAGACTTCAGTAAAGTGCTGCTCTGTGGAAGAAGCTGTCTGCTAGCCTGCTGGTTCTGTCAGGTGAGATGGTGAACCTCATGGCCCCCCATGGAGCGAGTCAAAAAGAACATTGTTGAAAGCCTCGGGGACCAGGATTTGTTTGATGATGTGAAAAGATGCTCTAAATGAACTTGTCCTCTCCTCTCTGCTTCAGCAGCTGGGTGCTGGACGTGTCCTCCTCTGGAGACGGCGCTTTGACAAAAGTTGCACTCGGCCGTTGAACTTTTCTCCTCCTGTAGCGTCAAATCATTCCACACGGCAGACATGAGTCTAGTGATGCTTCCAGTGGATGGAAGCATCACTAGTAAGAATGCTAAAGCACTGTAAACTCCTGGTGTCAAATGTATGTTGTTGCTACTAAAGCGGCCATGTCCTGTTTCTGATTGTCCTTCCAACAGTGGTGGAGCTCCAGCAGCCCAACCTACTGGTCCACTGGCACATCCAACCCACAGTGTTGTTCCTCCACCTTCCACTCAGGTAACCTGTGTTCTATGTGACCATCTGCAGCAGCTGGAACCATCAACTGAGTGCTATTCAAGATGGTGTTGACCAAGCTTTCAATGATGTCAGTCCCTGTTTGCTCTTCACTTCTCACAAGGACCATGTGTGCTTCATGTCTTTAACAAACCACATTTGAACAACGACCAAGCCATTTTAGATTGCAAACAACTTTCTGCTTTGTCCCATGACAATATTGCTTTTTGCTCCAAAGGCAGAATGTGTATCAAGAATTGTCAAAGCACTGCATTGACAGTAAACAGGTCCTGGTTCAAGTGTGTAAATCAGTGGATGGCTGTGTCACTAAATATATGAAACAGCAGGAAGTCATCAAGCTGACGCTGAATGATGAGTCTATTTTATTAGTCCCTGAAGACAAACACGGAGGATGTCACATGTATTTGTACATTATTATGAGGATGTTTGGGCTGAATGCTTCCAGATCATAGCAAACATTGATGTTAATGCTGAACACTTGACAGAGATGTCAATGTAGCAAACTGAGTGTCCAACATGAGAATAAAGTGATCTAGACTGTGTGTCTGTCTCTGACCTTTGTTCAAGCTTCAACACGTCACTCAAAATGTGTTTGTTGATGTTTGGTGCTGAGAAGAGGAGGCTGTGAGCACCTTTCACTGCTGTTCTGGCTCAACGGCACTTCACCGGTGACAAGAAACCAGCTTTATTCCAGGGGTGTCCACAGTGGGTCCTGCAGGCTTCAGGTCTCTTCCAGGAACAGCAGATGTGATTACAATGAGGGGCTGGCAATTTGGCCTGTTCACAAGCTTGGTGATGACATCACTACATTTAGGTTTGAGCTGGAGTGTCACTGAGTGTTATGATGGTGGTTTTCAGTTGAAATGGGAGTCTCTGTGGGAGCCAGGAAGCAGCGTTGGACGTGTATGACGCGAGGACACGGAACCACGAGGACAAGAGGATTTCCACCGGCTGAAGAGTGAAGAGGATGTGCTTCTCCACAAAAATCTGATTTATCAGACGTGAAACAGTGGTTTTTACAAATGTTGCCTTTTTTTAATCAATTCCACAAATATAATTAAGATTAAACAAACTCAATACTGGTTGTGGGGCAGAAATTAATAGTTACTAAAATGTAAATGAATAAAATAAGTAGTGTGTATATATATAAAATAAAATGTTTACTTTGAAAGACAGTGTAGGAAAGAGTGAGTCAATGAGACAGTCTCTGCATATAAAGTGACTTCTTCCCACTAAAGCAGAACAAAACAAAAGTTTTAGTGATGAGCCGCTTGTACTGAGGCAGAGTGACGTCACCAGGCTGCGCATGCTAGCTGCGCACTGGCTGTGCTCCGGCGCTAGCCGTTAGCGTTAGCTTGAGGTCTTCCGGGACTAATATAACCTTGAACTTAATGTTAAACTCCAGAGGACGCCCAGCGTTTCATTCTACATCTCCAGGGTGAGTGGCTGTGCGCTGGTGATGTTTGTAGACGCTCCGAGACCGGCTTTTTTATCGTAGCATTGCACTTGTTGTGTTAGCAACGAACGCTAACATCGCCCATCTGATGACTGACAGTTGTCCTGGCCAATCACATTTCCAAGCCCGCGCAAATTCTCCGCGTCTTATTGGTCAATGTCAGCGTTCGTCAGAACTATAAATCGAGACACCGCCCCACCATCGTCCTCTTTTCTCATATTACGTGAGCTAGAGAGCCGTGCTTTTTTTCCATAGGTAGAAGATTTTATATTTTCCACTTTTTTGGATTTGAGGACCGGAGGACGTCGTTGGATTCGTGTTTTTTCTTCATCCAGAGTTTTTCATCGGTTGTATTTTCACCGTTTTGACCAAACTTGGAGAGCGGAGGTGAGTCCTTCTAGAACATTCTGTGTGTTGAACTTTTGAAGATGTGGAAAAAGTCCCTGTTTTCCAAGTGAACTTTATTTAAAGTGGTTCCTGATATTGGGGGAAGTTTTCTATGTGCTCTGAGTGATGTGAAAAGTTAAAATTGTGTTGTTTTATGACTTGTGTGTAGCAGTTAGCTGCTAGGCCGCAGCCTCAATCAGGTGTATTATGTGAAGCTGGCCCCCACCCCTCCTGAGAATATGTGAAAATACTCTCAAATGTTTGTACTGGAACAATTATCGTTTTGCTGCCTTGGTTTTGGCATTATGAAGTTCAGTGGGCCTCTGAGTGATGTGAAAAGTTATACTTGTGAGGCCCGGGGCCTCACAATTATAGGCCCAAGACCTGAGGCCCAGCGCCCATGAACTTAACAATGCAATGACGCAGTGTTTCAGTGGGCCAGGCCTCAGGCCTTGTCGTTTTGCTGACTTGGTTTTTAACATATTTGGTGAATAATGTGCGTAAAATAATGTGTGTAAAAGGCCCTCTTGAGGCGCTGGCGCCACGCCCTAGGCCTGAGGAGGGCCTCACTGAAACACTGCGTCATTGCATTGTGAAGTTCATATAAGTCGTCCAAACTGAACAGAAATTGGTTCTCGTCATTGGTTCTGCATTAGTACGGCTTTTTCCTGAAATCATTATCGTTTTGCCGCCTTGGTTTTGAAGATATTTGGTGAAAAATGTCCGTGAAATGCCTGAGAAATGCCGAGTCATTGTGACGTTCATATAGTCCTGTGTCGAAACTGAACGCACACACACAGACAGGCGCGCACACACACAGAGACAGGCGCGCACACACACAGAGACAGGCGCGCACACACACAGAGACAGGCGCGCACACACACAGAGACAGGCGCGCACACACACAGAGACAGGCGCGCACGCACACAGAGACAGGCGCGCACGCACACAGAGACAGGCGCGCACGCACACAGAGACCCACGCACACAGAGACCCACGCACACAGAGACGCACGCACACAGAGACAGGCGCACGCACACAGAGACAGGCGCACGCACACAGAGACAGGCGCACGCACACAGAGACAGGCGCACGCACACAGAGACAGGCGCACGCACACAGAGACGCACGCACACAGAGACGCACGCACACAGAGACGCACGCACACACTGAAGCACGCACAGAGACCCACACACTGAAGCACGCACAGAGACCCACACACTGAAGCACGCACAGAGACCCACACACTGAAGCACACACAGAGAGACACACTGACGCACACTGAAGCACACACAGAGAGACACACAGAGACCCACACACAGAAGCACACACACAGACGCACACTGAAGCACACACAGAGAGGCACACACAGAGACCCGCACACTGAAGCACACACAGAGAGGCACACACAGAGACCCGCACACTGAAGCACACACTGACGCACACTGAAGCACACACAGAGAGACACACTGACGCACACTGAAGCACACACAGAGAGACACACTGACGCACACTGAAGCACACACAGAGAGACACACAGAGACCCACACACAGAAGCGCACACTGAAGCACACAGACGCACACACACTGAAGCACACACTGACGCACACTGAAGCACACACAGAGACACACTGACGCACACTGAGAGACACACAGAGACCCACACACAGACGCACACTGAAGCACACACAGAGACCCACACACAGACGCACACTGAAGCACACAGACGCACACACACTGAAGCACACACAGAGAGACACACTGACGCACACACAGAGAGACACACTGACGCACACACAGAGAGACACTGAAGCACACACAGAGAGACACACTGACGCACACTGAAGCACACACAGAGAGACACACTGACGCACACTGAAGCACACACAGAGAGACACACAGAGACCCGCACACTGAAGCACACACACAGAGACACACAGAGACCCGCACACTGAAGCACACACAGACCCACACTGAAGCACACACAGACCCACACTGAAGCACACACAGACCCACACTGAAGCACACACAGAGAGACACACTGAAGCACACACAGAGAGACACACTGACGCACACTGAAGCACACACAGAGAGACACACTGAAGCACACACAGACCCACACTGAAGCACACACAGAGAGACACACTGACGCACACTGAAGCACACACAGAGAGACACACTGACGCACACTGAAGCACACACAGAGAGACACACAGAGACCCACACACAGAAGCACACACAGAGACCCACACACAGAAGCACACACAGAGACCCACACACAGACGCACACTGAAGCACACACAGAGACCCACACACAGACGCACACTGAAGCACACAGACGCACACACACTGAAGCACACACAGAGAGACACACTGACGCACACTGAAGCACACACAGAGAGACACACTGACGCACACTGAAGCACACACAGAGAGACACACTGACGCACACTGAAGCACACACAGAGAGACACACAGAGACCCACACACTGAAGCACACACACAGACGCACACGGAAGCACACAGAGAGATACACTGAATTTGACATAACCAGGAGCCGTAAAGTGAAAACAGCTTCATAGATGCTGCAGTGAGTGATGCGTTCAGGTGCTGGTTAACATGTCTTCAGCCTGCTGTGTGATCATTTCCAGAGCTGAGGGGCTCCTCCAGTGGCCACAGTGTTGATTTTGGTGCCATACAGCATGTTTTGATGGCTTCTTAGAGTGTGTGCTCATGTTGTCCTCCTCTGAACTGCTCCATGTTAAATGTTGTGCACTCTCCTATTGGACTGACATGTGACTCAGAGCAGCACCATGACGTCATTAGCAGTCACAATGGTGGGACTTTAAACCCTGGTTTAAAAACACTGTGTGGTTTCAAATGCAGGAGTTTTGACATGTGTATCAGTACTAATATATGTTGTAACGGTGTAGAGACGTTCATGCCCATAACATAAGAGCAACTTCCCACATTAACAAGCTGCAGAGCTCCTACAGTAGCAACATTTAAAAAACAACAACAAATGCTGGAACGTCATCCGTGGACGACTTGTCCTCCAATCATGTGTGTCTCCCTGTCTGTGTGTTGTCAGAGGTCATGACCTTGCTCTCTAAGCCAGCAGACATTCAATTAGGATGCTGCTTTGTTGTGTGGAGAAGAAAATAGTCTGCTTGTGCTCATGTGTGTGTAGCTGGAGATGTTTAGAGAGGCTCTGTGACTGTAACACACACACACACACACACACTCCCTCACACAGACACATACAGACACACACACACACACACACACACACACACTCCCTCACACAGACACATACAGCCACACACACTCACACTCACACACACACACACACACACACACACCCTGACACACACACACATAGATACACACACCCACACACACACACACATAGAGACACACACAGACACCCACACACAGACACCCACACACAGACACACACACACACATAGAGACACACAGACGCACACCCACACACAGACACACGCACACTCACACAGACCCACACACACACACACACTCCCACAGACCCACACACTCACACACATAGACACACAGACACTCCCACACACACCCCCCCCACACACAGACACACGCACCCACTCCCCCCACACACACACACACACACTCACACAGACACATATAGCCACACACAGAGACACACAGACACACACACACACACATCCACACACCCCCCCCCCCACACACACACAGTTGTTTTCCAGCAGCTCCAGCCTCTAAGTGTGTAAATGGATGCGGTTTGTAAGTATGATGGAATCAGTCACTCGTCTGTCTCTCTGCTTTGAGGATGTTGAACTAAAGTGTTTTGTTGTTGAATTGAATTCCAGATGCCCCGTAAGAAGACCCACCGTCTGGCTCGGGCCCTGAAGGAGAGGGCGGAGAAGGCGGAGTGGAGGGCCGAGCCGGCCGTCCCGGAGTTCCTGCCTCGTACGTATAAGATGTTTTCCATGTTGAGCCCACGTACATCTTCACATATGTAAAGTGCACGTCTTGTTTACACCCTCTGCTTTGAACTTGTGTCTCGACAGGCCGTGGCACGGGGCTCCGGCATCGCGTGCGGAAGTGGCCGGTGTCGGAGCTTACCAAGAAGTCCCGACGCTTGGTCACTCCTCCCCGGGACCCGGAGAAGAAGGTAGTTGGTCTTGCCTCGTGTGTCTCTTGCCTTGCCAGCTGTAAGGAGCCGTGGCTGATGTCTCTGTTAAAAAAACCTTGTCCCCTGTTCCCCAGACCGTGTTCGTCATCGGGGACTCTCACCTGAGGGGCGTGGTGGACGGCTTCGTGGCCATTCCGGAGGGGCAGGTTAGTTTTGCTTTCCTGTCTGTTCCAGGTGCCGCGGCCAGCCAGCTGAGGACGGAGGTGCAGCACACGGTCCTCCCCTGGACCCCGGACGCCGTGTGTCTGCTGGCCCCCAGCAACAACCTGACGGCCAGCAGGACCATCGGTGAGGCGGCGGTGGACTTCGCTGACCTCCTGGCTACGGTCTGCAGCCGCTGGCCCAAGGTGTGTTGATTTATTCCTTCTTGTTGTTGTGTGAAGGCTTCTGAGAGGAGAAAGCTTGAATGACGTTAATAACACTTGAATGTTGTTGTGTTTCCCCCCCGAGGTTTTCGTGCTCGAATTCCCTGGGCGCTTGAACGTGGAGCCTGTGGTGCAGCGGCTGCTGGTCCAGGAGTACCACCGCGTCGCAGCGCGCATGGGTAAGTTGATGGTTGCATCTTTACTGGTCTCGCCATTCCATGATCTTGTTTTGAATTTTTTTTTTTTTTTTTTTTTGTGTGTCACTGTATGGGTAAGATTAAATTCCTGACGCGTGTTTGTTTTTCTCTGTTTGTCCATCAGGGGTGCCCTTCGTGTCTGTGGCGCAGGACCTCCCACTGAGTCGGTTGGAGCTGTGGTGCCACGACGGTGTAAGTACAGCACGTTTTGTTGTGGGAGGAGTTTGTTTTCTGTCACGTGTGACACGCACGTGCGGTGAAGTTTCTGACGTGTCTTCACTGGTTTCCTAGATCCACCTGAGCGACTCCGACGGGATGCCGGTCCTGGTGCAGCTGCTGTGGGACGCTAGCGTCCAGCAGCTGGCACCTCCGCCCGAGCGCCCGGTGTCTCCCCGGACACCGCCGCGTGCTCGGGTGGCTCCCAGGGTGGTGGTGACGGGAACGGTCCCCGTGCCCCGTCGCACCAACCCTTGGGAGTGGACGACGGTTGGACAAGGGCGAATGGTAATGTGTTTTTCTCAGTCGTCCTGTGATTGGAGGTTTATGACCTTTTCTTGGGACCAAAAACCAACTCAGTCTTGTCTTGTGTTTTTCAAAGGCTGGAACATCTGTGCTCCGACGGCCTGCCCTCCCGTCCAACCCGGTGTGGTTCAGCGGGGCCATGTTGGAGGCCATGGAGAAGGTCTCACCTTCTTCTGGTTCCGACGGCCCTGCTGGGCCACCAGCTGGCCAGGTGAGACACCACACACTCGTACGCACTGTGGACGACCAGACGTGAAGACCGCCGTTCACCAAACACTGTTTTTTCTCTCTCCAGAGCCCCCGCCGGGTGCGTCGGCCCAAAGCTGTTCCACGGAGGAAGCGGCAGGTTGGTATTTACACACCTGATTGACGTGCGCTTTATTGACGTGGAGGGAGTTGGACTGAGGAAATTAATCAGTGAGAGATGTTTTGTTCTTTGTAGGCACCGGCAACACCGTCGCCTGTCCGGAAGACCGTGGCTGCTTCTCCGTCCGGCCCAGCAGTGAAGCAGGTCAGTCCACGTTTTGATACGCCGTGTGGCTCAGCTAGCACACGTTGGCATGTTAGCCCACAGTGCAGTTTGTTTGCAGAGCACCCGAATAACCTTTGCTCATTTTCTCTCGTCTCATCTTTGTCAGGGGGAGGCGTCGGCGCAGGAGTCCCGGGAGGAGGTGGTGCCGGAGGTGGTGGAGGACGTTCCCGCTGCGTGCCCCGCCTTGCTGACCGAGTCCACCGTCCAGGAGGGAACCCGGACTCCAGCTAAAGCTAAGTCTCCTTTTCTCCCTCCTGTTTCTCGTGGTTCATTGTCAGGCCAGTCAGTTGTTGAGGTTGGTGCGGTGAGGTTGGAGTCGCCCTCTGCTGCAGTGGCAGTAGTGACCGACCCTCAGACAGGGACTAGACTGACAAAGGTCGTGCAGGGATCCTTTAGCCAGTCGACCGGTGGTTTTGATCGCAGCGTGCAGTGCATGGCCATAGCTGCAGCCAGCTTGGCCAGACACACAGTCCAGAGCGTGTTTTCATGGGAGAGGCGTGATCTGGATCGCACTGTCATCTTAGGCGACAGGCTGTATTCAGATCTAAAGCACAAGAAGATGATTACAGACCCTACAGGATTTCTTTACGTGTCCCAATTGCCCGAGGTGGTTACGGTAGGCGAGCAGGTGTTTGGTTTGACTCGTGGTGAGGAGGTGTCGGGTACGATAGGCGTGAACGAAGGACCCTCAATCGACGCCAGGGTGACCTTCAGTCTGCTAAACGGACTGAAGAAGATCTTCAGTGAGCACAACATGTGTCTCCTGACGATGTGTACTAACACTTCTGCCATCATCTGTGAGGATGGACGGTTCGCCGTGGTGGACAGTCACTCACGGAGCAACCTTGGTTTGCCACTCGAGAACGGTACCAGCGTGGTTCTGCAGTTTGCTTGTCTTGACGACCTGCACCGCTACATCCTTGGTTTGGCCGAGTGCTTTGATTTACCGGAGAAGTTGTTTGAGCTGGCTGGCATCGTCATCAGTGGGGGTGGCGGTCCAGCACCCCCTGGTGTTTGTGTGGAGAGTCACGTCGCTGAGATGAGTTCTCCTCCACCACCAGGGGGCAGGACATGGGCTGAGGTTTGTGCTGCTCGTCCAGCGCCGCCTGGTGTTTGTGTGGAGAGTCACGTCGCTGTGATGAGTTCTCCTCCACCACCAGGGGGCAGGACACTGGCTGAGGTTTGTGCTGCCAGTCCAGCCCTGTCGGCTGTTTCTGTGCAGACATTCTCCAGTGAGCTCAGTAGTGGTTCCACTGCAGAATCAGTTGTTGATGGCACGAAGAGAAAGGTTTCTTTTGGCACTCGCAGGTCAAAGAAATCTAGGCGATACGACGTTAGCGAGGTCGACTCGGACGTAGAGTTCATTAGCTCGGTGAGGAATGAGGAGCTGGTCTTCCGTCCTCTTGATGTGGAGGTGTGTAGGGCTTTGTGTTCACGTTTGAAGTTAGACTATGTGAAGGTCGGTGGTCCCCTGTCCACACGGGTTGGTTCGCTAGGTGCTCCGTGTAGGAACGAGAAAGTAGTGGCTGATGGGAACTGCTTCTTCCGAGCCATCGCTCAGGCTGTGAGTGGTTCCCAGAAGCAGCATCGCAGCATTAGGCTCACTGTGTGTAAGGCGTTAGAGAAGGAGGCCAGGAGGTACCACAGTCTTTTGAGGAGCCAGTATTCTTCAGTCTCTGAATACGTCCAGCAGTCCAGGATGAGATCCGTGGGCACTTGGGCCACAGAGATGGAGATTCAGGGAGCAGCTGATTGTTTGGGAGTGGATATTTTTACTTTTATGGATGGTCGGTGGATAAAGTACAGCTGCACTAGTCAGGGTTTGTCAGGACAGGCCATCTACTTAGAGAATAGTCAGGGCAGCCATTTTGAAAATGTTGTGTGTGTTTCTGAGCCTGGTCTGCGCTGCTGTTACGGTTACTGTAAAGTTAGAGAAGTGACAGGGTACAACCTGAGGTGTAGCGTGAGAGAGGAGCTAGGTTTAGATGTGGGGGGATCTGAGGATGAGAGTATAGGATCAGATGAGGGTGTAGAGATTCATGATGAGGCTTTAGCATCTCAGAGTGAAGGCAGTTATTGTAAAAACACATCGCTCAGAGTTGGGGTCAAAGAGGGGCGTTTAAGTAGATATCAAGAAAACGTGAAATATAGAAAGAAGGCGAAAGAGCGTAGTTTAAATATGTATCGACAAAACATGAAGTACAGACAGAAGGTTAAAGAGCGTAGTGTAACAAGATATAGAGAAAACATGCAATACAGAGAAAATTTATTAAAAAGGAGAGAAATGTTTAAACATAAGTATCATGGTAGTTTAGAATACAAGCAGAGACTTAAAGACAAGCGCAGACAGAAATATGCTGACAGTGAAGACCATAGGCAGAGAGTTAAAGACCTGAGTAGACAAAAATATGCTGACAGTGCACACCATAGGCAGAGAGTTAAAGACCTGAGTAGACAAAAATATGCTGACAGTGCACACCATAGGCAGAGAGTTAAAGACCTGAGTAGACAAAAATATGCTGACAGTGCACACCATAGGCAGAGAGTTAAAGACCTGAGCATAAAAAAATATCAGGCCAGTGCAGATCATAGGCAGAGAGTTAAGGACATCAGCAGAAAAAAATACAGCAGTGCAGACCAGAGGCAGAAGGTTAAGAGTCGTGTGCGGTTGACCAGGAAGCAGAAGCAGGAGAGGTCACAGGACTTTAGTTTCGTCATGGCTCAGTTTTTAGAGAAGGTTCGAGATGGACCAGAGTTTGTTTGTTGTGTTTGTCAGAGATTATTGTTTAAGTACCAGGTGCTGAGTTGTGACAGGCAGGCTTATCGTAGTGAGGCGTCGGCTCGTGTAGCAGGACGGTGCATCAGTGACGACTATTTACACACCTGTAATGAGGAGTGTGCTGTGCCGTGCCGGCTGGTGCCCTCTAGAGGCCAGCTGTGGATCTGCTACACTTGCCATGGTAAGGTTGGTAAAGGTGAGATGCCAGCTGAATGCTGGATCAATAACCTGAAGTTAGATCCCATTCCTCCGGAACTGGGATGTTTAAACAGCATAGAGCAGCACCTGGTAGCTTTACATATCCCCTTCATGAAGGTTTTGGCTTTGCCTAAGGGGGGTCAGAACGGGGTGCATGGGCCGGTCACCTGTGTACCAGCCAACATTGTTCAGACCAGTAATGTGTTACCGAGGTCCAGTATGGAAGGGTCTTTGCTGCAGGTTAAGTTAAAGCGTAAGTTAACTTACAAGGGTCATTATGAGTACCAGTTTGTAGACGCATTACGTGTGAGACAGGCGCTAGCTTATCTAAAGAGGACCAACAGCTACTATAGAGACATTGAGTTCAATGAAGAGTGGGTCAATGAGTTTTGTAGGCAGCAGGAAGAGGAAGAGGCCAGGTTAGCTGGTGAGGAAGAGGAGGGTGAAGTTGAGGAAGAGGTGACCCACCAGGAGGATGATGAGGTGAAGGACGAGGAAGAAGCTGTAGAGGTAGAACCAGCAGACGTAGTCCAAGATGAAATGTTACATGACAGACAGCAGCACTGCATGTTCCAGGACACTTGTCTCATGCCTGTTGACATTGGTCAGGAAGCTTTAGACCAGTATTTTGAGGACATAGTCAACATTGCGCCTGCAGAGGGCAACAGTCCAGTTAAGTTGCTCTCTGACAAGACAAACGAGGCTAAATGTTTCCCCGTCTTGTTCCCGTCAGGTACTAAGACCTTCCATGATATGCGTTTGAATCATTTGACGTTGTCTCGATATTTAAATAACAGGATCATGAATGCCGACGGTCGTTTTGCGAGTAACGTAGAGTATATATTTTTTGCTCAGTACATGTCCGAGTTAGAGCAGGTGGTTTCTAGTATTTCCGTGGCGTTGCGTAAGGGTAAAGGAGGTCAGGCGTCTAGGAGGATTAATCAGAGCATGCTGATGGACGAGGAGGCTCTGAAGAGGCTTCTAGAGTTCGACGACGGTTACAGGTTTTTGCGACCTATTAGAGGTACTCCGGCGTTTTGGCAGGGCGCTCAGAGAGACATCATGGCTGCTCTCCGTCAGTTAGGGATTCCTACTTGGTTTGTTTCATTTTCGTCTGCGGACATGCGCTGGACTAACCTCCTGACCAGCATCCTTAGACAGGAGGGCAGGTCGCAGACGGCGGAGGATTTAGAGTGGGCGGAGAGGTGCGAGTTGTTGCGTCGTCATCCAGTTACAGCAGCCAGGATGTTTGATTACAGGTGGCATTGTTTTCTGAAAGAGGTTCTTATGGCTCCTTGTCAACCAATTGGCAAAATAGTTGACTACTTCTATCGTGTTGAGTTCCAGCAGCGCGGCTCTCCTCATGTTCACTGTTTGTTTTGGATCGAGGGCGCTCCCCAGATTAGTAAGAACACAGATGAGGAGGTGGTGCAGTTCATCGACAGATACGTGTCGTGTGAGCTGCCCACAGACGATGACCAGTTATTGGACATTGTGTCATCGGTGCAAACGCATTCTAAACGACACTCTAAGACGTGTAGAAAGAACAAAACCACGTGTCGTTTCAATTTCCCCAAACCCGTGACTGCTAGAACGTTCATTTGCAGGAAAAAGGAATGCAAATGTGACAAAAACCAGTCAAAGGAGGCCGAGAAGGATCCTGATTCAGAAGACAAGCCAGTGTGTAAATGTTTTGAGGACCAGAGCGGCATGCCAAAAGAAGTAGCTCAGAGGGTTCTGGAAGGGATCAAGTGTGCAGTTAGAGCGGCAGCAGAAGGTGAGGTCCACTTTGCTAGCACTGAGGAGTTTTTTCAGAGTCTGGACATCAACCAGGACGTTATGGAGATGGCTTACAGGAGGGTAGAGAAGAAGACCACCGTGGTGTATAGGAGAGGGCTTGAAGAGGTCTGGGTCAATCAGCACAGTAAGCAGTTGTTGAAGTGCTGGAACGCCAACATGGACCTTAGCTATATCACCGACGCCTACGCCGTAGTCATATATATTATATCGTACATTACAAAAGCAGAGAGAGAGATTGGCCTTTTATTGAGCAATGCACAAAAAGAAGCAACCAAACAAGGGAATCTCTCTGCTAGAGAAGCTCTGAAGAAGCTGGGCAGTGTATATTTACACAACAGGGACGTTTGTGCGCAGGAGGCGGTGTATAGGCTAACGAACATGCATCTGAAGGAGTGTTCCAGGAAGGTGGTTTTCATCCCCACCGGCTCCAACATAGTGAAGATGAGTTTACCCCTCAGCGTGTTAAAACAGAGGGCGGCGTCACATGAGCTGAGGACGGAAGACATGTGGATGACCAGTCTAGTGGACAAGTTCAAGTGCAGGCCTGGCGGGGACGTCTTCGAGGACATGTGTATAGCCACGTTTGCGTCGGAGTATCGTGTTCTCTCCAAGAACGAAAAGTCTGAGAAGAGAATCCCCTTGAGGAACGATTTGGGCTTCATCTTGAGGAGAACGCGATCTCAGTTTGCCGTCGTCCGTTACATGAGGTTCAACTTAGACAAGCAGGAGGAGGCTCATTTCCAGAGTTTGTTGCAGCTCTTCCTTCCGTATAGAACTGACTCAGAGCTCAAACCTGAAGGCTTTGAGCTCTTTGCTCAGTTCTATAACAACGGACAGGTGACGTTCCACGATGGTTCCGTCCATTCGGTGAAGTCGGTGGTAGACCAGAACAGGGCCAGGTTCGAGGTGGACTGTGCTGAGCTAGAGGAGGCTCAGGAGATAGCTGAGCAGCTCCAGGGGGGCGAGGAGGACGCTTGGGGTGCACTCTGTCCTGAACAGGAGGTAGAACGCCGTGAATGTCTAGAAGAGGGACGGCAGCAGCAGGGAGGAGAGATCCCGGATGAGCAGCTACTGGACGTGCAGGAGAACGTTCCAGATTTAGTTGTTGGAGCTAAACAGGTCGCACAGTTAGAGAGGAACCGGTGCATCTTGTCTCGGAGCGAGGGTTTGTCTCTGGTTAGGTCTTTGAACGAGACACAGATGGCCGTGTTCTACCAGGTTAGGCAGTGGTGTTTGGAAAAGGTGATGGGGAAGAAGCCCAAGCCTTTGCATGTGTTTGTGACGGGTGGTGCTGGCACGGGGAAGTCTCATTTGATCAGGGCTATTCAGTACGAGGCAGGGAGACTATTGTCCACACTTTGTCCTCAACCAGACGGGATTTCTGTTTTGTTAGCCGCGCCTACGGGCATCGCTGCTTACAATTTAAATGCAGCCACAATCCACCACACGCTGAGTATTGGCAAACACTCTGGCTTACCTTACGTTCCTTTAGGTGAAGATAAAGTTAACTCTCTGAGAGCAAAATTTAGTCACGTCCAAATCCTCATCATTGACGAGATCAGTATGGTTGATCACAATCTGTTGGCGTACGTCCACGGTCGTTTGAGGCAGTTGAAGCAGACGGGAGACTTTTCCCCGTTTGGTAACGTCAGCATCATCGCGGTCGGGGACTTCTACCAGCTGCCTCCCGTTAAAGGGAAGCCGCTGTATCGCAGTCAGGTAGGTGTGGACCTGTGGGTGAACTTCAGTGTGGTGCAGCTGCACACCGTGGTTAGGCAGAAGGATGGCGTGTTTGCAGGCCTGCTGAACAGGTTGAGAGTGCGCTCCAAGGACACCCCCATGTTAGACAGTGACGTTGAACTGTTGAAGTCGCGCGAGACCGGCGAGGAGAGCTCTGCCTTGCACATTTTCCCCACCAACGCACAAGTCAGTGAGCACAATCTGAAGCAGCTGTTTGAGGTTTGTCCTGACTTCATCACCATAGAGGCCCAGGACTACATGAACAATAGTAGGACCGGCAAGTTGGAGCTGATTGCAGGGCATCACAGTCGCGCGTCGGACACGTCATTACAGGAGAGTCTGTGTTTGGCGAGGAACGCGCGCGTCATGTTGTGCAAGAACGTGGACGTGGAGGATGGCCTGGTCAATGGAGCGTGTGGCACGGTCACTCATATTGAGTTGAGAGAGAACGCAAAGTTTCCTCTCACAGTTTTTGTCAGATTTGACGAGGAGAGAATTGGCTTGGCGAGGAGGAAACAACGTGCACACGCGTCAGTAGAATGCCCACATTCTACTGCCATTGAGCCGCAGGAGGAGAAGGCCACCAAGCGTGGAGGTTTGCGCCGTCAGTTCCCTCTCAAGCTGGCCTGGGCCTGTACGGTGCATAAGGTGCAGGGGTTGACGGTGGACCGGGCCGTGGTTTGTTTAAAGAGGGTGTTTGCACCCGGGCAGGCGTACGTGGCGCTGAGTCGCGTCAGGACTTTGTCTGGACTGATCATCCAAGGTTTTAAAGAGAAGGTCATCTACTGCAAAGACGCCATCAAGGAGGCCGTGGACAGCATGCCTCCATTTTTGATTGAGCAGCCAAAGCCTTCATCAAGTACACACAGTTTCTCCCTGTACTTGATGAACGTTCAAAATTTAAGCCGCCACCTGGTGGACTTGGCGTCTTGCACGCGGCATTTACAGCCTACCTGTATTGCCGTCACAGAAACGTGGCTCACTGCACAGTCGTCATCAGACGCCGTCCAGATTGACGGCTACGTTTTCCACAGCCGCCCTCGAGCCTTGTGTTACAGTAGCAGCAACCCCAAATTGTTAGAGCTACAGCATCTAGAACATGGTGGAGTGGGCTTATACACTGTAGGCCATTTGGACTGTGACATTGTGCAGGTACCCGATTGTAATCTGGAGTGTTTGGTGTGCCTGTGTAACAACCTGAACGTAGTGATAGCCGTCATTTATCGCCCACCATGTTATCCAAAGTCTTTATTGTTTGAAAACCTGGGCAGGTTACTGGATCGGCTGGACGTCCTCAGTAACACAATTATAATGGTGGGAGATTTTAACGAAAACATCTTAAAGAGCACTTCAATCACCAAATTCATGGGAAGCAAAGGATTTGAGCAGCATGTGACACAAGAGACGACAGAGAAGGGAACTCTGATCGACCACGTTTATGTGAAAAGCAGGCGCTTTGATGTGGACTGTGCAGTGATTCCCACGTACTTCAGTGACCATGAAGGAATTCTGTGTACTTTGACTGAGAGAGATGATCAGGACCAGGACGGAGGCTTTGCTGGTGGTGAGGTGGACTTTGACATGGAGGCCTTGTTTGAGGAGGACTTGGATGGACAGTAGTCAGGAGACACATGTTGTTATTATGATCATTATTGTTGTTGTGGTTGTGTTCCTCTTGCGGCTGTTGCAGCTGGAGGACCAAACGTGGTACTGGCCAGGAGGCTGGAGGGTTTTGGCGTGGTTGTGCCGGACGTCCTGTTTTCGTCTTTTCTTTCCTCTGGGGTGTAGTTGGGATTCTCTTGTGTTTCTTAGCCCGGTGTCGGTACTGGTTCGGCGGCCCTGTACAGGGTTGGGCCGTTGCCACACCCTTTTGTTTATTTGGCCGGACAGTCACGCCCATGTGGAGCTGAAACTGTGTCTCCTGTGAAAGAAGCAGTAATGATGATCATGATAGAATCTCTCCTGAACTGTGTTCCCTCCCTCTTGGTGGTCGTACCAGCAGACAAACAAGTCCCTGTACACAGTGGATTGTTTGTGTGAGTCAAACCAAGCTTCACCACAGTGCCCCTGGGCAAACGTAGTTTAACACTTGATCACGACTGGCAGAGCTTCTTCTTTGTCTAGGAGTTTTACTACTAGTAATTATGAGGTGTTTATTGTTAGGCTTCTTATTACATTTGAATTATGCATATTTGTCGGCGTTTTTACATTTTTATTCCATTTTAATTATCTCCATCAGTGTTTTTAGATTTTTATTCCATTGTAATTATCTACATCAGTGTTTTTAGATTTTTATTCCATTGTAATTATCTACATCAGTGTTTTTAGATTTTTATTCCATTGTAATTATCTACATCAGTGTTTTTAGATTTTTATTCCATTGTAATTATCTCTATCAGTATTTTTAGATTTTGTGATTGTGATGCTTGTATTTATTCAATTTAGTATAGAGTGCAACTTTTTTATCTTAATCATGAGTATTTTGTATCAGTATTTTTAGATTTTATTGTTGGACTTGTATTTGTTCCATTTTAATGAGTATTTTTATCAGTGTTTGTAGATTTTTATTCCATTTTAATTATCGCCATCAGTATTTTTACATGTTTATTCCATTTTAATTATCTCCATCAGTATTTTTACATATTGATTTATTATGAGGCTTGTATTTATTCCATTTTATATAGTGTAACTTATTTATCTTAATCACAAGTATTTTTATCGGTATTTTTAGATGTTCTTGTGGGACTTGTATTTATTTCATTATATAGTGCAAGTTATTTATCTTAACCAGGAGTATTTTTATCAGTATGTGTAGATTTTGATTCCATTTTAAAGAGTATTTTTATCAGTATATGTAGATTTTTATTCCATTTTAAAGAGTATTTTTATCAGTATGTAGATGTTCTTGTGGGACTTGTATTTATTTCATTATATAGTGTTACTTATTTATCTTAATCAGGAGTATTTTATCAGTGTGTAGATGTTGTTGTGGGACTTGTATTGACTCCATGTTAAAGAGTATTTTATCAGTGTGTAGATGTTGTTGTGGGACTTGTATTGACTCCATGTTAAAGAGTATTTTATCAGTGTGTAGATGTTGTTGTGGGACTTGTATTGACTCCATGTTAAAGAGTATTTTATCAGTGTGTAGATGTTGTTGTGGGACTTGTATTGACTCCATGTTAAAGAGGCTTTAGTTTCATCAGGTGGACAGTGTGGACAGTAGAATCATGATGTCACAGCAGCAGTCGTCCACTTCAACCTCTCTGTTCTTCCTCATGTGTTCATACATGCTGTAGTGTTTGATTGATGTTGATGATTGTAACACAAGCTGATGTTCAGCACCAACATGTCATGTTGAACACATTGGGAAGACTTTTGAAAATACTGACTGCTTTTTGACTGGCCTGCAGTGTGTCCATGTCTCTCTGTCTCTCTGTCTCTCTGTCTCTCTCTCTATTTCTCTCTATCTCTGTGTCTGTGTGTGTCTGTCTGTCTGTCTGTGTGTTCGTTCTGTCTGTCTGTGTGTTCGTTCTGTCTGTCTGTGTGTTCGTTCTGTCTGTCTGTGTGTTCGTTCTGTCTGTCTGTGTGTTCGTTCTGTCTGTCTGTGTGTTCGTTCTGTCTGTCTGTGTGTCTGGTCGGTCTGTGTGTTGTGTCGGTCTGTGTGTTGTGTCTGGGCGGTCTGTGTGTTGTGTCTGGGCGGTCTGTGTGTTGTGTCTGGGCGGTCTGTGTGTTGTGTCTGGGCGGTCTGTGTGTTGTGTCTGGGCGGTCTGTGTGTTGTGTCTGGGCGGTCTGTGTGTTGTGTCGGTCGGTCTGTGTGTTGTGTCTGGGCGGTCTGTGTGTTGTGTCGGTCGGTCTGTGTGTTGTGTCGGTCGGTCTGTGTGTTGTATCGGTCGGTCTGTGTGTTGTGTCTGGGCGGTCTGTGTGTTGTGTCTGGGCGGTCTGTGTGTTGTGTCTGGGCGGTCTGTGTGTTGTGTCGGTCGGTCTGTGTGTTGTGTCGGTCAGTCTGTGTGTTGTGTCTGGGCGGTCTGTGTGTTGTGTCTGGGCGGTCTGTGTGTTGTGTCTGGGCGGTCTGTGTGTTGTGTCAGGCGGTCTGTGTGTTGTGTCGGGCGGTCTGTGTGTTGTGTCGGTCGGTCTGTGTGTTGTGTCTGGTCGGTCTGTGTGTTGTGTCTGGTCGGTCTGTGTGTTGTGTCTGGGCGGTCTGTGTGTTGTGTCGGGCGGTCTGTGTGTTGTGTCGGGCGGTCTGTGTGTTGTGTCGGGCGGTCTGTGTGTTGTGTCGGTCGGTCTGTGTGTTGTGTCGGTCGGTCTGTGTGTTGTGTCGGTCGGTCTGTGTGTTGTGTCGGTCGGTCTGTGTGTTGTGTCTGGGCGGTCTGTGTGTTGTGTCTGTGTGTTGTGTCTGGGCGGTCTGTGTGTTGTGTCTGGGCGGTCTGTGTGTTGTGTCTGGGCGGTCTGTGTGTTGTGTCTGGTCGGTCGGTCTGTGTGTGTGTTGTGTCGGTCGGTCTGTGTGTGTGTGTTGTGTCGGTCGGTCTCTGTGTCTCTCTCTCTCTCTCTCTCCGTCCCCGGTCGTCCCACTTTAAAAACAAAAGACACCAATGATGATGATGATCACTGATTCTCTGAGATTCTCTGAGGTCTGGATGAGATGATGTGAAGCTGAGGTGTCTTCTTGTTTTTAATCTCTGTCTGTCTGTCTGTCTGTCTGTCACTCACTCACTCACTCACTCACTCACTCACTCACTCACTCACTCACTCACTCACTCACTCACTCACACCAGTGTAAATGTGTCCACTGGTTGTTCCAGGTGTGCTTGTTGTCTCTCACACACACACCAGTGTAAATGTGTCCAGTGGTTGTTCCAGATGTGCTTGTTCTCTCACACACACACCAGTGTAAATGTGTCCAGATGTGTTTGTTCTCTCACACACACACACCAGTGTAAATGTGTCCAGTGGTTGTTCCAGGTGTTTGTTCTCTCACACACACACACACCAGTGTAAATGTGTCCAGTGGTTGTTCCAGGTGTGCTTGTTGTCTCCAGGTGACGGTGCTGCAGCGTCTCCAGGAGTCTCTGGACGTCCTGATGCTGATGTGGAGAGGACAAGGACACCACTGTTCACTTCCTCCTGACTGTGTCCTTCAACTTCACTTGTTTCAATAAATGTTCCTGTTTGTGTCAACATGCTGCTTCTTGTTGTTCCTCACTTGACAATAGAATGACGTCAACATTCATGTGACACTAAAGTGTTTTAGTGGAGATCAATGGAGCTGCAGCTTCACTTTACAATGTTTGACCAACATGAGCAGACATGTGAAGTGATCAACAGCAGAGTTGTTTACCAACACATGGACATGTTTGTGTGTTCAACGTCTTCATGGAGTCCCTGGAACTGAAGCTTCAAGGTGTCAGGGGACGACGTCACTTCCTGTTTCCTGGTGGGAGGAGCTCATTGAGCTCTGATACACACATGACAATGTTGGGTCTCAACACATGTTGGGACATGTTATGTTAACTCATATAACACATGTTGGGACGGGTCAGTGATCAGCCTCATGTCCTCATGTGTCATTCTCGTGTCTGTTCACTTCCTGTTTCCTGGTGGGAGGAGCTCATTGAGCTCTGATAGCACATGTTAGTGATCAGTCTCATGTCTGTCAAGTTGTCATGTCTCCTCATGTCCTGGTGAGTCTCATGTCGTCATGTCTCGGTCTCATGTCCTAGTATCTCAGTCTCATGTTGTCATGTCTTATTCTCATGTCCTTGTGAGTCTAATGTCCTCATGGCTCATCATGTCCTGGTGAGTCTCATGTCCTCATGTGTTATTGTCCTCATGTCTCATTCTCATGTCTGGTCACTTCCTGTTTCCTGGTGGGAGGAGGAGGAGGAGCTCATTGAGCTCTGATACACACATGACAATGTTTGGTCAGAACACATGTTGGAACAGGTCAGTGATCAGTCTCATCTCATGTCGCATTCTCATGAGGGCATGAGAATGACCTGCCCTCATGTGAGACGCCTACGGCCTGGCCTTTTATAAAGTGTCACAGCAGGTCAGCCCATCGGTCAATAGTGGTAGTGCTCAATGCAGGTTGTCATAGCAACATGCTGGAAGGTGCCATAGATGGATTGCGCAATCACTGTCGAATTTCACTGCAGGTGCACCTCACCGATTGTGCCCGTCGGGGTGTGCACGATGCTCTAGAGCAGTTAGTTATTATTTTGTAAGTTGAAAAAAATTCTGACTTTTATTGTGAAAAATGGCGTCAAAAGCAGCTAATTAGCTAGTGGATCGTGACCACAGTGCCCCCATTAGGCCACCTACCAAATTCCAGTTCAATCGGACAATGTTTGCGAGCATGCTAACAGGCATGCTAAGCCGCAAGCTAGCCATGCTGCGTGAAAATGTCTGTTGGGCTCTCCCCAGATGGCCCTGATCCTGAATCTGGTCTTACTTCAATTCTAGTGTGAATGACACTGCACTTATGGAACAATAAAGGTTTTTCAAAAACTTCCACCGACATGAATTTGAGGGCCTCAGGCCAGGTCTCGTACAGAGGTCAGTGTGGGACGATAGAGTGACCTGGTGGAGTGCCGGGCCGAGGAGGCCCGGCCTTTGTCGGCGGTGTGCGAAGGTGTGAATGATGCAATAAAGGTTTTTTCACAAACTTCCACCGACATGAATTGCATGTCTCAGGCCAGGCCTCCAACAAAGGTCAGTGCGATACATGACAGTGACCTGGTGGAGTGCCGGGCCTAGGAGGCCCGGCCTTTGTCGGCGGTGTACGAAGGTGTGAATGATGCAGCAATAAAGGTTTTTCACAAACTTCCACCGACATGAATTTGAGGACCTCAGGCCAGGTCTCGTACAGAGGTCAGTGTGGGACGATGGAGTGACCTGGTGGAGTGCCGGGCCTAGGAGGCCTGGCCTTTGTCGGCGTGTACGAAGGTGTGAATGATACAGGAATAAAGGTTTTTCACAAACTTCCACCGACATGAATTACATGTCTCAGGCCAGGCCTCCAACAAAGGTCAGTGTGGGACATGAGAGTGACCTGGTGGAGTGCCGGGCCTAGGAGGCCCGGCTTTGTCGGCGGTGTACAAATTACAAAAGAGAGCTGCCTTTCATAAACTGTGGCTCAAGCCCGTCGGGGTGGCCACGATCCTCTAGACCAGTTAATGATCATTTTTTAAGTTAAAAAAAAATAGTATTTTTTTAATTACTTTTATTTTGAAAAAAACGGCTCAAAACCAGCTAATTATGTAGTGATTCCTGACCGCAGCGGCCTCATTGGGCCACCTACCAAATTTCAGCTCAATCGGATAATGTTTGTTAAAATGCTAACGGGCTTGCTAGGCCTATGAGATCCTGAAAATGTCACTGAGATGCTCCCCCTCCCCCTCCCCCGGTCCCCGGAGCAGGATTGCGCAATCCTGCTGTAGATTTTCACAGCAGCTGCACGTCACTTTGGCTCATTAAGTGTGAGAGCTAGAGTGGGAGAGATATTTTCATAATTCCAAGATGTCGCAAACAACTGCTCTGAATCCATAGTTATCGGGGGAGTATGTGGATAAAAATACCATACTTTTGTAGGAATTTTTGTCCTCTTTAATACTGTGTGGGTGTGGAAGCAGTCAGAGGTAAACTGTGGACACCAGGGGGCGCTGTTTGGCACTAACGGCAGATTTGGCTCCATCCGCTATAGTGTTAAGATTTCGGACGGGAAAAATGTTACTGTGTCGCTTTAACTCGTCATTCTGGGGACTTGTTTTGGAATTTTCCCCACATATGTTACATCCTCTTGTTCGGCAGGGTCTCGTGGGCGTGGCGATGCCCTCGGTTTGTGGCTGAGAGTCACGGTTTGCAAACAGTTAAGAGTAGTTCGGGGAGTTTAAAATCGTTGATTTTCGGCGAGAATTTTCCGTTTCCCCATGTTAATGGATGACAGGAGCCAAAAAGGCGATTAGGGGGTGGGGAGCTTGGACGGCTAATAAAAATTAAACTGGACTAGGTAAGAAAAATTCCCTCTAAATTATTGTAGTAAGCAATCTCCTCTATTTTTGTATATCTCAATTTAACCGATACGACCTTCGCCCTATGATGGTTTAGATTTTCCGTTTCGGCCTTTTTTTGCCTTTTTTGGGTGAACACCTTACTTTGAAAGGCAAATAGCGGCCTTCCTGTTGGAGTTAGGTCAAAAGTTAGAGCGCGTGCGTCGAAGGGCTCGAGTAGACGAACAAATTTCGTATTCGCGACATTTCTGTACGACATTCCTACGGACCGTGGCGGGCGATTTAAATTTTCTAGGTGGCGCTAGAGAGCCATTTTTGGACTTTCATGGAATGTTTTGACATGATCTTCTGAAGGCTGCGACTTTTCACGAGCCATCCAAATTTGGTGAGTTTTTGAGCGTGTTTAGGGGGTCAAATATGAGTGAAAGTGAAAAAAAAGCGGAAGAAAAATAATAATAAGAAACATTCGAAATACAATATATAATTTCGCCACCAGGTAGTGGCCGACGCCCCCTTCGGGGGCGTCGGCCACTCTGGGAGGGTCAGGAGAGGGCCTGGATGAGTGCGGGCCCTCCTTCGGAGGGCCCGCACTTTTGGCGACGACGAAATCCAAAAGAGACCTGCCGTTGGCTGGGCCTAGGGCCCACCCGTTGGCGAGGTCCCTAATTAAAGCTGCAAGCAGCATTGGTCGGGACCTCGAGATTGCCCGTCGGGGGGGTGGCTATGAACGGTTAATTAAAAAAAAAATTATTTAAGCAAAGAAAAAAAAAAAAAAAAAATTAGTACTTTTATTTTGAAAATGCGGGGTCAAAACCAGGTAATTAGTTAGTGGTTTGTGACCGCAGCGCTCCCATTAGGCCACCTACCAAATTTCAGCTCAATCGGACAATGTTTGGTAGCATGCTAATGTGCATGCTATGCCGCAAGCTAGCGGATACACCTGAAAAGCTCAGTGTGGTACTCCCCAGGTTGCCCCGATCCCGAATCTGGTCTTACTTCAATTCTAGTGTGAATGACACTGCACTTATGGAACAATAAAGGTTTTTCAAAAACTTCCACCGACATGAATTATATGGCCTCAGGCCAGGCCTCCTACGGAGGTCAATGTGGGACGATGGAGTGACCTGGTGGAGTGCCGGGCCTAGGAGGCCCGGCCTTTGTCGGCGTGAACGAAGGTGTGATTGATCCAGCAATAAAGGTTTTTCACAAACTCTCACCGACATGAATTACGTGTCTCAGGCCAGGTCTCATACAGGTTTTGCATGTCCTCATGACAGGAGAACATGAGACATGAGAGTGAGGTCAGGTCACATGAGAGTAACCTGACCTGAGAATGACTGGTGAGGTCACTCTCAGGTCAAACTGCAGGATATGACAGGCTGTCAATCACACAGCAGTGATGAGCCTGAAGCTACAGGAAGCTGCCCATATATGGAGTGATGCACTGACCAATCACAGTGGAGAATTTCACAGCTGCGCCGAGCGCGGACACTCTGACGTCAGAGTGAGGCAGAGAGGATTATATTAGAAGATTTTGCGAACAACTGCTCTGAATCCATAGTTATCGGGGGAGTATGTGGATAAAAGTACCATACTTTTGTAGGAATTTTTGTCCTGTTTAATACTGTGTGGGTTTGGAAGCAGTCAGAGGTAAACTTTGGACACCAGGGGGCGCTGTTTGGCAGGAACGGCAGATTTGGCTCCATCCGCTATAGTGTTAAGATTTTGGACGAGAAAAATGTTACTGTGTCGCTTTAACTCGTCATTCTGGGGACTTGTTTTGGAATTTCTCCCACATATGTTACATCCTCTTGTTCGGCAGGGTATCGCGGTCGTGGCGATGCCCTCGGTTTGTGGCTGAGAGTCACGGTTTTTAAACAGTTAAGAGTAGTTCGGGGAGTTTAAAATCGTTGATTTTGAGGGAGAATTTTCTGTTTCCCCATGTTAATGGATGACAGGAGCCAAAAAGGCGATTAGGGGGTGGGGAGCTTGGACGGCTAATAAAAATTAAACTGGACTAGGTAAGAAAATTTCCCTCTAGAGTTCAGTAGTAAACAATCTCCTCTATTTTTGTATATCTCAATTTAACCGATGCGACCTTCGCCCTATGAGGAGTTAAATTTTCCGTTTCTGCCTTTTTTTCCCTTTTTTGGGCGAACACCTTACATTGAAAGGCAAATAGCCGGCTTCCTGTTGGTGTTAGGGCAAAAGTTAGAGCGCATGAGTCGTAGGGCTCGAGTAGACGAACAAATTTCGTATTCGCGACATTTCTCTACGACATTCCTACGGACCGTGGCGGGCGATTGCAATTTTCTAGGTGGCGCTAGAGAGCCATTTTTGGACTTTGTGGGGATTTTTTTTTATTTTATAAAATTTTTCGCCACTTCTGACGATCCTGCCAAATTTGGTGAGTTTTTGAGCGTGTTTAGGGGGTCAAATTAGAGCTCAAAGAGGCGTCAGGAGTCCCAAGAAAGAATTAAAGCTGCAAGCAGCATTGGTCGGGACCTCGAGATTGCCCGTCGGGGGGGTGGCTATGAACGGTTCAAAATATTTGCTTAAATATTAAAAAAAAAAAAAAAAAAATTATGACTTTTATTTTGAAAAAACTGCGTCAAAACCAGCTAATTAGCTAGTGATTTGTGATCGCAGCAACCCCATTAGGCTAACTACCAAATTTCGGCTCAATCAGACAATGTTTCCTCGCATGCTAACAGGCATGCTAAGCCGCAAGCTAGCCGAGCTGCCTAAAAATGTCTGTTGGGTGCTCCCCTGATGGCCCCGATCCTGAATCTGGTCTTACTTCAATTCTAGTGTAAAAGACACAGCACTTATGGCACAATAAAGATTTTTCAAAAACTTCCACCGACATGAATTACATGGCCTCAGGCCAAGCCTCCTACAGAGGTCAGTGTGGGACGATGGAGAGACCTGGTGGAGTGCCGGGCCTAGGAGGCCCGGCCTTTGTCGGCGTGAACGAAGGTGTGAATGATGCAGCAATGAAGGTTTTTCACAAACTTCCACCGACATGAATTACATGTCTCAGGCCAGACCTCGTACAGGTTTTGCATGTCCTCATGACAGGAGAACATGAGACATGAGAGTGAGGTCAGGTCACATGAGAGTAACCTGACCTGAGAATGACTGGTGAGGTCACTCTCAGGTCAAACTGCAGGATATGACAGGCTGTCAATCACACAGCAGTGATGAGCCTGAAGCTACAGGAAGCTGCCCATATATGGAGTGATGCACTGACCAATCACAGTGGAGAATTTCACAGCTGCGCCGAGCGCGGACACTCTGACGGCAGAGTGAGCCAGAGAGGATTATATTCAAAGATTTTGCGAACAACTGCTCTTAATCTATACTTATCGGGGGAGTATGTGGATAAAAATACCATACTTTTGTAGGAATTTTTGTCCTCTTTAATACTGTGTGGGTGTGGAAGCAGTCAGAGGTAAAGTTTGGTCACCAGGGGGCGCTGTTTGGCAGGAACGGCAGATTTGGCTCCATCCGCTATAGTGTTAAGATTTCGGACGAGAAAAATGTTACTGTGTCGCTTTAAGTCGTCATTCTGGGGACTTGTTTTGGAATTTTCCCCACATATGTTACATCCTCTTGTTCGGCAGGGTCTCGTGGGCGTGGCGATGCCCTCGGTTTGTGGCTGAGAGTCACGGTTTGCAAACAGTTAAGAGTAGTTCGGGGAGTTTAAAATCGTTGATTTTCGGCGAGAATTGTCCGTTTCCCCATGTTAATGGATGACAGGAGCCAAAAAGCCGATTAGGGGGTGGGGAGCTTGGACGGCTAATAAAAATTAAACTGGACTAGGTAAGAAAAATTCCCTCTAAATATTTGTAGTAAACAATCTCCTCTATTTTTGTATATCTCAATTTAACCGATACGACCTTCGCCCTATGATGGTTTAGATTTTCCGTTTCGGCCTTTTTTTGCCTTTTTTGGGTGAACACCTTACTTTGAAAGGCAAATAGCGGCCTTCCTGTTGGAGTTAGGTCAAAAGTTAGAGCGCGTGAGTCGTAGGGCTCGAGTAGACGAAGAAGTTTCGTATTCGCGACATTTCTGTACGACATTCGTACGGACCGTGGCGGGCGATTGCAATTTTCTAGGTGGCGCTAGAGAGCCATTTTTGGATTTTCATGGAATGTTTTGACATGGTCACCGGCTCTATGCGATTTTTCACGAGCCATCCAAATTCGGTGAGTTTTTGAGCGTGTTTAGGGGGTCAAATATGAGCGTAAGTGCAAAGAAAAAGAAAAATATATAATAAGAATAAAAAAAAACATTCGAAAAACAATTACAACTTCGCCACCAAGTAGTGGCTGCGCCCCCTTCGGGGGCGCAGCCACTGTGAGAGGTCAGTGGGGTCAGGAGAGTAACCGGATGAGTGCGGGCCCTCCTTCGGAGGGCCCGCACTTTTGGCGACGACGAAATCCAAAAGAGACCTGCCGTTGGCTGGGCCTAGGGCCCACCCGTTGGCGAGGTCCCTAATTAAAGCTGCAAGCAGCATTGGTCGGGACCTCGAGATTGCCCGTCGGGGGGGTGGCTATGAACGGTTAATAAAAAAAAAAATTATTTAAGCAAAAAAAAAAAAAAAAAAAAATTAGGACTTTTATTTTGAAAAAACGGAGTCGGAACCAGCTAATTAGCTAGTGATTTGTGACCGCAGCACCCCCATTAGGCCACCTACCAAATTTCAGCTCAATCGAACAATGTTTACTAGCATGCTAACGGGCATGCTATGCCGCAAGCTAGCGGATACACCTGAAAATCTCAGTGTGCTACTCCCCAGGTTGCCCCGATCCCAAATCTGGTCTTACTTCAATTCTAGTGTGAATGACGCTGCACTTATGGAACAATAAAGGTTTTTCAAAAACTTCCACCGACATGAATTATATGGCCTCAGGCCAGGCCTCCTACGGAGGTCAGTGTGTGACATGAGAGTGACCTGGTGGAGTGCCGGGCCTAGGAGGCCCGGCCTTTGTCGGCGGTGTGCGAAGGTGTGAATGATGCAATAAAGGTTTTTCACAAACTTCCACCGACATGAATTACATGTCTCAGGTCAGGCCTCCAGCAAAGGTCAGTGCGATACATGACAGTGACCTGGTGGAGTGCCGGGCCTAGGAGGCCCGGCCTTTGTCGGCGTGAACGAAGGTGTGAATGATGCATCAATGAAGGTTTTTCACAAACTTCCACCGACATGAATTACATGTCTCAGGCCAGGTCTCATACAGGTTTTGCATGTCCTCATGACAGGAGAACATGAGACATGAGAGTGAGGTCAGGTCACATGAGAGTAACCTGACCTGAGAATGACTGGTGAGGTCACTCTCAGGTCAAACTGCAGGATATGACAGGCTGTCAATCACACAGCAGTGATGAGCCTGAAGATACAGGAAGCTGCCCATATATGGAGTGATGCACTGACCAATCACAGTGGAGAATTTCACAGCTGCACCGAGCGCGGACACTCTGACGGCAGAGTGAGCCAGAGAGGATTATATTCAAAGATTTTGCGAACAACTGCTCTTAATCTATACTTATCGGGGGAGTATGTGGATAAAAATACCATACTTTTGTAGGGATTTTTGTCCTCTTTCAGAATGTATGGGTTTGGAAGCAGTCGGAGGTAAACTTTGGACACCAGGGTGCGCTGTTTGGCGACAACGCCGGATATCTCCCATCAGGATTCAATGTAAAAATGTAGAACGAAGAAAATGTTACTGTGTCGCTTTAACTCGTCATTCTGGGGACTTGTTTTGGAATTTTCCCCACATATGTTACATCCTCTTGTTCGGCAGGGTCTCGCGGGCGTGGCGATGCCCTCGGTTTGTGGCTGAGAGTCACGGTTTGCAAACAGTTAAGAGTAGTTCGGGGAGTTTAAAATCGTTTATTTTCGGCGAGAATTGTCCGTTTCCCCATGTTAATGGATGACAGGAGCCAAAAAGCCGATTAGGGGGTGGGGAGCTTGGACGGCTAATAAAAATTAAACTGGACTAGGTAAGAAAATTTCCCTCTAGTGTTCAGTAGTAAACAATCTCCTCTATTTTTGTATATCTCAATTTAACCGATGCGACCTTCGCCCTATGAGGAGTTAAATTTTCCGTTTCTGCCTTTTTTTCCCTTTTTTGGGCGAACACCTTACTTTGAAAGGCAAATAGCCGGCTTCCTGTTGGAGTTAGGTCAAAAGTTAGAGCGCGTGAGTCGTAGGGCTCGAGTAGACGAACAAGTTTCGTATTCGCGACATTTCTCTACGACATTCCTACGGACCGTGGCGGGCGCTTAAAAGTGTCTAGGTGGCGCTAGAGAGCCATTTTTGGATTTTGATGGAATTTTTTGACATGGTCACCGGCTCTATGCGATTTTTCACGAGCCTCCCAAATTTGGTGAGTTTTTGAGCGTGTTTAGGGGGTCCAATCTGAGCGTAACGAAAAAGAAAAAAAACAAAAAATATATAATAATAATAAGAAGAAAAAACATTCGAAAAACAATATACAATTTCGCCACCAGGTAGTGGCCGCGCCCCCTTCGGGGGCGCGGCCACTCTGAGAGGGTCAGGGGAGGTCCTGGATGAGTGCGGGCCCTCCTTCGGAGGGCCCGCACTTTTGGCGACGACGAAATCCAAAAGAGACCTGCCGTTGGCTGGGCCTAGGGCCCACCCGTTGGCGAGGTCCCTAATAATAAGAAACATTCGAAATACAATATATAATTTCGCCACCAGGTAGTGGCCGCGCCCCCTTCGGGGGCGCGGCCACTCTGAGGGGGTCAGGAGAGTTCTGGATGTGTGTGGGGCCTCCTGCGGAGGCCCCACACTTTTGGCGACGACGAAATCCAAAAGAGACCTGCCGTTGGCTGGGCCTAGGGCCCACCCGTTGGCGAGGTCCCTAATTAAAGCTGCAAGCAGCATTGGTCGGGACCTCGAGATTGCCCGTCGGGGGGGTGGCTATGAACGGTTCAAAATATTTCCTTAAATAATAATAAAAAAAAAAAAATAAATTCATGACTTTTATTTTGAAAAAACTGCGTCAAAACCAGCTAATTAGCTAGTGATTTGTGATCGCAGCAACTCCATTAGGCTACCTACCAAATTTCGGCTCAATCAGACAATGTTTCCTTGCATGCTAACAGGCATGCTAAGCCGCAAGCTAGCCGAGCTGCCTGAAAATGTCTGTTGGGTGCTCCCCAGATGGCCCCGATCCCAAATCTGGTCTTACTTCAATTCTAGTGTGAATGACACTGCACTAATGGAACAATAAAGGTTTTTCAAAAACTTCCACCGACATGAATTATATGGCCTCAGGCCAGGCCTCCTACGGAGGTCAGTGTGGGACATGAGACTGACCTGGTGGAGTGCCGGGCCTAGGAGGCCCGGCCTTTGTCGGCGGTGTGCGAAGGTGTGAATGATGCCATAAAGGTTTTTCACAAACTTCCACCGACATGAATTTGAGGGCCTCAGGCCAGGTCTCATACAGGTTTTGCATGTCCTCATGACAGGAGAACATGAGACATGAGAGTGAGGTCAGGTCACATGAGAGTAACCTGACCTGAGAATGATTGGTGAGGTCACTCTCAGGTCAAACTGCAGGATATGACAGGCTGTCAATCACACAGCAGTGATGAGCCTGAAGCTACAGGAAGCTGCCCATATATGGAGTGATGCACTGACCAATCACAGTGGAGAATTTCACAGCTGCGCCGAGCGCGGACACTCTGACGTCAGAGTGAGGCAGAGAGGATTATATTAGAAGATTTTGCGAACAACTGCTCTTAATCTATACTTATCGGGGGAGTATGTGGATAAAAATACCATACTTTTGTAGGAATTTTTGTCCTCTTTAAGACGGTGTACGCTTGGAAGCAGTCGGAGGTAAACTTTGGACACCAGGGGGCGCTGTTTGGCAGGAACGGCAGATTTGGCTCCATCCGCTATAGTGTTAAGATTTCGGACGAGAAAAATGTTACTGTGTCGCTTTAACTCGTCATTCTGGGGACTTGTTTTGGAATTTTCCCCACATATGTTACATCCTCTTGTTCGGCAGGGTCTCGTGAGCGTGGCGATGCCCTCGGTTTGTGGCTGAGAGTCACGGTTTGCAAGCAGTTAAGAGTAGTTCGGGGAGTTTAAAATCGTTGATTTTGTGGGAGAATTTTCGGTTTCCCCATGTTAATGGATGACAGGAGCCAAAAAGGCGATTAGGGGGTGGGGAGCTTGGACGGCTAATAAAAATTAAACTGGACTAGGTAAGAAAATTTCCCTCTAGTGTTCAGTAGTAAACAATCTCCTCTATTTTTGTATATCTCAATTTAACCGATGCGACCTTCGCCCTATGAGGAGTTAAATTTTCCGTTTCGGCCTTTTTCTCCCTTTTTTGGGCGAACACCTTACTTTGAAAGGCAAATAGCGGGTTTCCTGTTGGAGTTAGGTCAAAAGTTAGAGCGCGTGAGTCGTAGGGTTCGAGTAGACGAACAAATTTCGTATTCGCGACATTTCTCTACGACATTCCTACGGACCGTGGCGGGCGATTGAAAGTGTCTAGGTGGCGCTAGAGAGCCATTTTTGGACTTTGTGGGGATTTTTTTTTATTTTATAAAATTTTTCGCCACATCTGACGATACTGCCAAATTTGGTGAGTTTTTGAGCGTGTTTAGGGGGTCAAATTTGAGGCGATAGCCGCGTCAGGAGTCCCAAAAAATAATAAAGCTGCAAGCAGCATTGGTCGGGACCTCGAGATTGCCCGTCGGGGGGGTGGCTATGAACGGTTAATTAAAAAAAATATTATTTATGCAAAAAAAAAAAAAAAAAAAAAAATTGTACTTTTATTTTGAAAAAACGGCGTCGGAACCAGCTAATTAGCTAGTGATTTGTGACCGCAGCACCCCCATTAGGCCACCTACCAAATTTCAGCTCAATCGAACAATGTTTACTAGCATGCTAACGGGCATGCTATGCCGCAAGCTAGCGGATACACCTGAAAATCTCAGTGTGGTACTCCCCAGGTGGCCCCGATCCCAAATCTGGTCTTACTTCAATTCTAGTGTGAATGACACTGCACTTATGGAACAATAAAGGTTTTTCAAAAACTTCCACCGACATGAATTACATGGCCTCAGGCCAAGCCTCCTACAGAGGTCAGTGTGGGACATGAGAGTGACCTGGTGGAGTGCCGGGCCTAGGAGGCCCGGCCTTTGTCGGCGTGAACGAAGGTGTGAATTGCCAGGTCTCATACAGGTTTTGCATGTCCTCATGACAGGAGAACATGAGACATGAGAGTGAGGTCAGGTCACATGAGAGTAACCTGACCTGAGAATGACTGGTGAGGTCACTCTCAGGTCAAACTGCAGGATATGACAGGCTGTCAATCACACAGCAGTGATGAGCCTGAAGCTACAGGAAGCTGCCCATATATGGAGTGATGCACTGACCAATCACAGTGGAGAATTTCACAGCTGCGCCGAGCGCGGACACTCTGACGGCAGAGTGAGACAGGGAGGATTATATTAGAAGATTTTGCGAACAACTGCTCTTAATCTATACTTATCGGGGGAGTATGTGGATAAAAGTACCATACTTTTGTAGGAATTTTTGTCGTCTTTAATACTGTGTGGGTTTGGAAGCAGTCAGAGGTAAAGTTTGGACACCAGGGGGCGCTGTTTGGCAGGAACGGCAGATTTGGCTCCATCCGGTATAGTGTTAAGATTTCGGACGAGAAAAATGTTACTGTGTCGCTTTAACTCGTCATTCTGGGGACTTGTTTTGGAATTTTCCCCACATATGTTACATCCTCTTGTTCGGCAGGGTCTCGCGGGCGTGGCGATGCCCTCGGTTTGTGGCTGAGAGTCACGGTTTGCAAACAGTTAAGAGTAGTTCGGGGAGTTGTAAATCGTTGATTTTCGGCGACAATTTTCCGTTTCCCCATGTTAATGGATGACAGGAGCCAAAATGCCGATTATGGGGTGGGGAGCTTGGACGGCTAATAAAAATTAAACTGGACTAGGTAAGAAAATTTCCCTCTAGAGTTCAGTAGTAAACAATCTCCTCTATTTTTGTATATCTCAATTTAACCGATGCGACCTTCGCCCTATGAGGAGTTAAATTTTCCGTTTCTGCCTTTTTTTCCCTTTTTTGGGCGAACACCTTACTTTGAAAGGCAAATAGCCGGCTTCCTGTTGGAGTTAGGTCAAAAGTTAGAGCGCGTGAGTCGTAGGGCTCGAGTAGACGAACAAGTTTCGTATTCGCGACATTTCTCTACGACATTCCTACGGACCGTGGCG
This sequence comes from Blennius ocellaris, assembly GCF_963422515.1. Lineage (NCBI taxonomy): Eukaryota > Metazoa > Chordata > Actinopteri > Blenniiformes > Blenniidae > Blennius > Blennius ocellaris. Next base: position 13,309,525 of record NC_137673.1, on the reverse strand, counting down.
GGCGATTAAAAGTGTCTAGGTGGCGCTAGAGAGCCATTTTTGGAATTTCATGGAATTTATTGACGTGATAATATAGATTGCCACACTTTTGACGAGTCTTCCAAATTTGGTGAGTTTTTGAGCGTGTCTAGGGGGTCAAAATGAGGGATTTATCCGTGAAAAAAAATATAATAATAATAAGAAAAAGAAAAAACATTCGAAAAACAATTACAACTTCGCCACCAAGTAGTGGCCGCGCCCCCTTCGGGGGCGCGGCCACTCTGAGAGGGTCAGGGGAGGTCCTGGATGAGTGCGGGCCCTCCTTCGGAGGGCCCGCACTTTTGGCGACGACGAAATCCAAAAGAGACCTGCCGTTGGCTGGGCCTAGGGCCCACCCGTTGGCGAGGTCCCTAATTAAAGCTGCAAGACATGAGAGTGAGGTCAGGTCACATGAGAGTAACCTGACCTGAGAATGACTGCTGAGGTCACTCTCAGGTCAAACTGCAGGATATGACAGGCTGTCAATCACACAGCAGTGATGAGCCTGAAGCTACAGGAAGCTGCCCATATATGGAGTGATGCACTGACCAATCACAGTGGAGAATTTCACAGCTGCACCGAGCGCGGACACTCTGACGGCAGAGTGAGGCAGAGAGGATTATATTAGAAGATTTTGCGAACAACTGCTCTTAATCTATACTTATCGGGGGAGTATGTGGATAAAAGTACCATACTTTTGTAGGAATTTTTGTCGTCTTTAATACTGTGTGGGTTTGGAAGCAGTCAGAGGTAAAGTTTGGACACCAGGGGGCGCTGTTTGGCAGGAACGGCAGATTTGGCTCCATCCGCTATAGTGTTAAGATTTCGGACGAGAAAAATGTTACTGTGTCGCTTTAACTCGTCATTCTGGGGACTTGTTTTGGAATTTTCCCCACATATGTTACATCCTCTTGTTCGGCAGGGTCTCGCGGTAGTGGCGATGCCCTCGGTTTGTGGCTGAGAGTCACGGTTTGCAAACAGTTAAGAGTAGTTCGGGGAGTTCAAAATCGTTGATTTTGGGGGAGAATTTTCGGTTTCCCCATGTTAATGGATGACAGGAGCCAAAAAGGCGTTTCGGGGGTGGGGAGCTTGGACGGCTAATAAAAATTAAACTGGACTAGGTAAGAAAAATTCCCTCTAAATTATTGTAGTAAACAATCTCCTCTATTTTTGTATATCTCAATTTAACCGATACGACCTTCGCCCTATGATGGTTTAGATTTTCCGTTTCTGCCTTTTTCTCCCTTTTTTGGGCGAACACCTTACTTTGAAAGGCAAATAGCCGGCTTCCTGTTGGAGTTAGGTCAAAAGTTAGAGCGCGTGAGTCGTAGGGCTCGAGTAGACGAACAAATTTCGTATTCGCGACATTTCTCTACGACATTCCTACGGACCGTGGCGGGCGATTGAAATGTTCTAGGTGGCGCTAGAGAGCCATTTTTGGACTTTCCTGGAATGTTGTTACATGATCTTCTGAAGGCTGCGACTTTTCACGAGCCATCCAAATTTGGTGAGTTTTTGAGCGTGGCTAGGGGGTCAAATATGAGTGAAAGTGAAAAAAAAGCGGAAGAAAAATAATAATTAAAGCTGCAAGCAGCATTGGTCGGGACCTCGAGATTGCCCGTCGGGGGGGTGGCTATGAACGGTTCAAAATATTTGCTTAAATATAAATTAAAAAAAAAAAAAAATTTTGTATGACTTTTATTTTGAAAAAACTGCGTCAAAATCAGCTAATTAGCTAGTGATTTGTGATCGCGGCAACCCCATTAGGCTACCTACCAAATTTCGGCTCAATCCGACAATGTTTGCTCGCATGCTAACAGGCATGCTAAGCCGCAAGCTAGCCGAGCTGCCTGAAAATGTCTCTTGGGTACTCCCCAGATGGCCCCGATCCTGAATGTGGTCTTACTTCAATTCTAGTGTAAAAGACACAGCACTTATGGCACAATAACGGTTTTTCAAAAACTTCCACCGACATGAATTATATGGCCTCAGGCCAGGCCTCCTACGGAGGTCAGTGTGGGACATGAGAGTGACCTGGTGGAGTGCCGGGCCTAGGAGGCCCGGCTTTGTCGGCGGTGTACAAATTACAAAAGAGAGCTGCCGTTGGCCAGGCCTGCGGCCTGGCCTTTCGTAAACTGTGGCTCAAGCCCGTTGGGGTGGCCACGATCCTCTAGACCAGTTAATGATCATTTTTTAAGCGTTTAAAAAACAGTACTTTTTTAATTAGTTTTATTTTGAAAAAAACGGCCTCAAAACCAGCTAATTATGTAGTGATTCATGACCGCAGCGGCCCCATTAGGCCACCTACCAAATTTCAGCTCAATCGGATAATGTTTGTTAAAATGCTAACGGACATGCTAGGCCTATGTGATCCTGACAATGTCACTGATATGCTCCACCTCCCCCTCCCCCGGTCCCCGGAGCAGGATTGCGCAATCCTGCTGTAGGTTTTCACAGCAGCTGCACGTCACTTTGATCATTAAGTGTGAGAGCTAGAGTGGGAGAGATATTTTCATAATTCCAAGATGTCGCAAACAACTGCTCTGAATCCATAGTTATCGGGGGAGTATGTGGATAAAAATACCATACTTTTGTAGGAATTTTTGTCCTCTTTCAGACGGTGTGGGTGTGGAAGCAGTCAGAGGTAAACTGTGGACACCAGGGGGCGCTGTTTGGCGACAACGCCGGATATCTCCCATCAGGATTCAATGTAAAAATGTAGAACGAAAAAAATGTTACTCTGTCGCTTTAACTCGTCATTCTGGGGACTTGTTTTGGAATTTTCCCCACATATGTTACATCCTCTTGTTCGGCAGGGTCTCGCGGGCATGGCGATGCGCTCGGTTTGTGGCTGAGAGTCACGGTTTGCAAACAGTTAAGAGTAGTTCGGGGAGTTTAAAATCGTTGATTTTGGGGGAGAATTTTCGGTTTCCCCATGTTAATGGATGACAGGAGCCAAAAAGGCGATTAGGGGGTGGGGAGCTTGGACGGCTAATAAAAATTAAACTGGACTAGGTAAGAAAATTTCCCTCTAGAGTTCAGTAGTAAACAATCTCCTCTATTTTTGTATATCTCAATTGAACCGATGCGACCTTCGCCCTATGAGGAGTTAAATTTTCCGTTTCTACCTTTTTTTCCCTTTTTTGGGCGAACACCTTACATTGAAAGGCAAATAGCCGGCTTCCTGTTGGAGTTAGGTCAAAAGTTAGAGCGCGTGAGTCGTAGGGCTCGAGTAGACGAACAAATTTCGTATTCGCGACATTTCTCTACGACATTCCTACGGACCGTGGTGGGCGATTGAAATTTTCTAGGTGGCGCTAGAGAGCCATTTTTGGACTTTCCTGGAATGTTTTGACATGGTCACCAGCTCTATGCGATTTTTTACGAGTCTTCCAAATTTGGTGAGTTTTTGAGCGTGGCTAGGGGGTCAAATATGAGCGCAACGGAGAAAAAAAACGAACAAAGAATAATAATAATAAGAAACATTCGAAAAACAATATATAATTTCGCCACCAGGTAGTGGCCGCGCCCCCTTCGGGGGCGCGGCCACTCTGGGAGGGTCAGGGGAGTAACCGGATGAGTGTGGGGCCTCCTGCGGAGGCCCCACACTTTTGGCGACGACGAAATCCAAAAGAGACCTGCCGTTGGCTGGGCCTAGGGCCCACCCGTTGGCGAGGTCCCTAATAAGAAACATTCGAAATACAATATATAATTTCGCCACCAGGTAGTGGCCGACGCCCCCTTCGGGGGCGTCGGCCACTCTGGGAGGGTCAGGAGAGGGCCTGGATGAGTGCGGGCCCTCCTTCGGAGGGCCCGCACTTTTGGCGACGACGAAATCCAAAAGAGACCTGCCGTTGGCATGGGCCTAGGGCCCATGCCGTTGGCGAGGTCCCTAATAATAAAAAACATTCGAAAAACAATATATAATTTCGCCACCAGGTAGTGGCCGACGCCCCCTTCGGGGGCGTCGGCCACTCTGGGAGGGTCAGGAGAGGGCCTGGATGAGTGCGGGCCCTCCTTCGGAGGGCCCGCACTTTTGGCGACGACGAAATCCAAAAGAGACCTGCCGTTGGCTGGGCCTAGGGCCCACCCGTTGGCGAGGTCCCTAATTAAAGCTGCAAGCAGCATTGGTCGGGACCTCGAGATTGCCCGTCGGGGGGGTGGCTATGAACGATTAATTAAAAAAAAAATTATTTAAGCAAAAAAAAAAAAAAAAAAAAATTAGGACTTTTATTTTGAAAAAACGGAGTCGGAACCAGCTAATTAGCTAGTGATTTGTGACCGCAGCACCCCCATTAGGCCACCTACCAAATTTCAGCTCAATCGAACAATGTTTACTAGCATGCTAACGGGCATGCTATGCCGCAAGCTAGCGGATACACCTGAAAATCTCAGTGTGCTACTCCCCAGGTTGCCCCGATCCCAAATCTGGTCTTACTTCAATTCTAGTATGAATGACACTGCACTTATGGAACAATAAAGGTTTTTCAAAAACTTCCACCGACATGAATTATATGGCCTCAGGCCAGGCCTCCTACGGAGGTCAGTGTGTGACATGAGAGTGACCTGGTGGAGTGCCGGGCCTAGGAGGCCCGGCCTTTGTCGGCGGTGTGCGAAGGTGTGAATGATGCAATAAAGGTTTTTCACAAACTTCCACCGACATAAATTACATGTCTCAGGTCAGGCCTCCAACAAAGGTCAGTACGATACATGACAGTGACCTGGTGGAGTGCCGGGCCTAGGAGGCCCGGCCTTTGTCGGCGTGAACGAAGGTGTGAATGATGCATCAATGAAGGTTTTTCACAAACTTTCACCGACATGAATTACATGTCTCAGGCCAGACCTCGTACAGGTTTTGCATGTCTTCATGACAGGACAACATGAGACATGAGAGTGAGGTCAGGTCACATGAGAGTAACCTGACCTGAGAATGACTGCTGAGGTCACTCTCAGGTCAAACTGCAGGATATGACAGGCTGTCAATCACACAGCAGTGATGAGCCTGAAGCTACAGGAAGCTGCCCATATATGGAGTGATGCACTGACCAATCACAGTGGAGAATTTCACAGCTGCACCGAGCGCGGACACTCTGACGTCAGAGTGAGACAGGGAGGATTATATTAGAAGATTTTGCGAACAAGTGCTCTTAATCTATACTTATCGGGGGAGTATGTGGATAAAAATACCATACTTTTGTAGGAATTTTTGTCCTCTTTAAGACGGTGTACGCTTGGAAGCAGTCGGAGGTAAACTTTGGACACCAGGGGGCGCTGTTTGGCAGGAACGGCAGATTTGGCTCCATCCGCTATAGTGTTAAGATTTCGGACGAGAAAAATGTTACTGTGTCGCTTTAACTCGTCATTCTGGGGACTTGTTTTGGAATTTTCCCCACATATGTTACATCCTCTTGTTCGGCAGGGTCTCGTGAGCGTGGCGATGCCCTCGGTTTGTGGCTGAGAGTCACGGTTTGCAAGCAGTTAAGAGTAGTTCGGGGAGTTTAAAATCGTTGATTTTCGGCGAGAATTGTCCGTTTCCCCATGTTAATGGATGACAGGAGCCAAAAAGCCGATTAGGGGGTGGGGAGCTTGGACGGCTAATAAAAATTAAACTGGACTAGGTAAGAAAAATTCCCTCTAAATTATTGTAGTAAACAATCTCCTCTATTTTTGTATATCTCAATTTAACCGATACGACCTTCGCCCTATGATGGTTTAGATTTTCCGTTTCGGCCTTTTTTTGCCTTTTTTGGGCGAACACCTTACTTTGAAAGGCAAATAGCCGGCTTCCTGTTGGAGTTAGGTCAAAAGTTAGAGCGCGTGAGTCGTAGGGCTCGAGTAGACGAAGAAGTTTTGCATTCGCGACATTTCTCTACGACATTCCTACGGACCGTGGTGGGCGATTGCAATTTTCTAGGTGGCGCTAGAGAGCCATTTTTGGATTTTCATGGAATGTTTTGACATGGTCACCGGCTCTATGCGATTTTTCACGAGCCTTCCAAATTTGGTGAGTTTTTGAGCGTGGCTAGGGGGTCAAATATGAGCGCAACGGAGAAAAAAAACGAACAAAGAATAATAATAAGAAACATTCGAAATACAATATAGAATTTCGCCACCAGGTAGTGGCCGACGCCCCCTTCGGGGGCGTCGGCCACTCTGGGAGGGTCAGGAGAGGGCCAGGATGAGTGCGGGCCCTCCTTCGGAGGGCCCGCACTTTTGGCGACGACGAAATCCAAAAGAGACCTGCCGTTGGCTGGCCCTAGGGCCCAGCCTTTGGCGAGGTCCCTAATTAAAGCTGCAAGCAGCATTGGTCGGGACCTCGAGACTGCCCGTCGGGGGGGGTGGCTATGAACGGTTAATTAAAAAAAATATTATTTAAGCAAAAAAAAAAAAAAAAAAAAATTAGTACTTTTATTTTGAAAATGCGGGGTCAAAACCAGGTAATTAGTTAGTGGTTTGTGACCGCAGCGCTCCCATTAGGCCACCTACCAAATTTCAGCTCAATCGGACAATGTTTGGTAGCATGCTAATGTGCATGCTATGCCGCAAGCTAGCGGATACACCTGAAAAGCTCAGTGTGGTACTCCCCAGGTTGCCCCGATCCCGAATCTGGTCTTACTTCAATTCTAGTGTGAATGACACTGCACTTATGGAACAATAAAGGTTTTTCAAAAACTTCCACCGACATGAATTATATGGCCTCAGGCCAGGCCTCCTACGGAGGTCAATGTGGGACGATGGAGTGACCTGGTGGAGTGCCGGGCCTAGGAGGCCCGGCCTTTGTCGGCGTAAACGAAGGTGTGATTGATCCAGCAATAAAGGTTTTTCACAAACTCTCACCGACATGAATTACATGTCTCAGGCCAGACCTCGTACAGGTTTTGCATGTCCTCATGACAGGAGAACATGAGACATGAGAGTGAGGTCAGGTCACATGAGAGTAACCTGACCTGAGAATGACTGGTGAGGTCACTCTCAGGTCAAACTGCAGGATATGACAGGCTGTCAATCACACAGCAGTGATGAGCCTGAAGCTACAGGAAGCTGCCCATATATGGAGTGATGCACTGACCAATCACAGTGGAGAATTTCACAGCTGCGCCGAGCGCGGACACTCTGACGTCAGAGTGTGAGACAGGGAGGATTATATTAGAAGATTTTGCGAACAACTGCTCTGAATCCATAGTTATCGGGGGAGTATGTGGATAAAAATACCATACTTTTGTAGGAATTTTTGTCCTCTTTAATACTGTCTGGGTTTGGAAGCAGTCAGAGGTAAACTTTGGACACCAGGGGGCGCTGTTTGGCAGGAACGCCGGATATCTCCCATCAGGATTCAATGTAAAAATGTAGAACGAAAAAAAGTTACTCTGTCGCTTTAACTCGTCATTCTGGGGACTTGTTTTGGAATTTTCCCCACATATGTTACATCCTCTTGTTCGGCAGGGTCTCGCGGGCATGGCGATGCCCTCGGTTTGTGGCTGAGAGTCACGGTTTGCAAACAGTTAAGAGTAGTTCGGGGAGTTTAAAATCGTTGATTTTGGGGGAGAATTTTATGTTTCCCCATGTTAATGGATGACAGGAGCCAAAAAGGCGATTAGGGGGTGGGGAGCTTGGACGGCTAATAAAAATTAAACTGGACTAGGTAAGAAAATTTCCCTCTAGAGTTCAGTAGTAAACAATCTCCTCTATTTTTGTATATCTCAATTGAACCGATGCGACCTTCGCCCTATGAGGAGTTAAATTTTCCGTTTCGGCCTTTTTTTCCCTTTTTTGGGCGAACACCTTACATTGAAAGGCAAATAGCCGGCTTCCTGTTGGAGTTAGGTCAAAAGTTAGAGCGCGTGAGTCGAAGGGCTCGAGTAGACGAATAAATTTCGTATTCGCGACATTTCTCTACGACATTCCTACGGACCGTGGCGGGCGATTGAAATTTTCTAGGTGGCGCTAGAGAGCCATTTTTGGACTTCTTGGGGATTTTTTTACAGAAACCTCGAATGGAGCGCAGACGTGACGAGACTTCCAAATTTGGTGAGTTTTTGAGCGTGTTTAGGGGGTGAAAAATGAGGCTAAGCGCAAAAAAAATTAAAGCTGCAAGCAGCATTGGTCGGGACCTCGAGATTGCCCGTCGGGGGGGTGGCTATGAACGGTTAATTAAAATAAATATTATTTAAGCCAAAAAAAAAAAAAAAAAAATGAGTACTTTTATTTTGAAAAAACGGCGTCGGAACCAGCTAACTAGCTAGTGATGTGTGACCGCAGCACTCCCATTAGGCCACCTACCAAATTTCAGCTCAATCGAACAATGTTTACTAGCATGCTAACGGGCATGCTATGCCGCAAGCTAGCGGATACACCTGAAAATCTCAGTGTGGTACTCCCCAGGATGCCCCGATCCCAAATCTGGTCTTACTTCAATTCTAGTGTGAATGACGCTGCACTTATGGAACAATAAAGGTTTTTCAAAAACTTCCACCGACATGAATTATATGGCCTCAGGCCAGGCCTCCTACGGAGGTCAGTGTGTGACATGAGACTGACCTGGTGGAGTGCCGGGCCTAGGAGACCCGGCCTTTGTCGGCGTGAACGAAGGTGTGAATGATGCATCAATGAAGGTTTTTCACAAACTTTCACCGACATGAATTACATGTCTCAGGCCAGACCTCGTACAGGTTTTGCATGTCCTCATGACAGGAGAACATGAGACATGAGAGTGAGGTCAGGTCACATGAGAGTAACCTAACCTGAGAATGACTGGTGAGGTCACTCTCAGGTCAAACTGCAGGATATGACAGGCTGTCAATCACACAGCAGTGATGAGCCTGAAGCTACAGGAAGCTGCCCATATATGGAGTGATGCACTGACCAATCACAGTGGAGAATTTCACAGCTGCGCCGAGCGCGGACACTCTGACGTCAGAGTGAGACAGAGAGGATTATACTAGAAGATTTTGCGAACAACTGCTCATAATCTATACTTATCGGGGGAGTATGTGGATAAAAATACCATACTTTTGTAGGAATTTTTGTCCTCTTTAACATTGTGTACGTTTGGAAGCAGTCGGAGGTAAACTTTGGACACCAGGGTGCGCTGTTTGGCGACAACGCCGGATATCTCCCATCAGGATTCAATGTAAAAATGTAGAATGAAAAAAATGTTACTGTGCCGCTTTAACTCATCATTCTGGGGACTTGTTGTGGAATTTCCCCCACATATGTTACATCCTCTTGTTCGGCAGGGTCTCGCGGGTATGGCGATGCCCTCGGTTTGTGGCTGAGAGTCACGGTTTGCAAACAGTTAAGAGTAGTTTGGGGAGTTTAAAATCGTTGATTTTGGGGGAGAATTTTCGGTTTCCCCATGTTAATGGATGACAGGAGCCAAAAAGGCGATTAGGGGGTGGGGAGCTTGGACGGCTAATAAAAATTAAACTGGACTAGGTAAGAAAAATTCCCTCTAAATATTTGTAGTAAACAATCTCCTCTATTTTTGTATATCTCAATTTAACCGATACGACCTTCGCCCTATGATGGTTTAGATTTTCCGTTTCGGCCTTTTTTTGCCTTTTTTGGGTGAACACCTTACTTTGAAAGGCAAATAGCGGGCTTCCTGTTGGAGTGAGGTCAAAAGTTAGAGTGTGTGAGACGTAGGGCTCGAGTAGACGAAGAAGTTTCGTATTCGCGACATTTCTCTACGACATTCCTACGGACCGTGGCGGGCGATTTAAATTTTGTAGGTGGCGCTAGAGAGCCATTTTTGGACTTTCATGGAATTTTTTGACGTGAGATTGTGGAGTGCCACACTTTTGACGAGTCTCCCAAATTTGGTGAGTTTTTGAGCGTGTTTAGGGGGTTCGGAGGGCCCGCACTTTTGGCGACGACGAAATCCAAAAGAGACCTGCCGTTGGCTGGGCCTAGGGCCCATGCCGTTGGCGAGGTCCCTAAATATATAATAATAATAAACATTCGAAAAACAATATATAATTTCGCCACCAGGTAGTGGCCGCGCCCCCTTCGGGGGCGCGGCCACTCTGAGGGGGTCAGGAGAGTTCTGGATGAGTGTGGGGCCTCCTGCGGAGGCCCCACACTTTTGGCGACGACGAAATCCAAAAGAGACCTGCCGTTGGCTGGGCCTAGGGCCCACCCGTTGGCGAGGTCCCTAATAAGAAACATTCGAAAAACAATATATAATTTCGCCACCAGGTAGTGGCCGCGCCCCCTTCGGGGGCGCGGCCACTCTGGGAGGGTCAGGAGAGTTCTGGATGAGTGTGGGGCCTCCTGCGGAGGCCCCACACTTTTGGCGACGACGAAATCCAAAAGAGACCTGCCGTTGGCTGGGCCTAGGGCCCAGCCGTTGGCGAGGTCCCTAATTAAAGCTGCAAGCAGCATTGGTCGGGACCTCGAGACTGCCCGTCGGGGGGGTGGCTATGAACGGTTAATAAAAAAGACAATTTTTTAAGTAAAAAAAAAAAAAAAAAAAAAAAAGACTTTTATTTTGAAAAAACGGCGTCAAAACCAGCTAATTAGCTAGTGATTTGTGATCGCAGCAACCCCATTAGGCTACCTACCAAATTTCGGCTCAATCAGACAATGTTTGCGACCATGCTAGCAGGCATGCTAAGCCGCAAGCTAGCCGAGCTGCCTGAAAATGTCTGTTGGGTACTCCCCAGATGGCCCCGATCCTGAATCTGGTCTTACTTCAATTGTAGTGTAAAAGACACAGCACTTATGGCACAATAAAGGTTTTTCAAAAACTTCCACCGACATGAATTACATGGCCTCAGGCCAATCCTCCTACAGAGGCCAGTGTGGGACGATGGAGTGACCTGGTGGAGTGCCGGGCCTAGGAGGCCCGGCCTTTGTCGGCGTGAACGAAGGTGTGAATGATGCAATAAAGGTTTTTCACAAACTTCCACCGACATGAATTACATGTCTCAGGCCAGACCTCGTACAGGTTTTGCATGTCTTCATGACAGGACAACATGAGACATGAGAGTGAGGTCAGGTCACATGAGAGTAACCTGACCTGAGAATGACTGCTGAGGTCACTCTCAGGTCAAACTGCAGGATATGACAGGCTGTCAATCACACAGCAGTGATGAGCCTGAAGCTACAGGAAGCTGCCCATATATGGAGTGATGCACTGACCAATCACAGTGGAGAATTTCACAGCTGCGCCGAGCGCGGACACTCTGACGTCAGAGTGAGCCAGAGAGGATTATATTAGAAGATTTTGCAAACAACTGCTCTTAATCTATACTTATCGGGGGAGTATGTGGATAAAAATACCATACTTTTGTAGGAATTTTTGTGCTCTTTAATACTGTGTGGGTTTGGAAGCAGTCAGAGGTAAACTTTGGACACCAGGGGGCGCTGTTTGGCGGTAACGCCCGATTTCTCCCATTAGGATTCAATGTAAACATTTTGGACGAAGAAAATGTTACTGTGTCGCTTTAACTCGTCATTCTGGGGACTTGTTTTGGAATTTTCCCCACATATGTTACATCCTCTTGTTCGGCAGGGTCTCGCGGTCGTGGCGATGCCCTCGGTTTGTGGCTGAGAGTCACGGTTTGCAAACAGTTAAGAGTAGTTCGGGGAGTTTAAAATCGTTGATTTTGGGGGAGAATTTTCCGTTTCCCCATGTTAATGGATGACAGGAGCCAAAAAGGCGATTAGGGGGTGGGGAGCTTGGACGGCTAATAAAAATTAAACTGGACTAGGTAAGAAAAATTCCCTCTAAATATTTGTAGTAAACAATCTCCTCTATTTTTGTATATCTCAATTTAACCGATACGACCTTCGCCCTATGATGGTTTAGATTTTCCGTTTCGGCCTTTTTTTGCCTTTTTTGGGTGAACACCTTACTTTGAAAGGCAAATAGCGGCCTTCCTGTTGGAGTTAGGTCAAAAGTTAGAGCGCGTGAGTCGTAGGGCTCGAGTAGACGAACAAATTTCGTATTCGCGACATTTCTCTACGACATTCCTACGGACCGTGGCGGGCGATTGAAATGTTGTAGGTGGCGCTAGAGAGCCATTTTTGGACTTTCCTGGAATGTTTTTACATGATGTTCTGAAGGCTGCGACTTTTCACGAGCCATCCAAATTTGGTGAGTTTTTGAGCGTGGCTAGGGGGTCAAATATGAGTGAAAGTGAAAAAAAAGCGGAAGAAAAATAATAATTAAAGCTGCAAGCAGCATTGGTCGGGACCTCGAGACTGCCCGTCGGGGGGGTGGCTATGAACGGTTCAAAATATTTGTTTAAATATAAAAAAAAAAAAAAAAAAATTTTTTTATGACTTTTATTTTGAAAAAACTGCGTCAAAACCAGCTAATTAGCTAGTGATTTGTGATCGCAGCAACCCCATTAGGCTACCTACCAAATTTCGGCTCAATCGGACAATGTTTGCTCGCATGCTAACAGGCATGCTAAGCCGCAAGCTAGTCGAGCTGCCTGTAAATGTCTGTTGGGTACTCCCCAGATGGCCCCGATCCTGAATCTGGTCTTACTTCAATTCTAGTGTGAATGACACTGCACTTATGGAACAATAAAGGTTTTTCAAAAACTTCCACCAACATGAATTATATAGCCTCAGGCCAAGCCTCCTACAGAGGTCAGTGTGGGACATGAGAGTGACCTGGTGGAGTGCCGGGCCTAGGAGGCCCGGCCTTTGTCGGCGGTGTGCGAAGGTGTGAATGATGCAATAAAGGTTTTTCACAAACTT